>NC_058130.1:134191064-134252807 GCF_016433145.1 Gracilinanus agilis | reverse complement strand
GGGCTGCTGCGGCCCCGGGCGGAGGGGGTGTGGGGGGGAGGTTAGTGTGGTTGGGGGAGCCTGGTTACCTGGCGCCGCCTCCAGGACGCCTGGATCCCAAGCATCTCCTTACACCTCTTCCCCCACCCCCCACAACCTTTTCTCAATCACGGTGGGTTCCCTCCTCTCCAGTCCAGTGTGTCCGTGAGGCTGTCTGTGTGTCTGTGTCTGTGCTAGGGAGGAAGGGTGGAGATGCCCAACCTCCTCCCCTGGGCAGGGTGATCAGTCCTGGGGAGGACCTTCTCTTGACCCAGTCCTGCAGCATCTCCTGGGATTTTTCCATCTTGAGATAGGGCTCAGGCCCACTCCAGAGTCATCCTGGGATGGGTGTAGGGGAAAACATTCCCATGGTTCTCAGAGAAACGCTAACCTGCCTAGTGGTTGGGGGACACTTCAGGGGGAAGGGGATATCGGAGACTGAGGGGCTCAGACACCTTCTGAGTCCCAGAGCATGGAGGAGCCTGGCAGTAGCCAGAGATCCAGAGATGGGCCTCCGGGGCTCAGAGATGATGGCAAGGGACTCTTGAGACGTTGTCAGAGGCTCAGAGACATGTCAGAGGCTCAGAGATGTCACAAAAGGTGTCAGAGAGGGTGCTGAAGAGGAATCTCCCTGTAATAAATTCAGCGTCAGTGAACCTGCTGAGAACCTCCGATCCTACCCCCACCCCCACCCCCCAGTGGCACCTCCACAGCCTGAAGCCTTTTACACATTCACACTTCCTGGAAAACACAAAACACCTCCCCACCCCCAGCTTCTAAGCCCTTCTTCCTGATGGTGATGAGCTGTCTTGTCCTAAAATGGTATTGGGGTTCTGTCAGCTAAGCTGTCAGCTTAGTCCCCCCACATGTAGACAACAGCCCTGCAGGACTCTAGATTTCCAGACCACCCCAGTTATGGATCTATCCTCTGCAGGACGCTGGGTTCAGATCAGACCCATACAGCCCTACACACTCTCCCATCACCACCCCAGTAAGTCCCCACACCCTTTGATGGAGCCCCATTGCTTACAGAGCTAGTCCCTTAGTGGAGCATTTGAGGCTCTCTACCATGTGCTGTCTTCTGCCCAGCTCAGCTCCTCTCATCTTCATTTCTCCTATTCTCAAGGCTTTGCTCACACCATTTCCTGCTCCTGGAATGACCCCTTCCTCCTCCCCTACCCCAATATTTTTCAGGTGCTACTTGCTCCAAGAAGACTTCTCTAATAATGCACTCTCACCATTACCACCCTCCCACCCCAGCCAAAAGAATCTCTCTCCTCCAAACTGGCCCCACAGAACACACATGGTATTTGTGTCATGTTCTTCTGGGTATAGAGACACCAGGGTTCATGGCTGGTATTAAATTGTCTAGTTCCCTCAGGGGGAAGACTTGGAGCTTCATCTCTGTCTCCCACCTTCTCGGCTCTTCCCCCTTCCCTAGAAGATCGCACACACTTGAGAAATGAATGTTTGTCCCCTGAAGGGGACATGAAATGGAACCCTTGACCCAAGGAGCAATAGTTGGGGTAAGGGCAGATAGCAAAGGGATAACCCTATCACCGCCATCACCATCACCCATGCATTGGGTCTTCCAGAGCTAGAACCGGTGAGACTCAAGGCCCTGGCACCTGCCCACATCAGGGGCAGAGAAGCTGGATATCCCCCTCCCTAAATACTCCTGAGGCTCCTATTCACATTCCCAGCTTATATATATACATTCAGCCCATAATCTCCCAGGCCTATGGAAAAGGATAAGCCTGCTTTCAACATCCCATGTACTGGAATCAAATTTCTCCTGGTAGGGAGAGAGAAGTACACGAAAAGGAATGTGCTTTGCCCATGCATTGTTCTCTCTCCCCCTCATCCTGGGGTTCTCCCACCCTGGGAATGGCCGGATCCTCTGGGTGCTACTCAAAAGGCCCTAGCTCGGTTCTACAACATTCCCTCCCAAGATACCAACCTTACTCTCAACCTTGAAGCCCATATCCTCTAGGCATAGACCCCATTCTGAAATCTTGGGGGCAAGCTGGGACCCTAACTCCATTCTGAACTCAGGCACCCCTTCCTGAATCCAGTCTGTACCCCTAGCAGACTCCCTGACCTCACTTTTTTTTTTAAACTTAGAATCAATACTAAGTATCAGTTCCAAGGCAAAAGAGCAATAAGAGCTAGGCAAGCTTGGGGTTAAGTGACTTGCCCAGGGTCACACAGCTAGAAAGTGTCTGAAGTCAAATTGGATCTCAGGACTTCTCCTCTGTAGGCCTGGCTCTCTGTCCACTGAGCTCATTTTTGCATACTCTTCAGGACCTGCTTTTTTGAAGAAGCTTCTCTGCGGAGCATGAGTCCATGTCTAACAGCTCTCATCAACACCAGGGGCAGGACCTTGGGTGGAAAGTTCAACTGGACAATGTTTCCTTTCCCCAGCCCTTTAGCCTGAGAGAAGAGCTCAGCCACATGGTGCATATATGCATTCAGGCTAAGAATCTTGATGTGGTAAAAAAAATACACAAGATTGAGTGTCAGAGGTCCTAAGTTCAAATCCCTGTTCTGTTCCCTATGTGACCCTGGGCAAATCTCTTTCCCTTTACAGACCTCAATCATTTGATAAACTAATAGAGTTAAGAGTAAATGTCTTTTCCATGTTGCTTGCATTTCTAAGCTGGACTAGGTGGTGACTAGCTGCCTGAGAAAAACTATACCCTTCGCTGCTCACTCTAGGAATGTGCTGGTAAATGTTTAACAATCGGCTCTCCAAAAAAAAAAAAAAAGTATACATGACACACTTTTATGTTTAATCTACAGAATTAGCATCTTTCTCATCACTTTCTCTTCTTTTTTTTTTTTTTAACCCTTACCGTCTGTCTTAATATCAATTCTAAGACAGAAGAGCAGTAAGGACCAGGCAAAAGGGTTTAAGTGATTTGCCCAGGGTCACACAGCTAGGAAGTGTGTGAGACCAAATCTGAACCCAGGTCTTCCCAACTCCAGGCCTGGCTCTCTGTGCATTGTGCTATCTACCTACCCCACTGCATATCACTTTCTTAAGTCTTTAAAATCAACAAAAACAATTACTCAAACCCCGATTTATAGTGTTTGTCAATTTTGGAAGTGTAAATGCTCACACTGAAAATTTAAGAGCTAACCTTCAGCACACCACTGCCATACTACTGACTTTCTCAGACTATAAAGAAAAAAGATATTTCTTCTCCCGAGTGACAAATGCCCAAGGGTCCAACATGACCTGTATCTTACAAAGAGACTAGCCAGAAGGTACATAACAGTGGAAAGTTTCCTGTAAGATGAAGACTTATTCTACTCCATTCTTTGAAAAGATGGAACCTCCGGAAGCTGAACTTAGAGGGCAAAGAAATTGGTCTTTACTCATCCACTGGTTAGAAGAAGCAATGGTGAAGACAGTGGTATCTTGGGGGCAGCAGGGTAGATTGAGAGCCAGACCCAGAGACGGGTGGTGCTGGGTTCAAATTTGACCTTAGACACTTCCCAGCAGTGTCTTCCTGGGCAAGTCACTTAATCCCCATTGCCTAGCCCTAACCACTCTTCTGTCTCATAACCAGTACTTAGTAAATGATTCTAAGACAGAAGGTAAGAGGTTTGTTTGTTTGTTTGTTTAAGTGGCATATTTTTTTTTCCATTGGGGGAGAACTTTGATTGTCAGAAGCTATTCAAGGTGGTGAGATGTTTGGGTGGAGGATGGTTATTCAATATAAAGATAATAAAAAGCAAAGAGTATTTGTTAGAGTCATTGAAAAGGAGAGAAAGAAGGGTGCTGGAGTCAGAGCTCCCAAGGCTAGAGAGGGACAGGTTTCTATGGCTAGCCAACAGCTCAGGTGAGAAAGACAGGGATTTTCATGAGCCTTAAGCTCAGTGATCAAAAATGGGATGTCAAAGCCAAAAAGAATTAATGCCGTTTTGTTCATTTCATTATTTGAAGAATCCGCTGTTTCACGGTGCATATATTCCCTCCAACAAGGCAGAACACAACCCTCGAATGCCCTGGCAGATGATCTTGATGTGTCTTTAGCTGAACAACCTATTGGTGAATCTCTCCCAGGTTAGGTAGGTTGGAGACATTCCATTTCTAGACTGTTCTCAAAAAGCCCCTTCTCTGAGATCCTTTTATCTACTAACATAGAACTTTACAGAGTAACGTAGCATCATTATTGTGACCTGTACTAGTTACTTCTAGGCCACGATAAGGCACAGGCATAAGAGTTTGGTGAAGCAATGCTTTATCAGGTTACCTTAAGAGAATTTGTGTCCAGAATGAGGGAAATTATAGTGTCTCTGTCCTCTCCTCTTGACCAGATCTTATCTGAAGTATTCTGCCCAATTCCGAGTGTCAGATTTTCAAAGGGACACCGGAGATGAACCACTGAGATAATGAGGGGACTTATCATTCCATATAAGGCTTGAGTAAAGGAATAAGGATGTTTAACCTAAAGAAGATTTAGTAGGTACACGAGAGCAAATATTTGAAGACTGCTGTCATGTGGAAGAGAGATTAGATCTCTCTTACTTGGCTCCAGATAGCAGAATTAGAGGCAATGTATAAAAGGGTCAGAGGGGCACATTTTGGCTTGGTATAAGAACAAGTTTTGAAATAGACTTGCCCCAAAAAAGATTGGGATGCCTTAGAAGAAAGGATTGTGAGTCCTATTGCTTAAGAACTACAAGTGGAAATGAGCTCTTGTCGGGAATGTTGCTGTAGAATCTTTTATAATCTGCCACACCTACTTATGAATTCATCAATCAATCAACATTTTTTTTTATAACCCTTACCTTCCGTCTTGGAGTCAATTCCACAGCTGGGAAGTGTCTGAGGCCAGATTTGAACCTAGACCCTCCTGTCTCTAGGCCTGACTCTCAGTCCACTGAGCTACCCAGCTGCCCCCAATCAACATTTTTTGACTGCTCTATGCCAGGCACTGTGCAAAGTGCTGGGGATAGAAAAAGGCAAAAGGCAATCCCTGTTCTCAAGGAGCTTATAAACTAATGGGCAAGATGATGTACAAATAAATAAATACATGTGTATATATATATACATATATATATATGTATATAAAGGAAACTATATACAGGATAAGTAGGAAATAATTAAGAGAAAGAAGGCATCAAAATTAAGAGGAATTTGGAAAGGCTTCCTATAGAGCAGTGGTTCCCAAACTTTTTTGGCCTACCACCCCCTTTCCAGAAAAAATATTACTTAACCCCCTGGAAATTAATTTAAAAAAATTTTTAATAGCAATCAATAGGAAAGATAAATGCACCTGTGGCCATCACCGCTTCCCTGGATTGCTGCAGCACCCACCAGGGGGTGGTAGCGCCTACTTTGGGAATCACTGCTATAGAAGGTAGGATTTTAGATGGGACTTAAAAGATGCCAGAGAAGTTGGGAAGAGTAGATGAGGAGGGAGAACATTCCAGGCATGGGGGACAGCCAAAGAAAATGTCCAGCCTTGAGAAATGGAATGTCTTGTTTGTAGACCAATCGGGAGGACAATATGACTGGATGGAGCAGTACTTGTTGAGAAATAAGGGATAAGAAGCCTGGAAAGGCAGATTACAAAGGGTTTTAAATGTCCAACAGAGGGTTTTATAATTGATTCCAAAGTATCATGCTAGGGAGGCACTGGACTTTACTGCTGGGGGACATGGTCAGACCTGGGCTTTAGGAAAGTCCCTTTGGTGGCTGAATGGAGGATGGATTGGAGTGAGGAGATACTTGAGGCTGGCAGTCCAGCCGCAAGGTGATGAGGGCCTGCAGTACAGCAGTGACCATGACAAAGGAAAGAAGGGGGCATATTGGAAGGACATTGCAAAGGTGCAATCAACACATATATGGAGGGGTGGAGTGAAAGATAGAGAGGGGTTGAGGTTCATTTCTAAGGTTTTCAGACTGAAAGACTGTGGGGAATGATGTTGCTCACTACAGTCACAGGGAAGGTAGAAAGTGGGAGGATTCAGGGGAAGGATAATGAGTTCTAATATAGACATGGTTAGTTTAAGATGTCTGAAAGGCAGTTGGAGGTTTGAGACTGGAGGTCAACAGAGAGGTTAAGGTGGATTTGAGAATCATCAGCATAGAGATGTAATTAAATCCATGGGAGCTAATAAGATCACCAAGTGAAGTAATCTAGAGGGAGAAGAAAAGAGGGTTCAGGGCAGAACCCTGAGGGGGTGATGCTCATGAGGAATCCAGCAAAGGAGACAGGGAAGGAATGGTCAGTTAGGTAGGATGAAACACAAGAGACTGTGATGTCCAGAGAACCTAGAAGAAAGAAAAGGATATCAAGGAGTAGAAGGTGATCAACAGTGTCAAAAAGCTGCAGAGAGGTCAAGAAAAAGAGTGAAGATTGAGAAAAGGTCATTAGATTTGGCAGCTTGGAAATTATTAGTAATTTTGTGGAGAGCAATTTTGGTGAAATGATGAGGTTGGAAGACAGATTTTAAGGAGTTAAGAAGAGAGAAGAGAGGAAGTAGAGGCACCCATTGTTGGCGGCCTTTGGGGAAATTTTAATTACAAACGTTGGAAGAGATACAGGATGATAGTGAGGGTTTGTTTTTTCTCAGGTTGTGGGAGACTTGGGCTTGTATAGACAGTGGGCATGCATAGATATTATAGACAGCAGAGCATGAGCCAATAGAGGGGGAGAGATTAAAATAAGTGAACGAGTGGGGCTAGCAGAGGAAGGGAGGCAATCTGTTGGAGAAAATGGGATAGAACAGGATGATTTGAACAGATAGAGGGGTTGACTTTGGGAAGGAGTAAGGCCTCTTCATTGTGCTAGACAGAGGTGAAGGAAAAAAATATAGCAAAAGGCACCAGAGTGATAGGAGTTGAGGAAAAAGGGAGAAGAGGAGATCACAGCAAATGGTTTCAGTTTTTTTTTCTGTAAAATATGAAGCAAAGATCTCAGCTGAGAGACCTGGGGTAGGGGGAACCCTGGGAGGTTTGAGGAAGGATCAAAGGTTTTGAAAGAACCACTGTGGAGAGTGGGTTAGTGAATTGATAAGGAAAGTATAGTAGGATTGCCTCACAGCAATGAGTGCCCAGTTGAGATTGTGTAACATAAATTTGTAATGGACCCAGTCAGAACAATTGCATGATTTTCTCCACCATCATCCAGCAGTATGTTTGTAGGATGGAAGGCAGAAAATAGTGAAAGTGATCCAAGTTTGAAGTTTGGTAGGGTATAATCAATAATATAATAAGATGGGGAATTCAAGAGAAGAGGAGACTGTAAGAGTTGAATTGACTCAACAGGGGTTCAAGATAGGCAAAAGAAGAGAAAATAGCTAGTGCAGGAGAGATTGCCAGGGAAAGAACTGAGGAATCACAGGACTGGAGGCCACTGTACGGATGAAGAGTAAAGTTTTGTAAGAGCAGACAGAGGGGGAGGTGAAGAGCCAATAGATTACAATCAGGTAAAGGGATTTCATGATTCTTAAACATGGAAATGCATCATTTTGGGTTGATGGCAAAAACAAGAGTCCCCTAAATACAACTATAAAAGACAATTTTCCATTTTATTCTATCTATAGCCCCCTATTACTTCTAGAATAAAGTACAAAATCAGATTACTTTTGGTTTAAATACTTTTTATGTCTCCCATAGCTTTGGATCACTCTCACCATTTCCTGCCTTAGCTCCTTATATACCTGCTGGAAAAAAATCATGAAACCATGATGACTAAGTTCAGAAGCCAAGATGGTAAAATGGTAAGAAGTACAGTGCGTTCTTCCCCAAAATTCCTCCAAACAGATCTAGAAAGTATACCAGCCTGAATCCTGGTGAGGAAATCCAATAAAAAAAAAATCATAATCATTTCTCCTAGCTTAGGTCCACAAAGAAAGACAAAAAAAGATCTGTAGACACTGGGAATAGGGTCGGGCCAAGAGGCTGCCATGTGTAGAACATTCCAGCACAAGGAGATGTGCCAGCCCCACACTCAGGCACTATGACCTCACATGGAGTATAGGACAAGTACAATCTGGCATCTTTGTCATTCGCTGCTTACTACCCAGATCCAAGTCATAGATTTATGACAGAATGAAGAGGGTATCTGCAAATAGGGATAGCAATGTAGTCTCAGTCCCATGACAAATAGGCTTTTCAATGGATCATACCACTTTGGGAGCATTGAGAGCTTATGGGTTCCCAGCCTGAGCTGTCCCTGCAATTCTGGAATAACATAACATCCAATATCCTAATAAAATAATCTAACGACCAGCCCAGACCTACCCTCCAGCAGCGCAAAAGGCCCTAAAAAAGGCCCTAGTAAGTCTAAAATCAGGACATAGGTTGAAAGAATAAGCAAACAAACAAACAAACAAAAAAGAATCCTGCCATAAAAAGCTACTGTGGCAACAGGGATGCTCAAGACACAAATCCAGAAAATAAAGACCCAAAACATCTCCAAGAAAAATCACAAAGGAAACAGAACTTGGGCACAAATTCAACTAGAATTCCTAAAAGAAATAACAAAAACAATGAAAATAATTATTTCAAGGGATGCAAAAAAAGTCTTTGATAAAATATAACACCCATTTCTGTTTTTTAAAAAAGCAACAACAAAAACCACACACACTAGAGAGAACAGGAATAAATGGATCTTTCCTTAAAGTGTTAAGTAGTATCTATCTAAAAACAAGAGCAAGCATTATCTGTAATGGGGCTAAGCTAGAAACCTTTCCAATGAGACCAGGGGTGAAACAAGGATGTTCATTATCATCTTTATTATTCAGTATTGTACTAGAAATTCCAGATTTATCAATGACAAGAAAAAAAACTGAAGGAATAAGTACAGGCAATAAGAAAAAAAACAACTATCACTTTCTGAAGATGATATGATGCCTTTACTTAGAGATCCTGATCACAAGAGAGCAAACTAAAAAACCAATTGAACCAATTAACAATGTCAGTAAAGTTATAGGATACAAAATAAACCCATGCAAATCTTTGGTATTTCTGTATGCTACCTACAAAATCCAGCAAGAAGAGTTTGAAAGAAAAATTCCATTTAAAATAACTACAGAAAGTATAAAATACTTAGAAGTCTATCTGCCAAAACACAAACGGGAATTATATAAGCAAAATTACAAAACACCCTTCCCAGAAATAGAGATCTAAATACCTGGAGAAATATTCATTATTTAAGGGTAGGTTGAGCCACTGTAATAAAAATGTTAAGACTACCTAAATTAATTTCCTTATTCAGTGCCATGCTAATCAAACTACCAAAGAATTACTTTATAGAGCCAGAAAAATAATAATAAAATTTATCAAGAAAAAAAAAGTCAAGTATATCAAGAGAATTGGGGGTGGAGGGAGAGGAGGAAGGAAGGGATGCTAGCAATACCAGATCTCAAACTATACTACAAAACTCTAATTGCCAGCCAGTTTTGGTACTGGATAAGAAATAGAATGGTTGATCAATGGAACAAATTAGGTACACAACATTCAAAGCAAATAACCAAGATAATCTAGAGTTTGATAAATCCAAAGATCATAGCTATTGGAGCAAGAATACACTATCTGACAAAAACTCTTGGGAAAACTAGAAAGTAGATTGACAGAAACTGGGCATAGACCAGCATCTCACACAATAAACCAAGACAAACTCAAAATGGGTACATAGTTTAAACATAAAGAGTGATATCATAAGCAAATTAGTGGAGCATGGAAAGAACAACTTGCCAGATATATGGATAGAGGAAGAAGAGTTCATGACCAAACAAGTGATACAGAGATTCATAGGAGGTTTTCTATATATATAATAAAATTTAAAAGGTTTTGTGCAAATAGAACCAATGCAGTTAAAATTAGGAGAAAGCAGGAAACTAGGGAAAAAATCTTTGCAAAAACTTCTCTGATAAAAGCCTCATTTCTCAAATACATAGAGAACTGAGCCAAATTTATACTAGTCCTCAATTAATAAATTAATAAATGGTCAAAGGCTAGGAACAGGCATTTTCCAGAGGAAATCAGAGGAAGAAATCAAAACTATCAATAGTAACTTTAAAAATGCTTGAAATCAGCAATAGAGAAATGCATATTAAAACCACTCTGAAATACCACCTTGCACCTAATCAAGTTAATACAGCAGAAAAGTAAAATGATAAATATTGGAGGAAATATGTCAAAAATATGTACACTAGTGCACTGTTGGTTGAGCTGTGACCTAATCCAACCATTCTGAAGAACAATTTGGAAATATAACCAAAGGGCTATAAAACTGTGCATACCTATTGACCCAGCAATACCATTACTAGGTCTGTTTCCCAAAGAAATCATAGGAAAAGGAAAAGAACCTGTATGTTCAAATATACTTATAGCAGTTCTTTTTGTGGTGGCAAAGAATTGGAAATTGAGGGGATGCCCATTAATTCAGAAATGGCTGGATAAGTTGTGGTATTTAAGAAATGAAGAGCAGGGTAAGCTAGGTAGCTCAGTGAATAGAGAACCAGACCTGGAGATGGAAGTTCCTGGGTTCAAATCTGGCCTCAAGATACTCCTTAGCTCAGATACCTGAGCAAATCACTTAATTCCAGTTGCCCCTAGCCCTTTCTGTTCTTCTACCTTAGAACTAATACTTAATATCAAATTCCATGAAAGAAGGTAAGAGTTATTTTAGAAAGGAAAAGATTAGAATGGTTTTAGAAAAGCCTAGGAAGACATATAAACTGATATAAAGTGAAGTGAGCAGGCCCAGGAGAACACTGTACACAGAAACAATATTGTAACAATAATCCACTGCGAAAGGCTTGGCTTCTCTGAAAAATACAATAAATAAAGACAATTCCAAAGGACTCATCATGAAAAATGCTAAGTACTTCCAGAGAGAACAAATTGATTCTGAATGTAGATTGCAGCATATTTTTTTCACTTTATTTTTCTTGCTTTAAAACTTTTTTTTGCAACATGGCTAATATGAAAAAATGTTTTGCATGTCTTTGCATGTATAATTGATATCATATTGCTTGCTTTATCAATGGGTGTGGAAGGAGTGAGTAGAAAAGAGAGGATTTGGCACTCGCATTTAAAAAAATGAATGTTTAAAAGAAAAACCTGGGAAAATTTATATATAATAAGTGAAGTGAACAAAATCAGAAGAGCAAGTTACACAGTAGAACCAATATTATAAAGATAATCAGTTTTCAAAAACTTAGTAACTCTGATCAACACAATGACCTACCTACAAAAATTCCAAAAAACTCGTGAAAAATACCATTCATCTCCAGATAGAGAATTGATGGACTCAGAATGCAGATGAAAGCATTTTTTTCCTCGTTCTTTTTCTCTTTCTTTTTTCCCCCCCCAGAACCTGGCTAACACAGAAATGTGTTTTTCGTGACTTCACATTTGTAATGGATTTTATATTTTTTGTCTTCTCAATGGGTGCGGAAGGGGTGGGGAATAGAGAGAATCTGGAACCGAAAATAAAATAAAATCGAATTTTAAAAAAAGAACAGAGGAAGTACAAAATGTCAGGATATCCCAAAATAAATGACCTTAGTTATCTAAGACCCAGATTCAGATTCAGCCTTGGATTCATATTAACTGTGTAACCTGTGATAGGTCATTTTATCTTTCTGGCCTCGCTTTCTCTGTCTATAAAAAGGGATTTTTCTAAATGATCTCTAAAGTCAAGCAGCTATAAAATATAATCCTAAATGGAACACTTATTATGCTATTGTCCTAATCATTTTGTATTCCAGAAGTGGCCATTGTTAGGGATAAAGATAAGGACTGGACTTGTGATTCAATCGACTACCTCTAACATTCATTCTCCTAATGAGAGGAGAATTCCTCTTCTAATGCAGATGTGTATTTTCTAGGTAACTTACATTCTGAGAAAACAGTTGAATGGAGCATTGGGAGGTTAAATAACTTCTTTGGAGGCCACACTGCTAGTATATACCAGTCACCTGAACCTAGATAGTTCTGATTCTGAGGCTAGTTTGCAGTCTACTGTATTACCCCCTTCTATTTACCACGTAGAAGACGGGAATAGGAAAGTAAAGTAAAATATAATTGAAAATTCAGAAAGGTAAATATTTCAAAGATAAAATGATGCTAGGAAAATTTTAAATTACATGTGGATGAAAGGATCACAGGATATGGGGCCTTTGGGGGGTCGTTGGCAGTCATTTATTCTATTATAAAAATGAAGAAACTGAGGCCTATGGAATTTAAGTGACTTGCACAAGGTTATACAGGTAATAAGTATTGGAAATAATATTTGAACCAAGGTCCTTTATCTTCAAAGTCAGCTTCCTTTAAGATAGTTATAATTTTCTATAAAAGTATGTCGTATGACATTTTAATTTGATATCATTTTGAATTCATTTACAAATGTGTATATATACATAATACTTCATAATAAGCATCATTTTAAATTTAGAAACATGATTAGACTACATGAAAACCATAACCAAAAAAGAGCTTTAACCATTATATTTCAAGAAATCTTAAAAGAGAACTGCTTAGATCTCTTAGAACCAGAAGGCAAAATAGAACTAGAAAGGCCACCTTCTAAAAGAAAGAAATAAAAATGAAAACTTTCCAATGAAATGAAAATGAAAACTTCTAGAAACAGAATAGCTAAGATTTAGAGCTTCCAGAACAAAGAAAAAAATACTGTAAGAAGCCAGAAATAAAGAAATTTATGTTACATAACCTCAAATAGGTATTCACTGCTGCAAGGTAATCCTTTTACACCCACCTAATTAACTCACTATCCTATTCACCAAATCTTTTCATCCCTCCTCAAACTTCCCATGGTTCGCCTGCCCTTTATTCTCTTGGTCGAAAACCTTGATTCATATTTTATTGAAAAATTTGATAACTGTTTACTAGGAGCTTCCTCTTTCACATTCTTCCTTGACTCTTATCATGCAGACACTGCCTCATTGTAATAAGGTGGCTCTTCTCCTTGCCAAGACACATTATACGCACAAATGATTTAATTCCATCCGGTCTTCTCCAGAGGGTTGCTACCTCATTCCCATTCTGTTGCTTATATTCAATTTCTTCCTGTCTACTTGCTGCTTTCTTTCTACAAAGATGATCAAGTCCATACCACCCTATCCATTCTAAACAAACAAACAAACCCTAGCTTGAGCCATCCATCTCACTTCTACCAGCTATTGTCCCATAATTTCTACTCTCTACAACCTATAATAGATGCCTTGCCTTTCTTTCCTCTTACTCACTTAACTTTCTACAGTCTGACTTTGGACCCCATTATCCAACTCAAACTGCTGGCTGGAGTTACAATCTTATAACCACGAGGTTTTTTTTTCTTTTCTTCTTTTTCTTGATCCTCATCCTTCTTGACCTGTCAAAAATGCTTTTGACACTGTTGATCACCTTCTTTTCCTTGATATTCTCTTCTCTCTAAGTTTTTGTCTCAGTGATTTCTCCTGGATCTCCTCTTACCTATCTGACTGTTCCTTCTCAGTCTCCTTTTGCAGAATCTTCATCTAGATTATAATTTTTAACCATGGGTATCCCACAAGGCTCTGCCCTGGACCCTTTTCTCTCTTCCCTTTATACTTTATTTTTCAGTTGCTGATCCAATCAGCTCTTAGGTATTCAGTTGTCTTCTCTATGCTGATCATTCTTGATGCAGAGTGAAAGGAGCAGAACCAGGAGAACCATATACACAGAGATGGATATACTGTAGCACAATTGAATGTAATGGACTTCTCTAATAGCAGCAATGCAATGATCTAGGACAATTCTGAGGGACTTATGAGAAAGAACATTATCCATATCCAGAGAAAGAACCGTGGGAGTAGAAACACAGAAGAAAAACAACTGCTTGATCACATGGGTCAATGGGGACATGATTGGGGATGTAGACTCACGATCACCCTAGTACAACTATCAATAATATGGAAATAGGTCTTGATCAATGACACAGGTAAAATCCAATTGCATGTAGGCTATGGGAGGAGACTGGGAAGAGGGAAGGGAAAGAACATGAATCATGTATCCCTGGGAAAATTTTCATAATTAATCTATGTTGATCATTCTTAAATCATATCCAGTCCTAAATTTTTCTTTTGATCTCTAGTCACTCATCTCTAACTGCCTATTGGATACTATAAATAGGATATCCCCGTAGACATTTTAAGCTCAATATGTTCAAAATGGAATTCATAAATGGGAAAGAACCTGTTTATACAAAAATATTTATAGTTGCACTTTTTGTGGTGGCAAAGAATTGGAAACTAAAGGGATGTCCCTCAATTGGGGAATGGCAGAACAAATTGTGGTATGTGATGTCGATGGAATACTATTATACTATAAGGAATGTTGAACAGAATGATTTCAGAACAAACTAGAAAGACCTTCATGAACTGATGCAGAATGAAATAGGCAGAACCAGGAGATCATTATATACAGTACCTGAAACATCATGGAACAATCAAATATGATAGACTTTGCTACTAACCACAATACAGTGATCCAGGACAATTCTGCTAGGAAGTGTCTGAGGCCACATTTGAACCCAGAACCTCTTCCCTCCTTGCTGCCTCCTCATATGGCTTTTAAAGCTCTTCATAATCTGGGGCCCTATTGCTTTCCCATCTTCATCTATTTCACTCACCCCTCTCCCCATGAACTCTTCCATCCAATGACACTATCCTCTGCTGTTCCTGGAACAAGAAATTACATTTCTCAACTCCCAGCATTTTCTCCTGCTATCTCCTATTCCTGAAATGTTCTCCCTTTTCCTGGATCCTTTGGCATCCTTCAAGTCCCAGCTAAAATCCTACCTTCCAAAGGAAGGAATTTCCCTTAATTCTAATGCCTTCTCTCTGTTGATTATTTCCAATTTATCACGTATATAACCTGTCTGTCTATAGTTGCTTGCATGTTGTCTCCCTCCCTTAGACTGTGAGCTCCCTGAGAGTAGGTATTATTATGTTTTTTATATTCCTAGCACTAAGCATGGTACCTTGCAAATTGTAGGCGCTTCTGATTGACTGACAATGCATTTCCAACATATCCGATCTTTCCCCTAGTGAAAAAAGCTTTAGAAAGTAAACTCTTGATCTTGAGTGTATATGGTACAATCAATGCTCTGGGAAGCTACAGCATCACTGGGATAATGGAAGCACAGTGGGACTTGTTTCTAAAACCAGAGATTGTTAGCTCAGACCAGAGGCTCTGCTGGAGGGCTCAGTAGCTGGGACCAAATACTTATTGTATGCTTACAATCAAAGTCGTTTCAAAGTCAAAGGGACATCCTCATGTTGTCCCTGAGGAAGCTTGGTGTTCCCGTGGAGCCTCTGCCAGGAGAGTCTTCTGATCAGAGCTGTCTCCTCCTTGGCACAGCCTCCCTGCAAACTCTCAACCACCAGTGCCACTGGATCTGCCATCTTTCCAGTTCTAGCTATAGGGGCATCCCATGATGGAGAGTTGTATGCCTGTAGCCAGATACCAATACCTCCTTTAGCCTCCATGGATGTGGTGGCTTATTCCTGGATACTGAATTTCAGACTCCACCCAATGTAGAATCTCAGCTGCCCCCTGGCACCCCCTGGTGGGCATGGAGAGTAGCAGCCACAGCCTCTGTCCAGCAAAGGCTATGACCACCTCCCCCTGGTCATCTTGGAGATTGCTGAGCTCCATATAAATGGAGAGGCCGACCAGCTACTCAGCTTGAGCTGGGCCCCTCCCACAAAGGACTCTATTCCCTCCAGGCTCCTCAGAGTCTCACTCAATCAGTCATCTCTTGTCCTGCATCTTCAGTCTTTTTCTCTTCACTGGTTTCTTTCCCTCTGCTTAAAATCATGATCATAAAATGCCTTCCCTCCATCCTATTGTCTGCCCAACAACAGGCTTAGAGTTGGAGGGGACCTTAGGGATCCTTAGATTATTACAGCAATCCTCTAATTGGTCCCCCCTTCCTCAAGCCTCTCCCCATTCCAATCTATTCTACACACTGTTGCCAAAGTAATTTTCCTCAAATGCAAATCTGACCATGATTCCCCTACTCCTCTCTACTCTAATTCTAGTAGCTTCCTCTTGCATCCAGGAGCAACCTGCTTAGATTTCAGGGGGCTCCATGAATTTGAATGGGGAAAAATGCATCTTTATTTTTTAAAATGATTGATTTCCTTTGTAATCCTTTATGTTTTATTTTATGCATTTAAAAACATTATTCTGAGGAGTCTATAGGTTTCACCAGACTTCCAAAGAGGTCCTGGATAGAAAAAGGATCAAGATCTCTGTTCTAAAATAAAATATAACCTCCTCTGTTTAGCTTTTAAAGACCTATCTTTCCAGCCTCATTTGACATCATTCCGTCCCCTTTCCCACTCCTATACACTTTGTGATCAAGCCAGACTAGCCTTCTCCAGGCCAGGAACAGAGGTTCCTCACCCATGATACCCCATCTTCCATCTCTGCATCTCACATGGGCAACCCTACATGCCTGGAATGTACTCCCTCTCTCCGCCTCAGGGAGTCCCTCTCTGCCCTTAACACTCAGCTTAAGAATCATCTACATGAAGCCTTTCCGTAATTGCTAGTACTCTTCTTCCCAAATTACCTTGAATTTAGCTACTTTGTGTGTGTATATATTTACTTTATATATCTAATTATATATTTCGTGAATTATATTTGTATGCTTTTATATTTTATATATTGCCATGAAGTATATAATATACATATAATTATGTAAGTATGAAGGTATGGGACTCTCTATTTTTTTAAGTTCCATTTTTTAAATATTTTTCCATGGTTACATTATTTATTTTCTCTCCCTCCCCTCTTCCCTCCCCCTCCTGGAGCTGACAAGCAATTCCACTGGGTTATACATGTGTTCTCACTTGATACCTATTTCCAAATTATTCATTTCTGTAACAAAACAATATTTTAAAACCAAAACCCTAAATCATATGCCCATACAAATAAGTGATAAATCATGTTTTTCTTCTGCATTTCTGCTCCCACAGTTCTTTCTCTAGATGTGGATAGCATTCTTTCTCACATGTCCCTCGGTATTGTCCTTCATCATCGATTTGTTGCTAGTAGCAAATTTGATTACATTTAATTGTTCCACAGTGTTTCAGTTTCTGTGTACAATGTTCTCTTGGTTCTACTCATTTCACTCCTCATCAGTTAGTTCATGGAAGTCTTTCCAGTTCATATAGAAATCAAGCAGTTTCGTCATTCCTTATGGCACAAGAGTATTCCATCACCATCACATATCACAATTTATTCAGCCATTCCCCAATCGAGGGACAACTCATTTTCCAATTTTTTGCCACCACAAAGAGTACAGCTATGAATATTTTTGTATAACACTTTTTTTGTTATCTCTTTGGGGTACAAATCTAGTAGTGACATTGCTGGATCAAGGGCATGCATTCTTTTAAAGCCCTTTGGGTGTAATTCCAAAATGCCTTCCAGAATGATTGACTCAATTCACAACTCTACCAGCAATGCATTAGTGTCCAATTTTGCCACAACCCCTCCAACATTTATTATTTTCCTTTACAGTCATATTGGCCAATATGCTAGGTGTGAAGTGGTACTCTCTATTGATGGAGTTGAAGGCCCTGACTGGCATGAGGGACAAGGCAGAGTTGGTGAAAGGCAAGAGAGTTCAAGCTTTTACCTGTCCCTGTAAATTCCCCCTTTGTGGGGATTCTTGGGGCTCCTGGCTTTCAGTTTCAAAAGAAAAGATGGAAGAGACCAATCCCACTTCAAATTGATGAAAGTAAAGACTCTGGGAAGACATGACAGAAATAGTAAGTTTCCATCATTCCCTATTCCCAGCTTGCTAGAGACTTAGAGGAGTTTCCTCTTGGGTGAAATCTAGGATTCCCTCTCATAGTAGAGCTATCTATGTCCTTCCCAAAGAAGAACTCCTTTTCTCCATATTATCCGGTATATAATATCTTTCTCTGATTTCTTTTTTCTCCCTTACTTGGATAAATGGGTTTCTTTGCTATTCATTACATGTTTCATTGTGGAATTAGTTTTAGGTGAGGGAGGGGTCGAGCCTTGGTTATATAAAGCTTGGGGTCCCTCTTTCCCTCTCCAAGTGACAAAACAAACAAAAGTAATCTGGAGCTCAATCATATACCCTGCCTAAACTAACAATATTTAAGGGAGAAAATAAATAAAATTCTAGCCTGGCACCCCATCTCTCTCTCTCTGCAGAGAGTGGAGTGGTCTTGGCCCCCATTTCTTGCCTTCCTTGCCTGGCAGCAATGAAAGTCTTCTTTGGAAAATAGGAGGAGGAAAAATGGCTAGAGAAGTCTATTCTGGCTCCCTTTGAGCCACATACAACAAGGTCCCACCACACTGTGGAGTCTCACTCCACCAAAATCTCACACTATGCCTGGCACTTAGTAGGAGCCTCATAAATATTTATCAATTGATTGTTCCTATTCATTCCCCTTATTTTTGCCAATGAAGAAATCTGATGAATCCCTCTCATGACCACACTCACTGTTTTATTTTGTTCAGTCGTTTCAGTCATGTCTGACTCTAAGACCCCATTTGGAGTTTTCTTGGAAAAGATACTAGAGTGGTTTGCCAACTATACTTGATAATTCCACTCCTTAGCACCCATTTGTTCCTCAGATTTCAATCTAGCTTCAAGACTCACCACACTTGACTAAAAATGCTCTCTGTAAGGTTCCTTCATGACCTCATTAGAGCTCAAACCAATGGCTATAATTTCTCATTCCTAGTTCTTCTTGATCTTTCTGCAACATTTGACATAGCTGATCAACCTCTTACTCCTGGATATTTTTTCCTCCCTTGGCTTCCTCAACCCTAATGTCTTTTGATTTTCCTACTTCTCTAACCATTCTTTCTCTGTTTCCACTCATTCCTTAAATGTAAGCATTCTAAGTCTTAGTCCTTGGTTCCCTTCCTTTCTCTATCTTTACTCTTTCTTGGTGAGTTCATACGTTCACATGATCATCTTTATTCAGAGAGCTTCCTAATCAAATTTCCAGCCCTAACCCATCTCTTGATTTTCCAGTTCCTGTTCTCATCTTCTTCTGAATGTTCAGCCTCAAACTTGTAAGAAGGGAAATTATATATATATATATATATATGTATATATATATATATATTGATTCCATAATTAAAAATAGACCCAAGTCAGGATGGCTTTTATGGTAGTTTATTTACAATTAGGAAGGTTGAAGGTAGGGAAAGAGAGAGAGATAAACTCTGGTCTGGACCGGGTGAGAGTTAAAAGATTAATTATACTAGGCTACTAGCCACAAGGCCTTAGCAATTAGAGAGGCAAAGAAGCCTCTTTGCGGTAGAGACTCTAGAAACATCAAGGTAGGCCCAAGGAAGTCAGCCTAACTTACCCACATGACAATTCAGAGGGGAAGCCGCCTGAGGTCTCAGCAGAGATCCTTCAGCTCCAAGTTCAAAGCGCCAACTGCCTCAACAGGAAGTTTACCATCATATTTGAAGGATAGCATCTTTCGTCACTTCCTGGAGGTCCACCTCTAATTCAAGTGGACAAATGGCAGCCTCAACACTGTTTTGGACTGCCCAAAGGGCAGTCCCTTGTTCTTGATTTGTAACTTATTGTCACAAACTCCACATATTATTAGAAGGTAAGCTCCTTGAGGGCAGAAGCCATCTCTCTGCTTTTATTTATATTCCCTGGGCATAGCACAGTGCCTAATCTTTAGTATATACTAAATGTTTGTTGATACATCCTGAATGAGAGGATTTATTTTTTAATATATACTGAATTATTTTCTACGTCTGAGTTTTGAATTAGAGACTCCAATCAGTTCTTTGACCTTTGTACGAATTTCCTTTATTCTTGGGGACCCTGAGGAATGTTTCCCCTCCTAAAGCCTGGTTAATAGATAAGGAAGATAATGAAACTCAGTCTTTTAGACTGAGTACCATTACCCAGGGAGTAGGGAGGGGTTGAGGAGTTTTGATGGATCACTTCCCCTTTAATGATTTGCCAATTACAGATGTCTTGGGGTGTCCAAGTAAGAGGCTGAATAATGACCTCCCAAGCTGTATTTGTAGACCTGCTTAAGGGGGACTTCTTGGTTTTTGGTTATTAAGAGGATCATAGATCATTAATTTATTGGTTAATGCTACCCTAATCAATAAACTTATATTCTTAGCCAGAAACCAGTCTCTTGGAATTTTTAATTGTCACAAGGGCCAAGGTCATCTTTCCTCCCCAAATCTATTCCTTCTCCCAACTTCCTGTTTTATCCTTTTATCTATGATTCCTCCCTTTCCTCACCTCTTACAACCAATCAATTGCTAAGGCCTATGGATTTTACTTCCATTATATCACTCCCATTCCTTCTCCCTCCTTTTCATTATTACAATAGCCTGTTAACTCATCTCCCTGACTTCAGTCACTTCCCTCAAATCCATCCTATACCTATGAATGGGGGGATAGGGATTGAGTAGGTTGGATTTGACAGTCTCTGAGGTGCCTTCCTGCCCTATATCTATGAGCCTGTGAATGGCCTATGGTTTCACTGACTCCAAGGACTAACTCCTGGATGAGGATAAAACTCTCTCCACCATTGCTGGTTGGCATGTTTTCTGAACTTCAAGTCTTAGGGAGTTTATAGAACAATAAGAGGTTTAATGACTTACCCAGGGTCACACAGCTAGTATGTGTCAGAAGTTGAACTTGGACTCCATCCCCTATGATATACTGCCTTCCATCTTCTATACATACTGCCAGATTAATTGTCCTGTCTTCCTCACTTTCCATTGCCATAGGGACAAAGCTCTAACTTCTATCATTCAAAGTCCCCCAGGGCCTATCTTCAGTCTGTTTCATGACTTCTAGACTCACCAAGCTCATGCCTACCTCTTTGACTTTTCTAAAGATTCTCTTCATACCTTAACTACTTTGATGTCTTTCTAAATCCTACCTATCCTTCAAAGCCATGCTCTAGAACCCTCTCCTCCAGGAAGCTTTCCTTGTCAAGTCCGTTCTACAGGGTAGCCTTTAGGATGGATCATCTATCCCCCTCAGGGATCCCTATGTAGTTCTCTTTCATTTATCCCCTCAGTCACCCCAAAGAGGTTCTCTTATGTGTGTCTCCCCTCTTCAATGTCCTATTCCCTGCCTATGGAATATGGAATGTATTCTGACTCAATCTGACTATTTCTAGAATATTATGTTGAATTCTGGCAATGAAAAACCTAATGATTGCAGCTATCCAAAAATGGAAGAGGCTACCTAGGCAAGGTGGTGTGTTCTCCTTCCTCAGAAATCTTAAATCAAAAGTGGGCCAAACATTTGCTATAAAGGGAAGTATTTTTCAGGAGTTGGTTAAACTATAGGGCCACTGAGGATCTTCCAACTCTAAAATTCAGTAATTCCAGAGCCTGCTCTGCCTCCTCTCCAGCATGACCAATCACAGAGGACTAGGTAAAGATATGTTCACTCATATCAGATCTCTTTTCAGCCACTACCACTTCCCCTCAAAAAAAAAAAAAAAAGAAAAAAAATTCTTCAGAAGCCCATTTAAGAAAATAGTTTTTAATCCACAAAGTCAGTTTTATTTTCCCATCTCCCTCAGAAGGAGTTCACTACCACCATGGATCTCAGCCCCCAAATGAGCCATCACCCGGACTCTCCCTCCTGGATCGGCCCCCCCGAAAGCCAGGGGCTGGGGTAGGCATGACTTGGGGGTTGAGCACAACCTCCCCAGGCCGGGCCCCTCCTGGTTTCCCTTTCAGCTGGAGGAGATCCTGATAATCCCGTACCATGGCCCTCAAGGGCTCCAGCTGGGGTAATACATGCTCCTCCAACCATTCATCCACCGTGTTAGCATAGAACACAACACCCAGATGCATCTGCAGGGTAGGCAACAGGCTCTCCCAGGTCTCAGACACCCTGAGGGAAGGAAAGAAAGTCATCCTCCCGGCACCAGCCCCCAGGAGCCAGTTCTCCCTCATCCTAGGTTCATCTGCTTCAGGCTCTCCACTCCTCTCTGAGATACTTGAAGAGTCTGCCTCAGCACCCTACAGCCCTCTTCATCCCTTCCCATCATACACTTACTTAGTCAGTTTTCGGCCAAAGGCCTCCAGATTCTGTGGATTCCCAAACCGATTTTTACGATGATAAGGGCTGAACCAGCCCTGAGCTGTGCTAGAGGTACACAAGAAGGAGAAGAAGATACTTCAACAATTAGCCATCCATCCCCTGCCCTCCCATTTTGCAGGAGGAGAATGGAATGTTGGGGGATAGACCCTCCAGGACATCTCAAAGTCCTCCCTGCAAAAGATTTCAGGAATGAGACACCAGGAGATGCTCTCTCCTGTGTAAAGCAGATGGGAGTGGGGGGGGGGGGGGTGCAGAGGGAGAAGGTAAGAAGTACCTGTCATCCTCCAGAGCTTTCAGCCCAGTCTCCTTCAGCTCCTTAACTTGTTCCACCAGGCGGTAGACCTCAGCCCCAGGAAACATACCATCTCCTTGGCTATGGACAAGAAGGAAAAAGGATCAAGTAAGGCCCAGACTAGAATGGGGTGGGGGTAGTGGGGTAGTCTTCAGCCAGTCTTTAGACTGACCTGCTAAATTGGACCTCCCCATTCCCTTCCAACTTCCTGCCCACAAAATCCTGGCCTTCCCCAAGTCTTCCCCAGGCTGGCATACGGAGCCCCTGCCAAAGCCCTGACTAGGGATGCTACACTTCAGGCTAGCCCATGACCTCCCTACCAGGCGCTGGACTCCAGGTTGATAGTCTGAAACCCTAGCAGCTCCATGACTGTCTTCTTAGTCTCCTCAGTGAATTCTCCTAGTGGAAGGAAGGGGTGGGGGGGTGATCCGTTAGCTACCCTGCCCAAACCAGAGAATCTAATTCAGGGCTTTGACTATAGGTAAGTTGCTTCTACTCTCTGGGAAAGTCACTATGAATAGCAATTGTCTAAGAATCACAATCAAAGTCCAAAGTATCTATAGATAGAAGGGAACCATGACTTCTTGGGCATTCCTTCCCCTGTTCCCAGCTGGCCAACCTGACAGTTACACCAGTTGAGGAGCTAAGTTGTTACCCCTTTGTGGGTAAGTCTGATGCTGGTCAGGACCCCTCTAGCCTGGATAGTGAGGATGCTGGAGGACCATTAATCCCTTTCCTTCCCCTACCAT
Source organism: Gracilinanus agilis (assembly GCF_016433145.1). NCBI lineage: Eukaryota > Metazoa > Chordata > Mammalia > Didelphimorphia > Didelphidae > Gracilinanus > Gracilinanus agilis. Next base: position 134,229,624 of record NC_058130.1, on the reverse strand, counting down.
TCAACATCAGAAGAAAAGTCCCAGTTAAGCGGCTTAAGGAGGGAAAAGCATCCCTGCTGCCTCTACCCAAACATGAGTACAAATAGGAAAGAAACTCAGAGTTAAGACATTTAAATTCAAATCCCAGCTCTGCTTCTTATCCACTTAGGGTCTTCTCACCCTTGCTAGAGAACTGGAGAAAATCAGCCAGTGAGGAGGGTAGATGGGCGGTTAGAGATAGGGAAGGGAGGTGGTCATTTCCAGCTGGTGTCCAGGCCTCCTCTCTCAAATAGGGAAGTGTCCTAAACTTCCCTGAGTGGTCCTAGGCCCCTCATTTACAGCACATAGGAGGGAACTAGATGAGAAGGTCTCTAAATTCCTTTCAGACCCAATATCTTATGAATGACTATCCTGGAGCAAAAGCCATACCAGCAACAAGGGTCTGCAGACAGATAGCCAAAGAAGGAACAGCCACAGGGAGCAGCTCACATAGCACGGAATAGTGGTCATACCTGAGAAGAGGAGAGAAGATGCACACCCAGAGATGTGCCTGACACATTGCAGTAGGTATTTAATAAACCCTTGTTGACTGACTGACTGCCCCTCGCTCCCATTCTCATCCCATCCCATCTCATCCAGCCCCCAGTCTAAGTCTTCACCTCTGCCAACCAGTCAGAACAATGCCCTGACAGCGGATAGGGTGGGAATCTCCAATGTGGGGGCCAGAAGATGCAGCCTGCAGGGCTCGGAGCACACGGAGCCATGACAGTTGGTTGCTCAAATGATGACTAAGGGGTGGCCACATCTGGGCTGGGCCTGTGGAACCCTTGAAGGAACTGGCAAACCACACACTTCGGAAGCCACTTTCTGCGTATTTAGCAATGATCCGTCCTATGGGGAGGAAGAGAGAGCAAAGAGTGTAAGGGGAGAGGGAGGGCAGAAGGAAGATTCAGCTCTCAAGGGGTCTGGGGAGGACTCACTTATCCAGGGGCCAGGGATCAGAAAGGAGCATCCATATCCCTCCTCTCCTTTGCTATTTCCAGTTGTCCTCATTCTAGGTGAGGAAGGGTAGTATAGCTGCTAATCATGGGTCAGCCCTGTCCTGATAGCAACCAAGGCAGGAGGGGACCAAGTGACTCCAGTTCTGTTAAGCCCTCCACTAGCTAGGCCCCTCACCAATCTGGTCAGTGTCCAAGTCAGAGTCGTAGAACCACATCATAGGGTCTGCAAGCTGAGGGATCCCCGATTCTAGGAAGATAGGAAAGACCAGTAAGAGGGTGCTGAGGAGCCTAGCATGCCAAAAGTTCCTCCATATCTGGGTCCTGTCCCTCCACTCCCACTAGTCAAAGGTGCAAGTGTCTTTGGGTTTGAGAGGACCTTCCATAGCCAGTCCTTGGGCATGTGAAAGGCCTTAAAGGAGTCTTGGGGATGGGGTGGGGAGAGGTGTTTCCAAGTTGAAGGACAAATGTCAATGAAGGAATGTCAGGGTCTATAGGATGGAAATATCTCAGGATGTCAGAGGCCCAGAATCCAGAGAATGGTTCTTTGACAACTAGGCAAAGTCAGAGTCTCTAAGATAAGAGAACCCTAGGATTCCAGGGCTGGGGGACAATTGTCAATGAAGGAACAAGGTGGTCTTTAGGATGGGGGATCCCAGGATACTAGGGCTGGGGAACAAGTACCAACAAGGGAAAGTCAGGGTCTCTAAAATGGGAAGATCCCAGGATCCTGGGAACAGGGGTATTCTTAACATTGGGAGAAGGAGGGGTCCCAGGCCTTCAGTCTAAGAACCAATGAAGAAAGGTCAGGGTCTTTGGGATCAGGGTCTGTCTCCAGAGTTCTAGAGTTGTGGGAAGAATACCAATGATGGAATGATCTCCATATTAGAAGGAGGGGATGCCAGGGTCCCAGAATTGGTAGCATTCCTAGTATCCTCCAACCCTAGAAAATTGGTAGATGAATGCCAATGAAGGAAGGTCAGGGTCTTTGGGATGGGAGGACCACAGAGTCCCAGAATGAGGGATGAATGCCAATGAGGGAATGTCAGGATTTCTAGAAATTGGGTGATCCCGGGATTGGGGTCCCCCTGCCTCGGACAGCCTGGGGTGGGAGTCTTCGAAGCACATCATCCCAAAGTAGTAGTCGAAGCCCTGGGTGGCGCCAGCTCAGGAAGGTCACAACCTCTCGAACGTGGTTCAAGTACATGTGACCAACATCTTCCCCATGGCGGAGTAGCCAAGCACGAGAGTCTGCACCCTCACCCAGGTGGAACACCTGTATCCCAAGAGGAGAGGGATCAGCTCAGGCAAGACCCCAAAGCCTGATCCTATAGCTCCCCAAGGGACTCTTCCCCCCATCTCTCCTTCCCTCATCCCAACATTCTTCCCTTTCCCAGTTCTGACCTCATCAGCTCCTACATGTAGCCAGCGGGTATGTGGGTGCTGGTCTAAGACCTGACCCAGGAGGGCTCTGAGTAGTGGCATTGCTCCAGGTGCATGGGGATTCAGGGTGCTAGGGTAACGATCCACCTCCCGCAGAGGCCAGAACTTCTCATGCTTCAGCACAAACTGGAATGAGAAATACCAAGATGATGTGGGGAAGGAAAGAATCAGAATCACCCAGCCTCTTGAAGCCCCTGGTCAGGATTAAAATTGGAGGATCCTAGTCAAGGGTGAGAGGGTTATAAGCCAGGATGAGGGTCAATTGCTGGGATTCTAAGGCCAGGTTAGAGACTTATGGGCTAGGGCCTGGGGTCAGGTACCTCAAAGTGGCCAAAGGTCTGCACCAGCGGAATCACCTCCAGGTTGTTCTGTGCTGCCAATTGTTGTATCCGCTCAATGTCATGCTTACTGAGGATACCAGAGTCCTTATTAAGTCCCCAGAAGCCTCTTGTTATGACTCCCATCCCCACCACTTTCCCCCCTGGATCTCTCCAGCTCATGGTCAGCTTTCTCTATTAAACCCCATAGATTCCTCCCTGTATCAGACCTCGAAGCCCTGACCTCCTTCTATAAAATACTGAGAATCCCCAAATCCCTGGGAAACCTCCCCTATTGAATCCCATGGTCATATATACAACCCTCCATCCCATTCATTTCCCATACTCTGATCATGTTCCCTTATCAGGTTCCTTTCTCAGATTCTAGGGGCTCCTAAACCCATAGCTCCACTTCTCCATCAGTTCCCACAAACCCAACCACTTTCCCACCTGTAGGAGTGGGGTGAACGCAACAATTCCAGTTCTCCATGGAAAGGGAACATGTCCTCATATTCTATCAGCACAGCATCTGCCCCAAGCCGGGACAGAAGTGGAAACAGCTTGAGAGGACCAGAATGAGGGGGGACAGGTCAGAGGGATTTGGACTCTTCCCCTAAAAGTCACTGCCTACCCCGCATCAGCACAGCCCCTTCCCAGATCTCTTCTCTCATTTGTGGAGGAGTCCCAGGCATCCTGGCCAGCTGCCTCACCTGTTCCAGATAAGATACCCTGGGAGCAGCTCCTTTCATGTCCAGGTGGACAACCTTCATCACTCCTGTTTGGTCTCTGCGTGGGACCTCCCCAGTCAACCTCTGGGACCAAGAGCCCAGAGTGCTCTCCCCAACTGGTTCAGGAGATGACCGGCCACCACCTGCTTCACCCCAAGGCCTGCCAGATGTTGGCTCTAGGCTGAGAAGGTGGAAAAGAAAAATTAAAGATCATGGGTCAGTCAACAGGGGGCAAGGGTTGAGGAGAGGGATGCCCAATGAGCACTCTACCCCCTCTTCTTCCCTTTTCTTGCCCTATGCCTAGGAAAGCACCTGCCCTGACTCTGAGGCCTGGTAGCCATGTATCTTTGTACATTCAAAGATCTTATGTCTCTTAATAGGCAGATGAGTGATCCTTCTCCCCCACTCCCATCCTCCAAGCTCTCACTCCTCATGCAGCAGCCCTAGCCCCTCACCACCGGGGCAGAAGCAGTCTGAGGCCTGCACAAGCACAGAGAAGCAAGGAGGCCACTTGCAGAAGCAGTTTCTGATTCCTTTGCAGCATCCTGGGGGGTGTAGTCACTCCTGGGGGGAAATGGGAGGAGGTCAGTGAGTCAAGTCCAGGTCTGGTGAAGGGAAGGAGGAATTGGCATCCCTGTGGGGTACTGAGGAGAGGTCAGATGGATGGGAGGAGGGTCAGCCTGAGAGTCGATGGGGTGAGAGTGGGGATGGGAGTGAAGGGAGGGGGGAGGGGAAAGCACCGTTGGGCTTTGCATCCTCCCCTCCCCCAGGCAGCCCAAGGCCGGGACAGAAAGAAGGGAGCCTAGACACTGTCAGAGAGGGAAGAGATGATTGATGGTTTAGACCTGGAGCTTGGGGGCACAAAGGCGGGGCGCCCCCGCGGGTCCAGCTCCCTCCTCCCAGCCCCAACCCCCGCCCGGCCCGCCCAGGATCCCCCGCACCTGGCTGGGCTGCTCTCCTCCCGGCCCCGTTAGGCGCCACGGGGTTCCGACGCCTCCAAGTCCCGCCCGCACCGCTGCCCCCCCAGCCCCTCCGGGAGGTCGCCGAACCGACCCCCGCTCCCCGGTGCGGGCGGGCAGGTGGGGAGCGCACGGAGATCCCCAGGCTGCGGGTAGCGGGCCGAGACGCCTCTAGCCCCACCCGACGCTGCGATTGGACGCGAACAGCCGCGGCAAGCCCCGCCTACCGCCCGAAGATGACAGCTCGGGAGGAGCAAAGGATGGAGAGGGATGCGGGGGTGGGATGGAGATGAAGCTGTAGGGGGGTGGGGAGGGTCTCCCGAACCCCCCCACCCGGGAGCGAGTCGCCATGGCCAATTCTGGAAGCCCCACCGGAGCCCCGCTTCCTTCTCCTTTCCACCCCCCCACCCCCCGACCCCGCCACAACTGTACAGGATTGTGGGGCTAACCTCCATCCAGAAGAGATCATCTGGACCACCGCCCACCCTCTCCCCGAACATCTGGGACCCCCAGGGACTCCCATTCCTCCATATCTGACATATCCTTCTAGCTTACCTTCCACAGCCCTATCTCCTCCATCACTCTCCCCAGAACTTTCCCCGTCTATATCATCGGGTCTTCTCATTGCTGGCTGCATTTGGTGGGTACCAAGCCTCCCCAGGCTTGCTCCACCCACTCCGCGCCTGCTCTAGCCCCTTCTACTGTGCCCTGTGGAACCCCTGTTCTACTGTGAGCAAACTCCTCTCCATCCCCCCACCCCCTTTTCCACAGCACTCCTTCCAGCTGTCTGCCTTAACGGGAACCTGGCTTTTTCCCTGACAACAGATTCCCTCCCTGACAATTCTCTCCAATGGAGGCTGCTTCTTCCTCCACTCCCTGTGAATCACAGGGCCAGAAGGAGGAGTCAGCATGCTTCTTGCTCACCACCATTTATTTATTTCTCCTTTATCTTACCATTATCATTCAAAAACCTTCCCCCCACCCTTTAAATTCATGCCTTTCTTTTTATAACACCTTTTCTCCATCTTAGCAATCACATACCCACCTCCAGGACCCCTCTCCTCTTCTTCTGTGGTTTTACCACCTGATTCACTGTTTCTCTTTCTATTAAATCATCCTTATTGACTTCAGGATTTATATTAATAGCCCTTATAAGGCCCAGGCTCCACAATTCTTCAACATACTCGGCTCCCTTTACTTCCACTTCAGCCACTCACTAAGGTGGCCACATCTTACATTAGAGTATTACAGAAAACTGTATCAGCTCCTTGATTCTGAACTAAAATACTTCTCTTTCATACAATCGTCGATTTTCCTGCCTTTCCTACCCCTCCTGCACCTGCTTTTTGACTTCGTCAAGCTCTCTGGCCCCTTGACTTTTCCCTATTTTCCCAGTACATCCTCCATTATGGCTTTTTCTACCTCTCTACTTAACCCTAAGGTAATATGTTGCTGTTCCATTTTGTGTAACACTTTGTGACTCCATTTGGGATTTTCTTGGTGAAAATATTGTAGGGATTTGCTGTTTCCTTCTCCAGCTCATTTTATAGCTAAAGAAAGGGAGGCAAACAGGGTTAAGCGACTTACAGGAGATCACACAGCTAGAAAGTGTCTGAGGCTGAATTTGATTTCATGTCTTCCTGACCTGATAGAGCCTGAGCCCTCTATCCAATGTGCTACTTCCTGTCCTGGGTAACATGTTGTAATGGATAAAGATTTGACTTTGAATCCAGAAAGACCTGGTTTCAAATGCCACCTCTGAGTGTGTGACCCTTGGCAAACTACTGCAGAGAAGATGCCAATCTGCATTGCTAGAGAGAATTTCCTTATTCCAAAGTTGCCTAGATCAATGAAATCACAAGTCCTATCCTTAGCCTTGCCTGCCTGTGTCAGTCATTGAAACAATGGCTCCCTATTGCCTCTTGGACAAAATCTAAACTCCTCTGTTTGTCTTTTTTTTTTTTAAACCCTTAACTTCTGTGTATTGGCTCCTAGGCAGAAGAGTGGTAAGGGTAGGCAATGGGGGTCAAGTGACTTGCCCAGGGTCACAGCTGGGAAGTGTCTGAGGCCAGATTTGAACCTAGGACTGCCCTGCACTAGGCCTGACTCTCAATCCACTGAGCTACCCAGCTGCCCCGCTCTGTTTGTCTTTTAAAGCCTTTCAAACCTGGTTCCAACCCATCTTTTTAGCCTAATCAGATATTACTCCCTTTTCTGAATGTTGCACTGGCACTAGCCCTAACTCTTGTCCTCAGAATGCCCTCCTCTTTTTCTTTGCTCCAAAGCATCCCTTTCACGGTCTAAAGGCTAAAAAAAAATAAAAGAAAATCATAGCAAAAACAACTGACCTGGAAAACAGGTAAAGAAGAAAAAAAAAATTTAATCATTGTAATACACACCTGCTTCCACCACCTTTGTGGCCATCAGAACAAATTGTCCACGTCTGCCCATTCTACTAGGAGAATGGAGTAGACATCCCCCTAACTCATCTTTGGGTTGGAGGCCTGCCAGTTACCCTCAGCCCGGTTTAGCCCATGGCCATTGCACAGGCTACAGCTTCTTGGAGCCACAGGTAAGAGCTGGGAGGCAAGTGAATGAATCCCAAAGGAGAAAAGCAGCCTTGAAAAGGGCTTGACAAGCCCTCACACCAGAAGTATTAGTCTTCTCTGGATACTCTGTATACCCTATGAGTGAAAAATGAAGCATTTATTAGGCATTTACTATGTGCTAAGGACAGAGGATGCAAACAGAATATCCAAGCCTTTATGTCAAGGAGCTCACATTCTAATATGAAAAACAACACCTACATGTTTTCAGATTTAAGTAGGATAGGGGGCAGCTGGATAGCCCAATGGATTGAGAGCCAGGCCTAGAGACAGGAGGTCCTGGGTTCAAATCCGGCCTCAGACACTTCCCAGCTGTGTGACCCTGGACAAGTCACTTGACCCTCATTGCCTACCCTTACCATTCTTCTGCCTGTATTGACTCTAAGATGGAAGGTAAGGGTTTAAAAAAAAGATTTAAGTAGATGTTAAAGGCTCTTCTTTTATGTTATTTCCTCTGATAAAATTACATTGTTTTTTCATGTTCAACCATTCAACAGTAGCAAGAACTTTCTTTTCCTTTCTGGGTCTTCAGGAGCTATAGCTGTAGGTCTTCAGGGGCAATTGCCAGGCAGCATCTCCACAGGGTTGTGGTCCTTCCCAGAATCATGGCTTGCAGGCCCTAGACTGGAACCATTGTCATTCCAAAGGCCTTTGACCTGCCTCCATTAGGACCTAGCTCTTACTTGCCCTATCTAGGTATGGAAATTGGTTGACTGTTGATAGGGAGAGCTGGTCTTACATAGTCTTATTCCCCCGCAATGAGGACTGCACTAGAAGCAGGGCATACTGGAAGCTTTATAAATAGTTGCTTATGAAGCCTAGAGTTGGGAGGATCTGGGTTCAAATCTGTACTCAAACAGCTATGTGACCCTGGGCAAGTCACTTAAACCCAATTGTCCAGTCCTTGCCACGCTTCCATCTTAGAATTCATACTAAGACAGGTCAGGATTTTGTGTTTTAATACTTGTTGAAGGACTATCATTATAACTTCATTTTTACCTTTGAATCCCTTGCCCCCTTAACTTTCCATTGTTCCTGACCTGGAAATTTCCTGTGTGGTATAACTTCTGGGCTTTCTTCATCTACATAATTCATTCTATCTGGAATTTTGGACCTTCACAGCTGGATGGTAATTCTTTTATTTATCTCTTATTGATGGAGATAAGAGAGTGTAGCACAGTGGACAGAGCCCTAGATTTGGAGTTAGAAAGATGCAGATTCAAATACTATCTCAGATATTAGATGTATGACACACTGTGTGGCCAAGACAGTTAACTTCTATGTCTCAGTTTCCTCATCTACAAAATGAGAGAGTCAGACTTAACGTCTACTTCAGACATTTACTAGTTGTGTGACCCTGGGCAAGTCATTTAACCATGGTCTGCCTCAGTTTCCTCAACAGTAAAATGGGGATAATAGTATCATCTGCATAATTCTAGGACTCCCTATCACATTCCCTACAGCAAAGGTTCCAGACACTCTTCGGGTGTTCAGTCTCACTGTCTTACTTACTATCTCTAGATCACTTTCCCTTATACTATTCTGAGAAAATGGAAACCATCTTATAGGATCTCTTAACTTTCTTTCTGTACACCTCAGGGTCTATGCCATTCTTTTCCCCTTGCCAATTCTAATCCTTCCATCTATGCTCTTGATCTCATGCTCTCCCATCTCCTTGGGGCTTGGCTCAGTCATCAATCATCTCATCAAGCTCTCCCACTCCACTGAATCCAAACACACTCGGGTCTCCCTGATTCTAACAAAAAAAAATTCCCTTTACAACACTGTCCCCTTGAACTCCTATCCCATTATCCCAAATGTTTCCTCCTATTTATCACCAATCATTCACTCCTTAGTACTCTATATCCCTGCAATCTGCTGGCTTTCATCTCTTCCATTCCATTGGCCTCATCACCAAATCCACTGGCCTCAGTTTCTGTGACCACTCTATATTTGACTAGCCATACTCCCTTTTGAGATATTCTCTGACCCTGGCTTTGTGAGATCAAATTCTTCTGGTTCTCCTTCAGACTCTCTGACCTTCCTTTTGTCTTCTTCGCTGCCTCCTCTTCATATTCATCCCCTTAAATATAAGACATCCTCCCAAGTTCCTGTCTTTAGCCATCTTCTCTACTCTCTTTTTTGGCAAACTTTTCTATTCCCATTACTTCAGCTCCAACCTCTCCAGAAATAACTCTAATAATCTTTCTTCATAACAACAGTAGTAGTTAGCATTTATAACTATGCTTTAAGGTGTGGCAAGTGCTTTACTAATAACATCTCCTTTGATCCTCACAACAACCCTGGGAGATAGGTGCTATTATTATCCCCATTTTTCAATTGAGGAAACTGAGGCAGGTAGTGGTTAAGTAACTTGTCTAGGGTTATACAACTAGTAAATGTTTGGGGCAGAATTTGAACTTCCGTCTTACTGACTCTAGTCTTACATGGGCTTATTCCCATGGGGAGAGAGAAAGAAAGAGAGAGAGAGAGAGAGAGAGAGAGAGAGAGAGAGAGAGAGAGAGAGAGAGAGAAAGAGAGAGAGAGAGAGAGAGAGCATTTAGAAAGTAAAATTGGAAATAGACTACTCACAGGTGGCAAGAGCATCACTAAGCACTACTGAGTTATCACACAATATGTAACCCTTCCCTTCAGCTTACTAAATGATTGACAGATCTTATAACAATCAGCAGCCTCATTAGAATAGCAGAGAAGGAATAGGGAAATAAGCCTTTAGTTATCAAGTATTCTTTTTCTTTTAACATTTTCTTTTTTCCCATTGAGATACTAGTACACTTTTGGTAGAGTTGTGATCTGATCCAAACATTCTGGAGAACAATTTAGAACTATGCTCTATGGACTCTAAAATTCTGCACTCCCTTTGATTCAGCAATACCACTACTAAGTCTTATCCCAAGGATAACAAAAAAAGGGGAAAGAACCTATGTGTACAAAANGAGAGAGAGAGAGAGAGAGAGAGAGAAAGACAGAGACAGAGACAGAGAAAGAGAGAAAGAAAGAGAGACAGAGACAGAGACAGAGAGAGAACATGGATCTCAAAATGTCAGGAAAATGGTTATTAAAAAGTATATCTAGGGAACAGCTGGGTAACTCAGTGGATTGAGAACCAGATCTAGAGAGGGGAGGTCCTGGGTTCAAATCTGGCCTCAGACACTTCCAAGCTGTGTGACCCTGGGCAAGTCACTTGATCCCCATTGCTTACCCTTACCACTCTTCTGTCTTGGAGCCAATACACAGTATTGATTCCTAGACAGAAGGTAAAGGTTTTAATAATAAAAAGTATATCTATGTGTAACCTGTAAAAAAAATTTAAATAAAGAATCTAGGATTCCCTTCAAGTGAGGAGGCACTGGAGTAGGACTTTGATGGAGGAATAATTAATAATAACAATAATACACAGTACTTTTGAGGTTTATAAAGCAACTGCCTCCGATATTTCAGTTAGTCTTTGGATTCAGTTGACTGCAAATGTTTAGATTATTGCCATGGATCAAATATTCCATCCTTGTGCTTCCCATTTGGGCTTTATATGTCAACTGAATTCAAAAAAAGCCACCACAGAGCATAGTTAATAAAATCAATGTGAGTCATCTCTGTAACGATCTAACATCCCTACACGAGCTTGACATTGTTATCACTGACTCTCCCCAGCAACAATCTACATGCCATGGAGAAATCATCTTTTCTCCAGATGCTATCAGTAACAGGTATATTCCCACATGACAAATAGGATATTTCCTATTCAGCTTGTATCCAATACTATCAAATCCAAAATATGAGCCAGAAAAAAATAACCACAGAAAGAAAATAAGTTGAGTCAAGATTTCCTTTGAAAAGTCTCTTTTTCCAGGACCACAAGATGTTTAGGTAGGTCCAGGTCTTGCTGGCTATAAAGAAATCTTTTCCACAGATACTTGTATATTCCAATTCCCAAATTTATTCCAAATTCACAATCTTTTATCTTAAATAATTTAGGAAGCCCAACACAATCACTTATACTTTTGACCAGGCAGCAAAAGACCTAAGTCAGATTGATATTTATATTCAAAGGGCAGCTAGGTGGCTAATTGGATAGAGCACCAGGCCTGCAGTATGGTGGACTTGAGTTCAAATTTGATTTCAGATACTTCCTAAGCTATGTGACCCTGGACAAGTCCCTTAACCACAATTGCCTGTTTCTTGTCCTTCTGTTTTAGAATTCTTATTAGATCAGAAGGCAAGTTTTTTTGAAAAGAAAGAAACTTCTATTCAAAAGTGGTTCAATAATTATTATTACTTATTGTTAATAATATAATAATATCACTTATTAATATATGGCATTTTAAAGTTAGCTAAGTGCTTTATATATATATATATATATATATATCTTTTGATCCCCAAAACAACCCTTTGAAGTAGATGCTACTATTATCCCTATATTTCAGACTAAGGAATGTGAGGCAGAAAGACTTGCCCAGGGTCCCATAGCTAGTAAATGTCTGAGGCAAGATTTAAACTTACAGCTTCCTGTCTCCATGTGCAGCTTTCCAGGCTCGGTACCACCTACCTGCCTCAATTCACAAGCAATTATCCTACTAAAAAAATGTGCAGTCTTTTCTGACCAATTTTGGTTCAGTACCTATTTCAAGGAGTCAGGGATGCTAGAAAGAGTCCCAGAAGAGGAAGAAGACCTGAGCTCCAATCTCTGCTCTGCTATTAGCTCCTTATGTGAACTTGGCAAAGTCACTTACCTTCTAAGCCTCAATTTCCTCATCTATAAAATGTCTGGCATTTTTTTCTAGCTCTATATCTATAATACTCAATGACATTTAACATTTCTTCTGCTTCTAAAGTCCTTTGTATATATGATCCCAATTCCCCGAACTCAGATGTAACTCTAAACAAGTTGTCAGCAGCCTGGAATGACTTTTAGATCCCAGTCATTTTTTTCAACACTCTTCAGCTTAAGAAAAATGCATAATTACCCAGAAACAAATTTGTCCCTTGGTCACCAATCCACCCAAAGAGAGACTTTAGGAAATACACATTTACAAAAATAAACCCTGTTAGTGTTAAGTTAGACTCCTAACATCTATCGGTTTCAAATTTCACATCAGGCAGATCAAAATATACTATTTTTCACCTTATTGTGGGGAGGGGATTGGTGTATGTATTCTTTCACAGTATGACTACTATGGAAATGTTTTGCATGATTGCGCATATATAACTTATATTGAATTGCTTACTATCTCAGGGAGGAAGGAAAGGAGGATGGAAAAGAATTTGGAATTCAGTATTTTAAAAAATTAATGTTAAAAATTGTTTACATATAGTTGGAAAAAATAAAATATTATTTACAAAAATTTTTGGTAGGTGTAGGTGCAGGTTTTGGTATAAAGTTTATTTAAGATGTCTTTAACATCATGGGGATTATGATTTGGATCAGGGGTTATTAATCTTTTTGGTGTCATGGGCCTATGGACTGTTACTTTTGTTTTTTTTTAATAATTTATTTTTAAAATAAAATGTTATTTTTAAAATGTCACATCACACAGACATACAAGTTGAAAACTATCCCGTGTATGTCTAAATTTCCACATACCACCACCATCATTGAACAAAAACATTTGACATTACTCTGAAATTTTCATCACTGTGAGGACTGCTTCCACTAGCCCACCCTTCAAAACTCGCTCCCTTAGTGACCCTTCTTCTGCTGTGGTCCCTAATATTATTTACCTGGTAGTTGGCTATCCGGTGATCATCCTGTACACATCTGACTAGACACGTCTTCAGGAGGCAAGCAAACAGTCCAATATCAAGCCAAGAATAAAAGCTTGGTAACCTCAGTTCTAGTCCCACCTTCTTCAAGAAGTCTTTACAGGGGGCAGCTGGGTAGCTCAGTGGATTGAGAGCCAGGCCTAGAGACGGGAGGTCCTGGGTTCAAACCTGGCCTCAGACACTTCCCAGCTGTGTGACCCTGGGCAAGTCACTTGACCCCCACTCTTTGGCCTTGGAGCCAATACACAGCACTGACTACAAGACGGAAGGTAAGGGTTTTGAAAAAAAAGAAGTCTTTACAAATATTTCTTAATTTTGGTGTCTTCCTGTTAAATTGCCCTCAGTTTACCCTGTCTATAACTTGTTTGCACATATTTGTTTGTATATTGGCTCCCTCATTAGACTGTGAGCTCCTTGGGAATAGAGACTGGCTTTTGTTTTGTTTTGGTTTTGTTTTTATCCCAAGGGTTTAGCATAGTGCCTAGCACATATTAAGCAATTAAAAACTGCTAGTTAACTGACTAGGACACAGTGGATGGGGTGCTGGGTCTGACTCCTTTTCCTGAGTTGAAATTGAGCCTCAGACACATACTGGCTATGTAACCCTGGGAAAATGGGAAAATCATTTAACCTATTTGCCTCAGTTTCCTCAATCTGTAAAGTGAGCTGGAGAAGGAAATGGGAAACCACTCCAGTATCTTTGCCAAGAAAATCCCAAATGGGGTCATGAAGAACCAGACAGGACAGAAATTACTGAAGAACAAAACAATAGCAAAGTTATGCTAATTATTATACTGCCTGAAGCAAGAGTTGTCCCACGCATGTGCCAGTGCCAAGCACAGGTGTGACCTCAGTGTATTTCTGCTCTTCCCCTCGTGGTATAAGGGTTTCTGGGAGAGTATGCCCTACATTTTTGGAAGGAATGGTTTATTGTTACTTTTCTTACTATTATTTGATTAAGTGACTTTTACTTTGGACTCATTGTGTACTCCAGTTAACTAGAAAAAAAGTAAATGCAACAAAGTGGACTCTGAAACTATTGTTCTGAGTAGAAATTTACCCCTATTATGTGTCAGATACTATCCTAAGTGCTAGGAAAGCAAAAGACTAAAATGAAAGTCCCTTGCCCTCAGACAGCTTATATTCTATCAGGAGAGACAAGATGTATGTATGTAACATTCCTTAAATTAGGAAATGGTTGAACAAATTATGATACATAAATGTAATATGAATATTATTGTGCTGTAAGAAGTAATAAAAGGGAGGTTTCAGAGAAACCTAGGATTACTATAATGAATTAATGCAAAATGAAGTGAGCAGAACCAGGAGAACACTTGCCATTTTTCTTCGGCTATGTATATTCTATACGATGGTTTCATTTTTCTCTTTTTCAGTGGGGAGGTAGAAGGAATAGAACATGGATTTTCAGTCAACTAACATTTTAAAAAGTTTTGGGGGGCAGCTGGGTAGCTCAGTGGATTGAGAGCCAGGCCTAAAGACAGGAGGTCCTGGGTTCAAATTTGACCTCAGACACTTCGCAGCTGTGTGACCCTGGGCAAGTCACTTGACCCCCATTACCACTCTTCTGCCTTGGAACCAATACACAGTATTGATTCCTAGATAGAAGGTAAGGGCTTTATATTTAAAAAAATTTTTAAGTTTTTAATATATTTTTTCCAATTACATGTAAAACATTTTTATGTTTGTTTTTTATAATTTTGAGTTCTAAATCTCTCCCACTTTTTCTTCCTGTCCCCCTCATTGAGAAGACAAGCAATTCGATAAAGATCATAAACGTACAATCATGCAAAACATTTCTATATTTGTCATATTGTGAAAGAAAACACCACCACTACCAACACCAACAACAAAAAAAAAAAAAAAAAAAAAAGAAAAAAGAAAAATAGAGAAAAGGGTTTTTTTTTTTAAGTATGCTTCAATTTATATTTAGATTCCAACAGTTCTTTCTGTGGAAAGGGATAACATTTTTCATCAAATTTATAAGGAACTAAGTCAATTGTACAAAAAAATCAATCCATTCCCCAACTGACAAATGGTCAAGGGCATGAATAGGCAGTTTTCAGATAAAGAAATAAAAACTATCAATAATCACATGTAAAAGTGTTCTAAATCTCTCATAATTAGAGAAATGCAAATCAAAACAATGCTGAGGTACTCACGCCTAGCAGATTGGCCAATATGACATTAAAGGAAAATAATAAATGTTGGAGGGGATGTGGCAGAATTGGGACACTAATACATTGCTGGTGGAGTTGTGAAGTAATCCAACCATTCTGAAAGGCAATTGGAACTATGCCCAAACGGCTTTAAGAGACTGCCTACTTTGATCCAGCCATACCATGCTGGGTTTGTATTCCAAAGAGATAATAAGGAAAAAGACTTGTACAAATATTCATAGTTGAACAGATATTATATCTAAGTGAATAGTTACCCACCTGGGTCTATCTCTTAATACAGTTACAAAATTAATATAGTCACTTATGATTAATATGAATGATTAAAGCCAAATATAAATGATTAAAGCAATCATTAGCAATTTCTTTCACATACCCTCAATTTCTAATTCCTTGTCACTGCAAAAAAGAGCTGCTATAAATATTTTTGTACATTTTTTCTTCTCTTTAGGATACAGACTTAATAATAATATTGCTGTGCCAAAGAGTATGCAGAATTTTATAGCCCTTTGGGTATATTTCCAAATTGCTCTCCAGAATGGTTGGAAAAGTTCACAACTCCACCAGAGACATTACTGTCCGTATTTTTCCATATCCCTCCAACATTTGTTTTTTTTCTTTTCTGTCATATTATCAACCTGATAGGTATAAAGTGGTACCTCAGAGTTGTTTTAATTTCATTTATCAAATTTAATTTTATTTGGAGCATTTTTTCACATGACTAAAAATAGTTTTAATTTCTTCTTCTGAAAACTGCCTGTTATATCCTTTGACCATTAACCAATTGGAGATAGTAAACATTTTTAGGTGCCTACTATGTGCCAGGCACAGTGCTAAGCACCACTGATAGAAAAAGAAGCAAAAAATTGTCCCTGCCCTCAAAAAGCTCACAATCTAATAGGGAGAAATCAACCAAATAAATATATACAAATGAGTTTTGTATGGAATAAATTAAGCAGGGGGGCTCTCTGACTCTCTCTTTCCATATGCTGAGTTTATCAGAACTATTCAATCCTAATCCATTCAAAGGAAGTACCCTTTCCTACCTGACTAAAAAAGACTTTTGCTCTCATTTGGGGCAGCCAGTGTAAATTGGCTTGAGCCTAGATTTCAAAGCCCTCACTGATTTCTCTGGTTTGAGTTTCTCTCCTCAGAATATGTAACTAAATTGCAATCCTGAAGTAAATATTTCTAGCCTTAGAGGTTGGGAGCTCCTAGGGTTCCCCATTTTGTGTTAGCTACACTATAGGAATTACTTACTGCAGCTACTTTTGTGATTCTTAGAGAAGATGACCCCTGTCAGAAGGAGGAGCCCAAACCCTGGTCTGGCTTGCCCAAAGAAAGACAGGATATGGATTTTAAGGGAGACAGAGAAAAATCTATTTAGCAATCCTACAAAATGCTCCTTCTCCTCCTTCTCTTCCTCCTTCTCCTCCTCCTCCTCCTTCTTCCATTTTACAACTAGACCCTGGACAAGTCACTTAACCCTCTTTGCCCGATGGGCATGAAAGCTGCTGAAGTTTGGTCAGACATGGAAGATGCCAAGATCTTGCACCAGCCATCCTGAGTTTTTCCTTGTTGTTGGACTTCAGTGACTCTGGAAGAGAGAATGGAGTTGATGACTTAGAGAAATTCTGTTTACTTAAATCTAGCTTATGCACAAGTCAAGAGGTCACCTTCTGATGTCATTGGTCCTCCTCAAATACAAAAAACACCTTTCTCCTTCCCCTTTTGGGGAGACCCAAATCTTAAGTTTTAAGTGATTCTCCCTGAGATTCTGGTTGTGGAGCAGGGTGTAAAGAAACAGAGACTGCCTGTCACCTTTCTTGGAGATCAGGATAACCCAGGACTGAATCTAGTCTGGGGAGGGGATGTGTGGGAACCAGAGTTGGGAGTCCCATAGCAAGAGAGGGAAAGGAAGGTGCTCCAGCCTCCTGGGTACAGTAGCAATTCTTATGTTGTATAGATATAAGAATATGGAAAATACATAAAAGTAATTATGGGTTAAGTTGGTGGGAGAGGCACCTGAATAAGAATTAAAGAATTAGAAAAAGCTCATTAGGATTAACAACTGTACTGAGCCTTGAAAGAAGTAATATAATCTAAGATGTGGAGGTAGAGGTGTGCTAGTAAATGTTTAACAACCAGAAAACACACACACACACACACACACACACACAGTTTTAAGTTTAATCTGCATTTTTACATTTTCTCCATTACTTTCTTGAGCCCAGACGAGCCACAGAATAATAAATCAAGCCCTGATTTATAGCACTTTCTAGTTTCAGAAATGTAAACATTCATTAAGAAAATTTAACAGTTAGCTCTGGCAAAATGAATTCAAGCTGCTTCCAGAACTCCTGGTATTTGGAACTCAAGTTTTTTTCAGTATCTTCTGCCTCTTTGTTTGGACACTTGGACTGGAGGGCAAAGCCACTGGCTTCTGTCCTCTCTTTAAGAGAGTGCTTAGCACAGTTTTTCTCTATATGTCTCACCAACTATACTACTTTTGAATTTTGTATATACTCTCCTTCATGTTCCCCATTATCATCATCATCATCATCATTATTACTATTATTATTATTACTTTCCTTTTCATTCTCCTCACTTAGTGCTTTTCAATTTCTTTTGGTACGTTGTCTTACCCCATTACATTATAAGGTCCTGGAGAGCACAGAGAGTGTCTTTCTAGTATCTGGCACATAGTCGGTGCTCAATAAATATTCGTTGATTTGATTTGGGACAGTTTACATGAAATCAAAGAAATGAGTGGTGGAATGTAGTAAAAAAAAAAGCCATTTTGTCTGAACCCTAGAGTGAGTGAAGAGAAATAATGTATAAACTCATCTTTAAATCTAATTGATGGGGGCAGCTAGGTGGCTCAGTGGATTGAGAGCCAGGTTTAGAGGTGGAAGGTCCTGTGTTCAAATTTGACCTCAGATGTTTCCTAGCTGTGTGACTCTAGACAAGTCACTTAACCCTATTGCCTAGCCCTCACCACTCTTTTGCCTTGAAACCCAACATGCAGTATTGATTCCAAGATGGAAAGTAAGGGTTTTTTATTTTAAAAGAAAGAAAAATAAAAACTATTAATACTAATACTATACTCTGCATTTAGATCTACAAGTCGGTCATTCAATAAACATTTATTAAGTACCCACTATGTGCCAAGCAATGTGCTAAGTCAGAAACAGTTTAATTTAACAAAGCATTTTATATCCCAACCATTTCTAGCTCAAAGAGAGTGATGTCCAAACTGGCATAGTCATCTATGCCCTCTGACCTGACTCTCTGCCCCAAAATGTTGGATGACATTTAGAGAAATCTTGAACAAGGTAAAGATATCTTAAAATAAACACTAGGTTAGCCTTCCAGAATTGAATAGCCATGATCCCACTAGTCTGGACAATGCCCCTCACTCCCACAGTTAAACGATGGGACCACCTCCCTTCCATTGATATCTTAATCTTTTCTCTATGGAAAAATGGTAGAACCTAGTTCCAATCTCTTCTGGCAGTTTGGTAAGAAGTCTACCCCTAAGTTAATAACTCAATCTTTTCTGGGGTGGGAAAGGCAACATTACAATTGTTATTTATTAAAAGATTTGATACCACTCAATTATTTCCCTAAGAAAAGCTTTTTTGTCTTCAACCTATCATCCACCTTTCCAAGGACTTTTCTGAAGAGACTAGATAGGGCTTTAGAGAAAAATATTATTTTTTAACATTTTTAGAGAAACTGAAAACTCTTTTTTGTTGTTTTTTTCTCAACAAACAAACAAAAATCTGAATATAATAGGACACTTATATAAGTAAATTGGATACAATTAAGAAAGCAGTTCCAAAGTGATACTGGAGAAAAACCCAGCTCTTAAAACACTTAAGTTCATAGTGGTTAAAATTTATAATTTCAATAACAAACAGTAAACTTTGCCAATAGCTAAGGAAAAAAATCTTCACAAATTCAAATAGACCAGGGGCTATTTCTTAATTATAAAAAGTTGAATAGAACAAAATAACAGATTCAAAAAACAAAATCAAAGAAGTTCTTAGTTACAATCCAAAATCGCATGACTAGCAAGTCTGAGCCTAATAATCAACGAAAAAAGTTGGATCTTCAGTTTAAAAAAAAAAAAAAAAAGACAGTTGAACATTCCTGAGGGGAAAAACCAAAAGTGAACAGAATATTCAATTTGTGAATACTCCAAACAAGAAAAACACAAAAGAGGTACATTATTTTTAAGAAACAATTTTTAAAGACAAAGTAATGAAATAAATTTTCTAATTTAAGGAGAAGAGAAAAGAAATTTAACTCAGTAAAACAAAAAACAAAGAGGAATTTTCAAGGGTCAAAAAGAACTTAACCTCAAGGGGAGCTTAAAGAATTAGAGGAAAGAAAAGAGGAAGAGATAAATTAATATTCTGACTAAATCTTATAACCTCCATAAGTGAATCAAAATATTTTTGGGGAGGGCTAGCACAAAAGCTGCCTAGAACACGAACTCAGTATGCATCAGATACAAGATGACTTCAGAGTGCAGCTGGGTGGCTCAGTAGATTGAGAGAACCAGGCCTAGAAATGAGAGATCCTATGTTTAAATCTGGCCTCAGACACTTCCTAGCTGTGTGACCCTGAGTAAGTCATAATCTCCATTGCCCAGCCCTTACTACTCTTCTGCCTTGCAACCAATACACAGTATTGATTATAAAAAGGAAAGTAGAGGGGGAAAAAAAGGAAGGTAAGGATTAAAAAAAAGGCAACATCAGGGGCCCCTAAGTGGCTCCATGGATAGAGTACTAAGCCTGGAGTTCACAGGGCCTGGGTTCAATTATGGTCTTAGACACTTCCCAGCTGTGTGACCAGAGGCGAGTCTTTTAACACCCTTTGCCTAGCCCTTGCCCTCCTGTCTTAGAGTTGTCACTAAGACAAAAGGTAAGGGTATATAAAAAAAAAGACTTGACCTCATAGATTTCTGACTTCTGAGGCTAGCTCTCTAATAAAGGCTAAATTGGCACAGTGAAATCATTCTCGGCTCCCATATACCCGGGGTCCAATCTCCCCAGAATATTTTTTGGGGAAAAGGGTAGAAGAGAGGATGGATCAATCCTTCTGAGTTTTCTCTCTGATCTCTCTGTAGCAGGATGTTATCTTGCAAGGTTTTGTTTTTCCTTTTTTCCAATAAAGGGAGGAGACAATATTGATTTTTGCTAATTAAAAAAAGCCACTAACATCTCTTGAGTGTAATCATTTGCCTCTCTAGCACTAGGGTTGACAGAATTCTATCTATCAGATCTTTTAAGTTCAAAGACTAGACTGCAGACTCACCCATTTTCTCCTTCCTTTTTGCTCCAACTACGGCCTCAGATGTAGCCCTGGCTCCCTCAGCCAAAGCCTGTGCTGCTAGACTCGTCTGAATCTATCATCTCCCAGGGATGCTTCTCCAACCAGAGTCCTTACCTGCTGAATGTCACGGCTCAGCACTCAGGCTCCTGGGAAACGAAGTGAGAAAGGAGCTGTAAATCTTCAAATCTGACCTTCAGCATATAAGTCCAACCTTAAAAGGAAGTTTTCTGTCACATTTCTAACAAAGTGACCTTGATAAAAACCAATGCTAAGTATCTGCAGTCAGATTTGACCCCAGGACTTCTCATCTCCAGGCCTGGCTTTCTATTCCCCCGAGCTGCCTAGCTGCCCCCTCAAATCCTTTTGAAAGGTCCTTGAGGAAAGGGACCATAATAGACAGCTGGCTTAAGACTCAAGAAGACCTGAATTCAAGTATTACTTCTAATACATACTGGCTATGACCTTGGGCAAGGTATTTGACTCCTCAATGCTAAGACTGTCGATTTCAGAGAAGGTGCCAACCTGCAATGGGCAAAGGAAATTTCTTAACAGAGGAGTTCCCTCTATCAATACATTTACAAATCCAGCTCTGGTCCCTATCCTTACTCTTAAGCACAAAGCACTGGGCTAAATATTGGAAACTCTAAAAAAAAAATGGAGCAATTCAGCAATAACATAGCTAACATAATTTTAGAAGAAAGGCTTCTATAGTTAGCGTCTCAACATTTCTTCTTACTTTTTTCTATTCCATCTGCCATGTGACTTAACTTCATCATTCAACTGAAACAGATCTCTCCAAAAGTTACCTTGATCTCTTAATTACCAAATCTAATGGCCTTTTCTCAGTCCTTATCCTTCTTGACTTCTCTGTAGCATTTGATCACTTCCCCCTCCTGAATACTCTCTCCTCACTAAATTTTCATGACATTACTTTCTGTGGGATCTCGTTGTATCTGTCTGACCACGGCTCAGCTTCTTCTGATGGCTCTACATCCAGGTCGTACTCCCTATGGGTGTCCCCCAAAGTTCTGTCCTAGGCCCTCTCCTCTTTTTTCTCTAAGGTATCTCACTTGGTGGTCTTGAAGTAGTCTGAATAAATGAAATAGGTTAGAGAATGAAGTAGAATTGAAGTAGATTAATCCATTCCTGACCCAATCCCTCCAGGAGGCCAAGCAATCTAGGCAAATGGTGGATCAGAGTCCAAATTCCCCAATGGACAACAAAGGGACATAGCTAACTTTGGAGGAGTAATTAAGTACAAACAAATAGGTCAGGATGGAATGCAAGGTAAACACATAGTTAACTAAGGATGAGTGTTTAGGTACATGTGAAAAGTAAATATCCCCTGGATGATCTGAGCATTATCTATTTGCCACTACCTGTGTTTGTGATGAGTGTTTTCTTGACAAAAACGAACCTGTATAGCCTTGTAGACCTTTGTAAGCTGTCTTGTAATGTCACTCTGATACAGCTTCCATTAGGGAAGACTGTCCCAGCTGGTAGATTTCTTTTTATTTTCTTTTTTTTAATCAATAAATAATGGTTCCAATTATTGAATTTCTAGATGTCTGGACTCATGTTATAAAGTACCCCACTTCATTCTCATCAGCTCCCATAGGTTGGGATTGATTTTCAGATCAACATATCCATCTCTAATCTCTCAGATGAGCTCCAGTCCCACATCACCACCTGTCTTTTGGACATCTCAAAAATGGATGTCCTACAGGGGGCAGCTGGGTAGCTCAGTGGATTGAGAGTCAGGCCTAGAGACGGGAGGTCCTGGGTTCAAATCTGGCCTCAGACACTTCCCAGCTGTGTGACCCTGGGCAAGTCACTTAAACCCCATGGCCTACCCTTACCACTCTTCCACCAAGGAGCCAATACACAGAAGTTAAGGGTTTAAAAACAAACAAAAAAAATAAATAAAATTAAAAAAATGGATGTCCTACAAGCATCTCAAACTTAACATTTCTGAAACAATTTGTTAATTTTCTCTTCAATTCCTCCCCTCCTCTTCTAAACTTTCCTTGTACTGTCAAGAACACTACTACCTAACTATGTGTGACCTGGGCAAGTCACTTAACCTCCTTTATCTAGCCCTTACTACTCTTCTGCCTTAGAACCAATACATAGTATTTATTCTAAGGTGAAAGGTAAGGGTTAAAAATAAATAAGTAAATAAATTTCCTTTAAAAAAAAAAGGAAAAAAAGAACACTTCTATCCTCCCTATTACTCAAACTCAAAATCTTGGAGTCATTATTCTTGACTTCTTTTCACTATTGCCAGATCATGTTTACAACTCTCATATACATACTCACAAACTCACCACCTTCACTTCTACCAGGCTCTCATCTCTATTGTCTGGACTGTTGGTGTCCCTGGCTCGAGTTTTATCCCACTCTGCTCCAATCTATTATCCAATTCATGTGTCAAAGGTATCTTTTCCACTTTCTCCTTATATATCGGATATGCCCAGAGTTGCTTACATGTTGTTGTCACCCTCATTAGAATGTGAGTTCCTTAGCAAGACCATTTTTTGCTTTTTTGTCCCTAGCACTTAGCATAGTGCCTGGCTTATAATAAGTGCATAAGAAATGCTTATTGATTTACTCACTGGTGGAATGACAAGCTATTGCCATGGTAGCACCCATAAATTCAGTTCTCTTCTTGGGGGGTAGATGGTGCTCTATTTAATACTCTCTCTTTTTCTACATCTGTTCATGGGCTCTCATGGGTCTTTTGCTTCTTTTATGTTTTCTTTAAGGTGAAATAAAAGCTTCCTGATACTTGAAACCCATATTATACTTTAAATGCTTGAATGGGAGATAGGGACTCTTTTTATCTACTTTTGGAGAAACCCTACACACAAGCTATACCATAATTTTACTAGCAAATTTTCCTGGAGTTGCTCCAGGTGGGCAATGAGCCCAAAAGAGAAAATGATCCTTTGAAGAACAGCCCCAGGTTTGGACAAGAAAGTGCTCCTTAGCTACTTCTGGACAAAAGCTCATGCTCTTTAATCTCATGAAACTGATTAGGGAATTTATCAAATTGAGCAGCATCTCCTTTGATTCATTCTTGTTACGGATAAAACTGTTAACAGTATAATAGTAGTCTTACACTATAAGCTCCGTATTTTTAATTCATATGGGTTTTTTTCAATGATAATTTTTTAAAAATTCAATGATAGTTTATTCAACAGAGACCATGGATAGCAATTTAGGCAAGCTAATCCAAGGAACATTTTATAATTGTATGTTGGGGTGGATGACTATTATAGTTACTTGGTTGTTTGAGAACTGATGCTCAGTGGTGGAAGAAGACCCTTGCTTTGGGCTATTGGTTTAGGCAAGTCTTTTGTAAATGGTAAGAAAAACATTGACAATTTTACAGAGTGCCAAGGTGGCAGAGGAGGTACACAGACCCATCTAATCTTTACCAAATTACTCTCCAAAAAACTATAACACCTCAGAATGAATTCTGGACAGCATGACCCACAAAAATACAGGGTGAAGTAATTTTTCAGCCCAAAACAACTTAGAAGGCCAGCATGAGAGATCTAGCACACCAGAATAAAGGTGGAACACAAAGCAGCACACCAGAGCAATGGGTCCTGGGCCCAGCTGAAACAGCATCAAAGACTTCCTGGGTTCTCAAGTACAGATGGTAAGGAGAGGAGTCAGGGTGCATTGGACAAGCGCTCAGATGGAGATTATAAGGGTCCCTTTGGAGGCTCTCAGTGCAAGAATCTTGTCACATTGCTCATAAGTAGAACCAGTAGTACTGGGATGCAGTTTCAAGGTGAGGAGGAGCACCAGCATAAACCAACATTTTCAGCCACAGGGGAGAAAGAGGCCCTGGTCATAGTTCCAAGAGGTAAAAGAGTGTTTAGGGTTACTCACAGGCTGGGAGAGTATTAAATACACCTCTCTTTACCATCTTGGAAGAACTAAAAGCAGATAGATTTCCGGAGCCAGCTCTGAAAGCGGCTGCTCAAAGAACCTGAAGGTTGGAATAGTGCTCCCTTGACCATGTTACAGAGCCCAACTTCATCAGTTTTTTAAACTAAAAGAAAATAAAAAGACTAGAGAATGAACAAACAACAAAAAAAGAAAACATAGAAAATTATTTTGGTGACAGGGAAGACCAAAATATGAGCTCAGAAAAAGATGACAAAGTCAATATTCTTGCATCCAAAGCCTCTGAGGAAAATATGAATTGCTCCCAACCCTCAAATGAATTAATGAATGAATTCAAAAAAGATTTTAAAAATCAAATAAGAGAGGTAGAAGAAAAATTATGGGGAAAAAATGAGAGTGATACAGGAAAACCATGAAAAAAGAGTCAATAGCTTGGTAAAGGAGACAGAGAAAAAATACTGAAAAATTAATCCCTGCCCTTAAGGAGTTCATGATCTACTGGGAGGGAACAACAAATAAATATTTACAAACAAGCCCTACATAGGATAAATAGGAAATAATTCTTTTTAATAGGAAATAATTAAGAGAGGGAAAGCACTAGAATTAAGAGGGGTTGGGAAAGGCTTCTTGCAGAATCTGGTATTTTAGCTGGAACCTAAAGGATGCCAGAGAAGCCAGTAGCCTGAGATGGGGAGGGAGAGTATTTCAGGCACGGCAGGCAGCCAGAGAAAATACCAGCGGAGTGGACGATAGGAAGGTAGGAGGCGGCTAAATCATGAAGAAATCCAAAAGACAAGTGGAATTTTGTATTTGATCCTAGAGGTGATGGGGAGACACTGAATTGGATTGATTGGGGCCAGGGAGTGGGGAAAGCCATGCAATCAGATTTGTGCATTAGGAAGGTCAGTTTGACAACTGAGTCAAATATGAATCGGAAGATACCAGAGAGAGGTAAAGGGAGGCAGCATGTTGTTGAGCATCCAGCGACCCTGTTCAGCTGGTTGCAAAGGCTAGTCCCATATGACTGGCGGTTAGTCAACTGAGTTATAGCTATAGGGGCATCAGCATGGAAATTCCAGTCATATTCAGGGTGCATCACTGCTCATCAGATGTCCTGGCCACATGAATGAGGTAGGAGTGATTGGGGACTGATGCAGAAAAATATAGGCAATGACTACTGAGCCTGCCCATGTCTTCATCTATTCCTCATATCGTGGACTAGCCAATGAGAGCTTAATTCTGGGAGCATGCTCAACAGGCACTGCCTGCTGGCAACCCAAGCAAGCTCATCTAAACAAATTGAGGAATTTATGAGCTGAAGTGCTCTCTCTCTACACACACACACACATTTCTAGTCATTTTATGAACTGTGACTACAATGTACATTTTTTTTTCTATTTACTGAAGACTTTATTTGTGTGGTCACAGTTCATAAAATGACTGGAAGACTTGAGTTCAAAGACAGGAGCATTCCACTCTGATAGAGGCTGTTAGAATACTCTGGGGTGGCATTCAACATGGAAGGCTGAGTTCTTTTCTCCAAAGCCTTGCTGCACTCACAGGACAGTTTTACCAAAGGACCTCCAGGGACTTTTGCTTTACAGGCTCTGACACTGAGGGTCAGGCTCTGGACTTGCCTGTTTCAGTCTGTTTATGCAGAGGTGAAGGGTCAGTGGCTGAGCCAGTCTTTCTCAGGCCATCCTTCTAGCTGTATTGCTTTGAGATTCCCCAAAAAAGCCAGTTTAAGGGGTCAATACCCTAGAGTCGGTATGGGGTTCTGATCACTGAAACAGGCAGTGATGAGGTTAGGCATTATTTCTCACTGTGTGGAGCTTGAGACACATCATTGAGGGTCTTTCCTCTGAGTTTGCATGGCTTTCATGGCCTATATGTATATATAGAGAGAAAGAGACACAGAGACACAGATAGAATATATATACATATACACATATAAAGATGTACATATAATTAAAAATAAGTAGAGATAAGATAAGAATAAGTAGAGATATCTTATCTCTACTTATTTTTAATTATATGTACATCTTTATATGTGTATATATACAGAGAGAGAGTCCAGAAAAGAGTTTAAGGTAAAATTTCTTTTTTTTCAATATAATAGAGGAGCCAGAGATACCCTTAAAGAAGACAAAGGAATAGTCAAAGAGATTGGAGGAATAAGATAAAAATGATGTAAAGCCTGTGCTTGGAATGAAACCTCATTACAGGTTGCTCCAATCACCCAACCTGCATTCTCACTGCCAGGTCTGGGTTTCCCAGAGGGGAGTAGGACAAACTGCTACAACTCAACACTCTCTGTCTAGTTCCTAAGAATAAAGTAGGGTTAGAGCTAGAAACCATCTATGTTGTAGGGCCCCGGCTTCTTGTGATCACTCTTGTTCTCTGCCTAACTCTCCTGTTTCTTTCTCTGTCTGTAACTTCTGCTGTCTTCTTAACTTGCTTTAATATCCCAAATAGAGCTTCCTAGTGGTCAGTGATTCAGCTTTACCTTCTGAGGTAAAACTAAAGAAATCTATCTTTCCATTGCACCTGGATATCCCACTACCTCATAAACATCCCAAACGTAAAGTCTATCAATAATAAGATCATTAGCCTAGAACTAGAAAAATGGAGGCTCAGAGAAGTACTTTGCCCTAGGTTTCACAGGTGGTAAGTGAGAGAGACATGACTAGAATGTAAGTCTATTCATTTTGAATCCAATATACATTTTTGTACTTTCCACCACATCACCCTGCCCTCCATTCCCCTAGGCCCATTACAGGCCATGCCATTCTGTTGAAGCCCACCTGTTCTTTAAGAGTCATCTGTCTATAGAGTCCAATAAGAGCCCAGATACCTGTCTATACCGGTGTCTCCTCTCCTCAAGGTCTGGATGTATGGTTTTATGCTCAGGGGATAGATGTTTATCTGCCTCCTAAAGCTGCTATCTTTATTAGGGCCTGGATTTCCATCTGTCCCCTCAGACTTTAGATGTCAGTCTATCTCCTCAGGGTGTAAATAGTTCCATTTGGGTGCCCATCTGTCCCTGTCAGGATCTGGATGTCTCTGTCCTCATTTCATGACTTAGATATCTATATAACTAAAAAGCCTGGATGTTGATCAGTCCGCTATGATCCTGGATTTTTGTTCCTTTCAGGGTTTGAATATCTACCTGTCCTGGTCAGGCCAGGACCTGCATGGCTATCTGTTCCCTCAAGGGTAGATGTCTGGTTCTTCCTTTCAGAGCTTGAATATCGTAATGCATATCTATGCTTAGTATCAAAGGATTATAGTTCTCTGGAGCTAGAAGGGACTTCAGGGACCATCTAGTTCAACTCTCTCTGTCCCTCTCATTATACAGATGAGAAAAACAGAGACCTAGGAAGATTAAGTGATTTATCCAAAATTGCACAGAGCTAAGAGAGATAGGAATTGAATACAGATTCTTTGACTCCAAAGCTAATTCTTTCCAGGGTGCCTTCCTATCTCTGGATATGGTACTGTCCTCTCCATATCTGGTTAGCTCTTTTCTCTTTTCTAAGGGTCTCTCAAGGGCCTTTGTCATTTTCTCTCTCTTTCTTTCTCTCTCTCTCTCTTCCTTCCTTCCTTCCTTCTCTCTCTCTCTTTCTTTCTTTCTTTCTTTCCTCCTTTCTTTCTTTCCTTCTTTGTTTCTTTCCTTCTTTGTTTCTTTCTTTTCCCTTATATTCTATCCTAATAATAATTCTAAGACAGAAGGGCAAGGACTAGGCATTTGGGCTTAAGTGACTTGCCCAGCGTCACATAGCTAGGAAGTGTCTGAGTTCAGATTTGAACCCAGGACCTCCCATCTCTAGGCCTGACACTCTATCCGCTGTGCCATCTAGTTGCCCCTGTTTCATTTTCAAAGTCTAATGACATGGAGAACATTATGAGATGTAAAATGGATAACTGACTACATTAAATTTAAAAGGTTTTACATGAACAAAACCAGTGCAACCATGATTAGAAGAAAAACAACAAAATGGAAAAAAGACCTTATAGCAAGTATCTCTGACGAAGACTTTGTTTCTTATATATATAAGAACTGAGTCAAATTTATGAGAATAAAAAATATTCTCCAGTTGACAAGTGGTCAAAAGATGTTTACAAGCAATTCTCAGATGGAGAAATTAGAATTATCTTTAGTTATATGAAAAAAAGATAAAACAATACCTGCCCTTAAGGGGGTTTATAAGCTACTGAGGGGATATGAAACACAAAATAATTTGAGGAAAGAGGAAGTAGTAATGAGGAAGGTGACCAAGAAAGGCTTCCTATAGGAAATAACCTATGAGGTGAGCCTTTTAGGAAACTAAAAACTCTAAGAGGTTGGGAGTCCAAAGAACTAGATTCCAGTTATGGGGAGATAATCTGGGCAAAGGCCCAGATGTGAAAGATGGAATATATAGGCCCATTTGGTTGAGGTGTAGAACACACAACTGTAAGGTGAAATAATGCTGAACAGTATGTAATTAAAATTAGGACTCCATTTCCCAGAACCCTACTTTTGTCCTTACATTTTGGAGATAAAGTTTCTGTAATCCCACCCTCTCATTCTCTCTTCTCCAGATATGAAGAGGGAGAAACTGCTCTTTACTCAGATTCTTTCTATTTCCTCTATTTCAAGTGATTATTAATAAATCTTATAAAATATAATACTTGGAGTTATTGGATATTAATTTTAATCTTACAACAGTCATTTTGGAGCCAGGTTGGGGAGAGCTTTAAATTCCAGGTTAAGGAATTTGTATTTTATACTAGGGAAAATAGGTAACTACTTGGGAATTCTTGAAGAAGGAAATGCCATGGTCAGGCATTAGGAAAATTTTCTTGACAGCTATATGTGGAGAATAGCCTGCAGAGAAGAGACCCAAAATAGGGTCTATTGGGAAACTACTGCTGTGATCCCAGAAAGAAGTGAGGAGGGTCTGAACTAGAGAGATGGCCAGGTGAGAGGATGGAAACTTTGTAGGGAAGAGAGAAACTAAGACATTCAGCAACTGATTTTTTCAGGGAGGGTGAATTACAACTGAATGCTGGTTCTCTTAATAGAAATAGGAAGTTTGTAGCAAGGGTAGTTTTGAGGATGGGAATGAGAAAACATAAGAGTTCTATTTTGGACATGTTGAATCTGAGATGGAGGAAGGAGACATCAGAGTGAAGAGGCTCAGAAGACAGTTAGGTGGTAAGGTAGCTTGAAACTCAGAAAAGATATTAGTCAATAGTCAACAAGCAATTGCTATGTAATGGTCACTCTGCTAAGCAGAAGCCACCAAGAAAATAAAAAACATGGTCCCTAGTCTCGAGGAACTCACATTTTAAAGACAGAGACTGAAAATACGTACATATGTACACACATATATTTGTGTATATATATATATATATATATGTGTGTGTGTGTGTGTGTGTGTGTGTGTGTGTATACATACACATGTACACATATAATACATTTAAAGATTGGGAGCTGATGAGACCACCAAAAGAGGAGTTACAGAGAAAAGAGAAGGACTAGGACAGAGCCGTGGGAAACACTCAGGGTTATGGGGCAGAAGATGGATGGTGAGCCAGCAAAGGGTACCGAGTAATATTTTAGACAGGCAGGAGAATCAGGAGAGAAGCATCACAAAACCAGGGGAAGGCAAGAATATACTGAAGGAGATGTTCAATGGGTATCAAAAGTTGCAGAAAGGTCAAGAAGGATAAAAAAAAAATTAAGAAAAAAAGTCATCATACTTAACAATTAAACATGGAAACTGTTACCTTGCCTGATACTTAGTGAGCATTTAATAAGTGCTCCTTGAATAAATGAGCCAGTTAGCTGGAAGAGAATTAGAAAGAATGATGGTGAAGGCACTATGATGAGAATCAAGGGTACACGTATGGGAGTTGACCTTCATCTGAGACTGGCAAAAAAGAAGAGAGAAGTAAGAAGAGATTATCTTAAGGGTCTGTGAGACGTAGAGAACGGGAGAAGAGGGAGCTCATGGCAAATTGCCTCAATTTTCCCGTTCAAGTATGATGCCAGGTCCTTGGCTGGGGTGGGAGTGGGTAAGGGAAGGACTGCTGCGGGAGGAGGGAGAAAACAGGTCTGAATCGGACGTGGTGCGGGAGTGGTAAAATCAATTAGGAAGAAGCAAAAGCATTGCCTTGCTTAAATGAGAGCCCAGTTGAGAGGAGATAAAAATTTGTAGTGAATGTGGTCAGACCATCCAAGGTCACATGCTAGTAAGTAACAAGGCAGGGGAAAATCCAGGTCTTCGGTCTCAGAATCCCTAAGGATGCCTATTTTTCGCGGCACGCTGCCGGGGTTGGGGGTTGGGGGGTGTCCTCCCTCATATGGGAGGAAAACCGAGAGCAAGCAGCACCACAAACTCCGAGTGGCTAGTCCAACTCTGTCAAATACAACCGAAACGTCGAGAAGGTAGAGGACTGAGAAAAAGAAATTAGATTGGGCCAGAGGGGCTGAATGATTGCCCGCCCCTACAATATGCAAATGAATGCAGAAAGGAAAACCCCCAAGGGTTCCTTTCTAAAAGGATCAACGTCCCCCTCTCCCCTGCCGAACTATGGTTTCATCCAGCTTCCCTACCCCTCCTTTTCCATGGTTTCGCCCAAGAGCTAAAAGAATCCTATCGATGATTCTATGCTCAGGTTCGCTACTCCATCGATTCGCTCCGACTCTCCCAGCCGTCCTGAGCCCCGGTGGAGTGGGGATCCCTGTGTGATTGAGGTACGGTGTCTGGGTCCCTGTGGCAGGGGGCTCGGGAGGCAGGCTGAGAATCGTAGGGGCAAGGGGGGAAGGTTTAGGGAGCCAGCACGACTCCACGGACCCGGGCCGGTGCATGGACTAAGGTGGCTCTCGACCCTTAAAAACCCCCGCCCCACCGGCTCGACTGTAAATTCAGCTGAGCATGCGCCATGACGACGGCGACGGTGGCGGCTGCAGCCGCTTGGTCCGGGCGGCCGCTCCTCTCCTCGACTCCCCTGGACTGTGCGCCTGCGCTTCACGTTCTTGCGCCACTCCCTGGCCTGGCAGGCGGTGGTTGCCCCCTTGTGGCTCGAATGTGTGCTGCAGGGATGAGTCAGGGCCCCTCCCACCTCCATAGTCCCTTGAGCTCCGGGGTGGGTTAAAAGGGGGCAGGCATCCTATTTCTCCTTTAAAAAAGATCCGACCTTCTGGGTGCTGGGCTCTCAGGAACGGCCTGGTTCATCCAACTAAGATTTATGCATGTATACACTTGTTATAATTGGTCTCCCTTAAAAAAAACAAAAGCTTCCATATTGCAAGCCTGCTGAAGGGCCTGAGCAAAATTTTCTGTAGGTACTGGCACAGTCCCTTGCACATTGTAGGAGCTTAATGCATAGTTGTTAGAATGAATATTTGCAATCACAGCACTCAGCATAATGTGTTGCACTCAGTAGGTATTTAATATTGTTTTTGTTGCACTGTTGAACCAAGTACCTATTTTGTGTAATGCCACCGTCAACGATCTACATAGGATTAGGGAGCACAGAGCACATGGGCAGAAGGCATAGTGTATGGGAACTGTTTTTCATCCCATCTCTAGCCTGTTTAAGTGCACTCCTCACCAGAGGGCATTAAAGATTCTGAGACATGCAGATGAAGAGGAAGCAAATTGCAGGAATAGAGATGAAATGGCATTTTGGAGGGATAACTAGTAATCTAACATGATTGAAGCAGAATATATGTGAAAAGGAGTGTTCTGGACTGGGCTGGAGTCAGGTCAGAATCTAATTCAGATTCAATATTGAAACAAAATGAGACAAGCACCTACCGTGTGCTAATCAAAGTGCTGTGGAGACAAGGAAAAAAAGACTCATTCAACAATTGTCAGTTGATAGAAAACTGTATCTAGACTAAAGATCTGAGTTCAAATATAATCTCTGACATTTACTGACTTTATGACTGCACAAGTCACTTGGCTTCTGGCTTCCTCAATTTACTTGTTCCTATAAAATGAAGATACTGGCACTTATCTCTCAGGTTTGTTGTGAGATTCACCTGAGATAATATTTGTAAAAAGCACTTATCACAGTGCCTGGCACATAGTTGGTGTCTGATCCTTTTCTTTCCATAGTTAGATCATATTCAATAAAATTATGCATTGAGGACATTTCTAGTTGACTCCACTGAGTAAAGCTCTCACCTGAGTTGTCATCATTTTCTACTAGCCAGGTATCAGAGAATACCTGAAGTTCCTTCTAGTTATTTTGTACTTAGGGAATTAGGAAATCAGGTCAGCTTGGTCTCAATATGTTTTTTTTAATAATTTGACCAAAATTTCTTATTTAATTAAATCTTTCATGCATTTCAATCATTGTGTTTAATAGATTTTATTAGTTAAAAATCAAGCAGTCTTATACAGAACAGTGAAATGACAAAAATAAAGGACACTGTAGGATATATACACAAACACACATATATACATTTATTTATTAAAGGTCTTCCTTTCTTTGGCTTTATCAACTATAACTTTAGATCACTAAAGATAAATTACTAAATTTATTACTCTTTTACTTCTCTAAAATCCTTATTGCCATTACTATCCACCATAATCCAGACCACTTCTGAATTTCATCCATAATCTCATCTGTAAAGTTTCCCTGAATAATTATTTCATTCTCCCCTGTAACTGAGGTACCTCAAGGAAAGTTTCTGAGCAAAAGAACTTTGTACTTCTTTAAGGTCAGTTTCATAATTACAAGGCTGCATACCCTCATTAGGTATTTCTTTGCTCTAGGAATTCTGGCTATCTTAACCTTTTGTGATACTATTCTTTGTTTTATTTGACTTTCCACCTGTCTTTTCCTATTTTCTTCTTTCTCTTTTCATGTTTCAAAGTGAAATTTTGTAAACTCATTTGGAAAATTCTTCTCTAACCACCAGCAACAGCAATATGTATTTACTATGCTCTGCTCAAAATTAATAGACTCCATAGTAAAGGAACTAAAGTGGGTAATCTGTGTCTAACTTTGTATTTTTCCCTGGGTTCTTTTAGACTTTGTGCCAGTGGACTCAGAAAAGTCTATAGACATTTCATAGATCTGTATTTACAGCCCCCACCACCTCCACCCACTAAATACACACTAAATACATTCATTTCCTCCTCCTATCCTAAGCACTACAGCCCCCTCACCCTCAATATCTTTTTTTTTTTTTTTTTTTAACTCTTAGCTTC
The DNA here is from genome assembly GCF_016433145.1 of Gracilinanus agilis. Classification (NCBI taxonomy): domain Eukaryota; kingdom Metazoa; phylum Chordata; class Mammalia; order Didelphimorphia; family Didelphidae; genus Gracilinanus; species Gracilinanus agilis. Next base: position 134,196,139 of record NC_058130.1, on the reverse strand, counting down.
CATCTTAGAATCAATACTGAGTGTTGTTTCCCAGGCAGAGGAGTGGTAAGAGCTAGGCAGTAGGGGTTAAGTGACTTGCCAAGGATCCCACAGTTAGAAAGTGTCAGTGGCCAGATTTAAACCCAAGACCTTCTATCTGTAGGGCTGGCTCTCAATCCACTGAACCACCTAGCTGTCCCCCTCAATATCTTTTTTTAAAAAACACAATTACATGTAATAAAAAATTTCTACACAAGTTTTCCTAAGTTATATGATAAAATTTATTTTCCTTCTTCCCATCCCTTCCCCTTCCTGGTGTTGGCAGGTGATTTGATCAAGGTTATACATGTATTATCATGCAAGATATATTTCCACCTCAAAATCTTTTTAAGGAAAAACTTGTCTAACTTGCATGGATACAAGGATTACTCCTTGTACCTACTACTACAAGGAGTGATAATATAAAAGTAACTTGAAGCCAGATAATAGCTTGAAAAGCCAGTTTCTATTTTATCCTAGAGACAATAGCAAATTGGTAAAGGTAGGACAACCAACATTATAGATTTGAACCCAGAACCTCCAGTCTTTAAGCCTGGCTCTCAATACACTGAGCTACCTATCTGCCTGTACCCACATTATTGAGAACAGTTCTAGTTCAATACCCTCATCTTACAGTTGAAGAAGTATGTAAAGTTTCTTCTTCCTCTCATTTTCCATCCTTGCTTCTGTGGATATTGAGTATGTATGTTCTGATACCTAAGTAAGTCATGGGAGTGTTTCCAGGTTCTCCAAGGCCATAGAGACCTATGCTTTCCCCATCCTTAAAAAACCTTCATTTGATTTTTCCTCCACTTCTTTACTTCCCTTTTCACTTGTCAACTACTTGTCTCTGCAGCATTTGATATAATCAGCCACCCACTCCTCTGGATGCTTTTTCCTTTTGGTTCTATGACACTTTTTCTTGTTTTTTTTTTTTTTTCCTCTTCTTTACTGGATCATCCTATGTCTCTCACTCTTTATAAGCAGAACTCCTCAATGCTGTATGCTGGGCCCTCTTCCTATCTCTGTATTCTCAATATTGGTGATCTTATGTATTCAGATGTCATCTCAAAACAGATCATTCATTTCCAGATTTAGATATCCTATAATCTTTCCTCTTAACTCTAGTCTTTCGTTACCAATTGTCTGTAGACCATCTCTATCTCAAGTTCAACTGACACTATTTATATTCTTTACCCCCTTATAGGTATCGCAAGCAGCTTTCCCAATAGAAGGATTTGTTTGCTTTGAGCCTTCCATACTTTCATGGCAGGTCATCTTGAACTGGGATTCATCCTTAGGTGGAGAACCCATTTCATCCTGCTTCACCACAACAGCCTGAGAAAAGCACCAATACCTCAGCCTTCTGAACCATCCAGCTTCTAAACACCACACCTTCCCTAAGTTCTCTTGAGCCACTGTCTTTCCAGTCACCTCGGTTCAGAAAGGATGGCGGCATCTTTGATTCTTCTCAACCACCACAGCTGATCAGTTGCCAAGTCTTGTCAATTTAACTTGCCCATCATTTCATATTCATCTCTTTACTTCCACTCACATGACCATTACCCTAGAGTTGAGGCTCGCATCACCTCTTACCTATTGACTTTAAGGCAATATATCAGTTTCTCAGCCTGGCCTTTCCAGCATTCTTCAATCCAGCTCTCACCAGGCCTAAAGTACATAACTCTCATTCACATAATCTGCATTGAGCCAAACTGGACTAGTTTAAACCAAGTGGGACTAATCCATGAGTATGCCATTCCATCTCTTATCTCCGTGTCTTTGCAAAGGTCACTTCCCAGGCCTGGAATACATTCTTTCCTCCGCCCAGCTTATCATGATTGTTCAAGATTCAGCTTAGTTGCCACCCCCTCCGTGAAGCTTTCTTGTGTTCTTCCAGTTGTTAATGTACTCTCCCAGCTTCTCAAATTTACATATTTTTATTTACATTTTAATCATTTTCTAGAACATAAACTCCTTGGAGGCATCTCATATCTTTTCATCACTAGTACCTAGCCCAGGGCTTTATTTTCAGTAAGCACTTTATTTACATATACATGCAAAGTTGGCCACTGCCTGACAGATTTTGTTCATGATTTCTCACCTCTCGTTTTCCATCCTTCCTTCTGTGGTTGTTGAGGTATGATTTTAAGTGTCCAAAACGAAACAGTGAGCAGTGGACAATATATCTGATATTTAGATATTAGTCACTCTCTTTATCTGTGGACAGGCTGCCATTGGCAGAGATCAGTTGATTCTCAACCAGATTTTGCCCTTTCACTAAGAGTTGCAATGTACGGTCAGTCTTAGATTATGGGTTTATAGAGCAGAAAGCCACCTTGTGGGTATTTCAAGTAGCTTTACCCAGTAAGAAGGAAGTGTTTGCACTGAGCCATCCACACTTCACAACAGGTCGCTTGGATGTGTATGGATTCATCTGAGAAAAGCAGCAACACCTTGGACTTCTGGAGCATCATATACCCAAAAGTCTAACCTCTCACCACCAGAGCCACAGACAACAGGTCAGACAGGAATTAAGTACCTTGTCCACAAGCAGATTCTCTTCTGGATGTTCATCCCCTATTTTCTTGGAGTGAGGCAAAATAACTGGCATCAAGTGTGAGTTCACCTGGAGATTCAAGAACCAGGTATTGACTGATAGGGAGCCTAATGTTCAACCTGACCTTTTTTTTTTCCCCCCTCAACCTTTGTGATCACAGGAAGCTCAAGGGTTGTTACTTCTTCCATCCTTTGTCTAGCATACTTCATCTCTTCCTCTCCAGACCTCTGACCACTAGACAAAATTCCCTCTCCTAGCTCCATCCCCTTCACCTCAATCCTCCCCTTCCTGCTTCTTACCCTCTTCCATTCTTCACTTGTATTGTGCTCTCTAGAACCCCCATGCTGTCACTAATAAAATTCTCTTCTCTTCATCCTAGACCTTTCCTCCCACATACTCTCTGTACTCCTAGGATCCTGGCTTCATCCAGAGGATATCAGATCTTTGACTACCTCTCTATCTCTAAGGGCTTCTTTCATGTATCCTAACAGAATGAGACCCGGGGAAGTATGGGCATACTTCTTGCTCCCTAGTATTACTTCTAGACCTTCCCTCCATTGCCATTACTTGGCAAACTTTCCTCCTTTAGGGTTAACTTAATCCCTCTATTGCACTTTATCCAAATCCTTGCTGCATGTATTTTTTAGTCTCCAGTTAATTCATTGCCTCCTTTCTCAAGAAATTCAATCCCTGGGGGCAGTTGGGTGGCTCAGTGGATTGAGAGCCAGGCTTAGAGACAGGAGGTCCTGGGTTCAAATCTGGCCTCAGACACTTCCTAGCTGTGTGACCCTGGGCAAGTCACTTAACCCCCATTGCCTAGCCCTTACCACTCTTCTGCCTTGGAGCCAATACACAGTAAGGGTTTTTAAAAAAAAAGAAAAGAAATTCAATACCTTATTTGTAATTTTCCTTTCCATTCTAACTCTTTCCCTCATACTTCAATAAACATGTTTATATCTCATCAAACACATTGGCCTTCTTCAGCTCATGTGACTTACATCTTTACCTCTGCCATGCACTAGAATTCTTCTAGTCTTACCTTGACCCATAAATTGATATTTCCATGATCCTGAACTCTTATATTCTTCTCTCTGATAATAATTTTCAATTATGTCATCTCTCTTTTGCCTCATTCTTCCTTTTAAAATGTCTTTTAAAATCATGCCTGTATAATTAGCCAGTTCAACCCTGTACTCTCCTTTACATTTGAATCCCTGACCCTCTTGTCCTGTTGCCATTCATGACATGCCAGACTTTAGCCTTGGGTTATCTCCACCATCCTGTGTTACTTTTACTCAACTTGCTGCTAAATGTCACTTGAGGAAATTGCACAACCACCACACAGGTCAGAGGCAGATTGGTGTTACCTCATTTCCACTGCTGCAAAGGAGTCCTTTTATTCTTGGCTGACTGATGCCAGATTTCATTCCCCACGGAGACTGTTCCAGATGTTTTCTTTTCTCCTTAAGTTCTGTATGCCACCCTTTCCCCTGGCCTTTTCAGGAGAGGACCTCAGCTCCTATTTTACGGGAAAAATTGATGCTGTCTTCCAGACTCCCTTATTAGTTAATCAGTAAACTTTTATTAAACACCAAGCTAGGGGATACAGGTAAAAACCCAAAATGAAACAATTTGCCCTTGAACTCAAGGAGTTCACATTTGATTGGATCTAACAACATGTACACATATAGGTGGATTAAAAATATGTACAAAATAAAACCAAGGTAATTTCCTGGGAGGAAACTCTACCAGGGGCCTAGAGCAGCCTGGGAAAAGCTTTATGTCATGGGAGATGCTTGATCAAGCTTAGAAAGTAGCTAGGGATTCAAAGAGGTGGAGATGAGGAAAGAATAGCCCATATGAAGGTACAAATGGGAGAGGTGGGCTGTCTTGTGTGAGGAATTGCAAGTAGCAGCAGAGTGAATATGTGATGAGGAGTCGTGTAATAAATCTAGAAAGGGAAGCTGGACCCCTATTGTGAAGGTGTCTAAGTGCCAAACAGGAATTTGTATTTGATTCTAGAAGCAGTAGGAAACCATATCCGTTTCTTCCCTGGGATATACCACCTGTTAAGATTAAAAATGATAAAGACTGATATAAATATAGAAATTAGTATTTTAATTAAAGCCATGGCCATGCTGGTAAAATCATTAGACCACGCACCAGTAAAAATTCAAACTGCCTCCGCCATTTTACCTTTTGTACCTTCCCGCGCCTGCTAGCTCAGAGAGAGCTTCCTTTCGGATTCTCCTCCCATTTAAACTCTCCTATGCGTGGTGACGCAGGCGTCCCCATACCCAAAGAACTGGAACCAGAAACCCGTTGGACCACGGGAAATGTAGTTTGATAGTTCCCACGTGTCCATAGAAAATATATATATACTTTTAAATGGCATCTCTCAAATTCCAATTAACACACCAAACCTCTCTCTATTGTTTCCTTCCATTTTCTTCTCCTTTGCTGTATATATATATATATATATATATATATATATATA
>NC_058130.1:134072971-134190800 GCF_016433145.1 Gracilinanus agilis | reverse complement strand
CTCCTTTGCTGTGTATATATATATATATATATATATATATATATATAATTTTTTTAACCAAATGAAATTTCTTTTTTTTTTTTTAATTTTATTTCTTTTTTAATTTAATTTAATTTTTTACTTTTTTATTTAAACCCTTACCTTCCATCTTGGAGTCAATACTGTATATTGGCTCCAAGGCAGAAGAGTGGTCAGGGCTAGGCAATGGGGGGGGTCAAGTGACTTGCCCAGGGTCACACAGCTGGGAAGGGTGTGAAGCCAGATTTGAACCTAGGACCTCCCATCTCTAGGCCTGGCTCTCAATCCACTGAGCTACCCAGCTGCCCCCTATATGTAATTTTTTTAATCTGTTACATGTAATAACACATTTCCACACAAGTTTTCCTAAATTATTTGATTGAGCATATCTCCCTCCCTCTCTTCTCTTCCCCATCCTGGTGCTGGCAGGCAATTCAATCTGGGTTATATATGTATTATCATGTAAAACATTTCCATATTGTTCATTTTTATAAATGAGTAATTATATGAAACCAAAACCCCAAAACATAAACCCAAATAAAAATTGAAAAATTGTATGCTTTCATCTGCATTCTGCTTCCACCAGTTCTCTCTCTCTGGAGTTGGATAACATTCTTTGTCCTAAGTCTTTCAGAATTGTCCTGGATCATTGTATTACTGATAATATCAAAGTCTGTCACAGTTGATCTTCCACAATATTGCTGCTACTTTATACAGTGTTCTCCTGGTTCTGCTTATTTCGCTCTGCATCAGTCCATGAAGGTCTTTCCAGCTCTTTCTGAAATCACTCTGTTCATCATTTCTTACAGTACAATATTCCATCACCATTATATACCACAATTGTTCTGCCATTCCCCAATTGATGGATATTCCTTCAACTTCCAATTCTTTGCCACCACAAAATGAGCAACTATAAATATTTTTTTGTACAAATAGGTCCTTTCCATTTGTTTTAATCTCTCTGATTTAGTCCTTTTCTTAAATCCCTTCTTTCTCATCATCAGCCTCTCTTAAATAATGACTTTTGCCATTAAATAATTCTCTTTTGCTTCTCACAAATTTACTTGTCTTCTCATTCTTAAAACTTCACTAGATGCTGCCACCCCCTCAAGTTTTTATTCTGTATCTTCTCCTTCTACATCCAAACTTCTACAGACAGACATTCACACTTATTTTCTCAGTTCTACTCTTTTTTTCAACCCTTTGCCATCTGACTTCACTACCAACCTTTTATTGAATTTATTCATCTTTCTAGGGTTATCCATGATCCCTTAACTGTCAAATCTGACAATTTTCAGTATTCATCTTATTTGATCTTCTCTTCATTTTTTGACATAGTTAGCCACCTCCTCCCTTTCTCCTCTCTTCACTTCCATAACACAGGACTTGAAAACCTCATTCAGTCTGATACTGAATTCCTTAAGAAGAGAGGGAGAAGGCTCTAGTAGGAGTATTTGCTCTTTTTTTTTCAATTTGTTTAACTTATTCTCCCCACACCTGCCACACTAATCAGGTTCTTTTTCTAGATCCCTCAATTTAACAAGCATTTATTAAGCTTCTTGTAATACCTTTCCCAACTCCCAAGAATAGATGTCATTTAGTTCTTGGTCCTCTTCTTTCTCTATACTTTCCCTTCTGTTCAACATATTCAGACATTGGTTCCACACAGATGACTTCTCAGTCTAGATTTTTAGCCCTTATATCTCTTTTGAACTTTATTCTAGTTGCCTGCTGTCCACTTGCATCTGGATATCCTACTGACATCTCAAAACTCAATGCTTAAAACAGAATTTATTATCTTCCTTCTAATAGCACTCTTCTTCTAAAACTTACTTATCCTTCTTAAAAAATCTATTGCTATCTTTTGTTTCTATTATGATCTTTATTTCTGAATACATCTTTTCCCAGTACCCTACTCAGAAAGCAATCCTTTGTAAAAAAAAAAAAAATCAATTTACTGCCATATCAGTGGAGTCATGTCTGTACTCCTGTTGCCTTTTCTATGCAAAGAAGGAAAAGAAGTCCTTTTTCGCATCGCTTCTTCACTTGGTCAAGTTATTATGATTACTCAGCGTTCTGCTTCATCGGATTAATTTACTTTTAAATAAATATTAATTAATATATTTTTGTTTTGCATTGCATACATCTCCTCATATTTCACTCCCCTCTCTCCAACCTATAGAGGTATACCGTATAACAAAGAATAAAAAGAGGGTTAAAATTTTTAAGAAAAATTAACAAGCACATTTGAAACAGTCTGGTGTTATTTGTAGTGTTCTAATTCATAATCCCCTGCCTTTGCAAAGAAGGGCAAGAGGCTCCTTCCCATATCTCTTTGGGGCCAAGCTTGATTGTTATAATTTTGCAGCATCCAGTTTCAATTGTTTTGTTGTTCTTTTCATTTAATTATTGTAGGTATTATCTATGTTGTTTTCCTAGTTCTGCTTTGTTCACTTTACATCAGTTTATATGTCTTCCTATACATCTTTGGGTATAACAATATTCCATGTAACAATTTTGTTTAATCGTTCTCCAGTTGTTGGGTATCTATTTCCATTTCTTTTCCACCACAAAATGTGATGCTCTAAATATTTTGGCATATTTGGATCCTTCTTCCTTGGTATATGTACTCAGCAGTAGGATCTCTGGCTCAAAGAGTAGGTATGTTTTATTCGCATCCTTAGAATAATTCCAAATTCCTTTCCAGGATAATTGGAACAATTTATAGCTCTCTCACCAATGTATTAGTGTTCCTGACTTCCCACAGCTCCTCCAGTATTGACTCTTCTTGTCTTTGGTCCTCTTTGCCAGTGTGCTGGTTGTGAGATGAAACCTCAGAGTTGTTCGGATTTGCATTTCTCCTAATGGATTTGAAGTAATCTTTCGTGTGATTATTAATAGTTTGCAATTCTTTTGAGAATTGTTTATGTCTTTTGACCACTTACTTATTAGGAAGTGGTTCTTGACCTTAGTACATTTGTGTTCACTCTCAGTATATCTTAGATATCAGATCCTTATGAGAAATATTTGATGCAAAGTTTTTTACCCAACTGATAGCTTCCTTTCTTATCCTAGATGCATTGATTTTGTTTGTGCAAAAGCTTTTTAATTTTGTGTAATCAAAATTTTATTTTTTTTATTATCTCTAATCCTTCATTCAAGTTATGTATCCATTCGAGCATTATTGTGGTTTGTGAGGTAAACCTAATTTCTGCCAAACTACCTTCCATTTTTCTTAACAGTTCTTGTCAGTTAGAAAGTTATTCCTCCAAATAGTAATAGTAATCATAACTAACATTTATACAGTAATGTAAAATGTATGTAGTACTTCACATAAATTATCTCATGTGATCCTCATAACAACCCTTTGAGGTAGATACTGTTATTACCATCTACATTTTCAAATGAGATAACTGTTAAATTACCTACACAGAGTAATGAAACTGGTAATTGTCAAAAGAAGGATTCACACTCAGATCTTCTGGACTCCGGGACCAATGCTGTGGCTACCTATACCACCCCTAAATTTACATTCTTGGGATAATCAAACACTGACTTATTGAGTTTATTTCCAGTTCTTCTTTAGCTAATTAACTTTTCTATCTTTTAACCACTTTCAAATGGTTTTGATGACTATTTCCTAATTTGAGTTCCAGGATTGCTATTCTCCCATCTTTCCTAATTTTGTCATTATTTTCCTGGAAACTCTAGATCTTTTACTCCTCCAAATTAATCTTGTCATTATTTTGCCTAACTCCATAAAGTATTCCCTTGATAGTGTATGTATGTATATATGTAAGTTGATTTAGATAGCATATAAGTTTTATCACTTTGGTGTGGCCCCACTATCCGCCTTGAATATCCCTTCCAACTATTTAAGTGGGTTTTTTGTTTTTTTTTAAGAGTGTTATGTCATTGTTTACATAACTCTTGAGTATGCTTCCCTTTTTCTCATAAGGGCATCTCTACTCTTGGAACCTCCTAGGTTTGTAACCTCACAGCCATCCTTGCCTTCTTCCTCTTCCTCATACTGCATAGCTAAGCAGTTGCCAAATCCTGAGAGGCATTGTCTTGTGCTGGAAAGCACCTCGGCTCAAAAATGAGAGGACCTATATTCAAATCTCATCTATGTTGTTTATTACTGTCTCTTTGATCTTGAACAAGTCACTTAGCCACCAGAAGTGGCTTTTGAGGTCTCTTTAGCTCTGAAGTGGTGATCCTGTGATCCTATGATTAATTTTATTTTTTATTTATTTATTTATTTTTAAGCCCTTACCTTCTGTCTTGGAGCCAATACTGTGTATTGATTCTAACACAGAAGAGTGGTAAGGGTAGGCAATGGGGGTCAAGTGACTTGCCCAGGGTCACACAGCTGGGAAGTGTCTGAGGCCAGATTTGAACCTAGGACCTCCCATTTCTAGACCTGGCTCTCAATCCACTGAGCTACCCAGCTGCTGCCCCCCCTCCCCATGATTAATTTTAACTTCAGTCCTCTTGTGTCCATCTTCCTCTCTCCACAATCCTGCCTGGGCCATTTTAATAGGCTCCTAATTGCTCTTCCTAATTCTAGCCTCTTCACTTTCCATTCCATCTTCCACAGAGCTGCCAAAGTAAACTGACCATGTCACTCCCCTGCTCAGAAATCTCCAACGAACCCTGTTTCCTTGAGAATAAGATACAAATTCCTGGTGGTGAAAACCCCCCATAATCTGACTAGCCAATCTTTCCAGTCTTATTTCATATTACTGCTTTTCCTGTATTCTTCATCCCAGCTAAACAGAACTGCTAGCTGTTTCTTCTTTCTCCATGTCTTTGTAGTGGTTGAATGAAATCCTTCCTCATTCCTGCCTTTCAGAATTCTTATCTATCTATCTTTCTTTTCTTTTTTTTTTTTTTAAGAGGTAAACAGGAGTAAGTGATTTGCTCAGACTCACACAGCTAGTAAGGCTAAATTTGAACTTGTGTCTTCCAGACTCCAAACCCAGCACTCTATCCATTGCTCTACCTCCATGCTCCAGTTTTTATCTTTCTTCAAGCTTCTCCTCAGACACTACTTCCTCTGCAAAGTCTTCCCTCATTCCCCTAGGTGTAGGTATTTTCTCCCTCATATTTCTTAGTATTTACATATCTGTATACATGTTAAATCTACACACACACACACACACACTCCAGTAGAATATAAGCTTACTTGATTTTTGTCTTTGTATTCCTAGTACCTAGCAGAAGAATTTACACTTAGCAGGTACTTAATAAATATTAATGTTTATTGAATATGATGAACATTTTCCCCTAACGACTCACCAAGATGATCTATGATACCTAGAATGATTATAGTCTGCCTCAGTGGAAGAGTATGCACACAAATGAAATCACAACTCTTGGACGTAATCAGGACTGTCCAAATCGCTGTGTTGGATGTTGGGGGACAAAGATAAAGGAGACCCATCTCTGGCAGGGAACTAGGAGTTCAAATGATTGGTATTTTCTGGGAATGGAACCACATGCCATCGGGTGCCTTATGGAGCTTTCTGGGTCACCTACACTGATGGGAGGGAAGCTTGAAGCTATCTAATGAGCAACCTCTCACCCCTCACAGCAGCAACAATAGGAGCCAAGAGGTGGCTTCTAGAGGTTCCTTCATGTAATGAATTTTGACGGTCTGCTCTTTGTAGTGTGCTAGGACCTGAGGACTTGAGGGTGTGCCAGTGTGTGCTAGTGTGCTAGGATGTGAGAAATAGCAAAACGTAAGTAAGCCACTGTCCAGTGGGGGGATGAGACACAAAGATAGCTATAATACGGTGCATTCAAGAATTATGAAACAAAATGCACTATGAGTTCTGAGAAGGAAAGCTGTTACTGATCAGAGGAATCATGGGATATGTTATTTGAATTGTACGTTAAAGGGTGGACAAGAAGAAAAAGGGGAGAGTAATACAAGCATAGGGAATGGCATGAGCAAATGCAAAAAGGTAAAGGAATTCAGGTCATGTACAAGGGGTAGGAAGAAGTTCATTTTGACTGGATTGTAGAATGTTTGAGGAGAATTAATATAAGGCTGAGGAGGTCAGATGGTACTATATTATAAAAAGCCTTGAATGCCAAGCTAAAGAGTTTTGAACTTGATTTTGTAGAGATGTCTCATATCCAAGATATACAAAGAACTCATTCAGATTTTTTAAGATCAAGAGTCTTTCCCTACTAAATAAACTGTCAAATGGAAAGGGGCAGTTAGGTAGTATAGTGAATAGAGTGCCAGGCCTGGAGTCGTGAGGTCCGAAATTCAGATCTGGCCTCAGACACTTCCTAGTGTCTGACTTTGGGCAAGTCACTTAAAACCAAATGCCTAACCCTTGCTGCTCTTCTGTCTTAGAATTGATATGAAATATGAATGGGCAAGTTTTCAGAGGAAGAAATCTAAGCTATCAACAACAATGTGTAAAAATCTAAGTTACTGATAATTAGAGATATGCAAATTAAATCTATCTGAGGTTTTACCTCCTACTCACTTCAGATTGGAAAAGATGGAAAAAGAGGAAAATGGAGTTCTTAGAGGAGCTAGGGAGAAACAGGTACATTAATGCACTGTTGGTAGAATGCCCCAAAAGTCACTACTCATTGACTGCATACTCATTGACATAGTAATAAATAACATGCTTAGGCCTAAATCCCAAAGAATTCAAAGAAAGAAAAAAAGGGCTCATATGCACAAAAATAATTGTAGTTCTTTCTGTGAAGAATAGGAAACTAAGGGGGTGTCCCTCAATTGGAGAACAGCTATACAAATGATATATGAATATAATAGAATATTCTTGTGGCAAAAGAAATGACAAAAAATGGATGGTATCAGAGAAACCTGGGAAGACTTACATGAACCAATACAGAGGAAAAGGAACAGAACCAAGAAAATAAGTTATGTAAGAATTCTATAATGAAGAAACTAACTTTAAAAGACTTAGAAAATAATCAACCACAGTTCTAGGTTACCAATGTTGAAACTTGTGATTCACCTCTGACAGACCTGATGTTCTCAAAATGCAGGATGAGACCTACATTTTTTAACATGGCTAATGTAAGACTTTGTTTTGTCTTAAGCTATGTATATTTATTAACTGGAATTTTTTTCTTTTTCTTTCTTTTTTCTTTTTTTTTTCTCTTCAAATTGGGGAGTGGTGGGGAGGAGAGCAGGAAGTTCCCAGAAAGGGAGGTCATTGAAATATTTTTTTTTAAATGCATAGAAGAAAGAGGCCCTGGTGTGTCAAGTGACCTTTACATGACTACCAGATCACCCCCTCCTGAGGATTTGCCATATTGTCCTTGGCAATGAGTATGGTTCCATTATACACTAAACTTGTCAAGACTGCCAGAAATATTTTCAATAAAGGATTTAGTTTGGGATTGGCAAAACTGGATGTGAAAACAAAGTCTTTCAGTGGAGCAGAATTCTTATTGTCTGGTTCATCAGACATACAGACAGTGTAAAGTTAACAGGAATTTGAAAAGCAAATATAAATGTGAGTATGGTCTGATTTTCACAGAAAAATGGAACATTGATAAACACTTGGAACTGAAATCTCCATAACAAAGTAGATTTGCCAGGGTTTGAGGTTGACATCTGGCACTACCTTCTCAATAAACACAAAGAAATAAAAGCAGTTACATAGAGTTTGCTTACAAACAGCAATGTAAAAACCTTGGCTGCAACACTAATTTTGTTTTAGGTGGACCAGCAAATCCTAGGTCAGCTGTTTTTGCTTTTTTTAAGCTAATTGAATGTGCCAAGTCAGAGTTGACAAGGAATAACTTTGCAGTGGATTACATACAGGGCTAGATCCTTTCAGCTCCACACTCATGTAAGTGATAGAACAAAATTTGGAGGTTCCGCTTGTCAGAATATGTTCTCTTATCTTGATATTTCTACAAACCCATCTTGGACTGTATATCCCTCTTGTACTCATTTTGGCATTGCAGCTAATATCAGATAGATCCCACTGTGCCTATTTTGATGAAAGCCAACACTTCTAGTTTAATTGAAGTGGGTTATATTCACAGACGTTGAGACCTATTTGTTTGCTCTGGTGAAAAGATCATTTAATGCTAAATGCCACAGGCTGGGGCTCACTTTAGATCGTGAACCTTAGTACAATTGAAGAAAGCTGTGGAGGGGGGATAGCAGAAGGTTTGACTGTAAAATATATTTGCAGTGTTGCCTACAGGCTTTTTCCACCCCCAGGATGGATAATTTAAATAAAGAATGATCCGAGTAAGAGCTATATTTTATTTTATTTTATTTTAATTGTTAAACCCTTACCTTCCATCTTTGAGTCAATACTATGTGTTGGTTCCAAGGCCTAAGAGTGGTAAGGGCTAGGCGCTGGGGGTTAAGTGACTTGCCCAGGATACACAGCTAGAAAGCACCTGAGGCCAGATTTGAACGCAGGACCACCTGTCTCTAGGCCTGGCTTTCAATCCATAGAGCCACCTCCCAAAAACTGTATTTTAAATATTAGACAATTACTTGTTCCTTTTATTTTGTTTATTAAGTTAGTAAACACTATTTTTTACATGAAAAGTGATATAATTTTTGTGTAAAAAAGATGATCCTGGCAGTTTCCGATGGATTAGAGAGGAGAGAATGGATGTGAGGAAGGCCTATTCCAGTATTCCGGGAATAAAGGCCTGTGCTGGCGGTGACAGAGCAAGTAGATACAGGCCAGGGACACAGATATCCCAGGATAAAGCCGATGGCGTTTCTGAACTGATTGGACAGCAAGGACGAAAGCGCAGGCTGCGTGGATGGCCGTCTCTGAGCTGATGAATGCGAGGGCGTGGGGCGGGAGGAGATCCATGAGCCTTGGAGTTTTCCCCGCGGCTTCCCTGCGAGGTTGTGATTGTGGCCCTTATTCTCTCCATCTTACAGATGAGGAAACCAAGGCTGCAGTGGGTACAGTGACTCGCCTTCAAGCCATCTCTTCAGCCGCAGGCGTCTCCCTGAAAGGGCCCCAGCATGAACACGTCCCAGGGCACCGTGGGCAGCGACCCCGTCATCCTCGCCACCGCCGGCTACGACCACACCGTGCGCTTCTGGCAGGCCCACAGCGGGATCTGTACCCGCACGGTGCAGCACCAAGACTCGGTATCCTTTGGAGGAGGGCGCCCTTCTGGGCCTGGGGAGCTCACGGGCTGGGCCGGACCGGGCCGTGGGGGATAGGGGCGCTGTAGAAGCAGTAGCAGGGCCGGCAACGCTCCTTCCTGGGGGGTGCTCGCTGTATGACACTGTATGATGGAGGCAGCTCCGTGTTGACTTGGAGGCAGACCGACCTAGGAGCAAAGTCCTTCCTTAGACACTTGTGAGCTGTGTGATTCTAGGCAAGTCGCTTAACTTCTCTGTGCCTCGCTGCCATCTGAAGTGCCTTTTGGCTCTAAATCTATGACCCTCTAAGTTTCCTCTGGGTGGAGGGATTAGGGAATCATGCAGCCCAACCCTCTCACTTTACTAAGGAGGAAACTGAGGCCCAGTGAGGGAAGCTAACTTGCCTGAGGTCCCACATCAAGTCAGCAGCAGAGGCAATGCCAGAACTGCATTATTCTCCATCAGTGCCAGGCACTGGGCTAAGCACTGACTCCTTCCAGGGCTCTTTCTACTCTTCTCCATTGCCTCCTGCGTATTTAGGGGCTTGAGAGATGGGTGAAGGCCCTAGTCATTGAAGAAGGAAGGCTTGCAGTAGGAGATGGGACTTGAGTTGGACTTTGAAAGATTGGAAGAGACTAAGAAAAGAGGAAGGTGGGAACAGCATGGATGAAGATGTGAAGAGAACAGGAGGAAAGTAATTGGAGAGGTAGGGCAAAGGTAGGTAAATCTTCAAGGAAGCCTTGAATGCCAGGCAGAGCAGTTTGGCCTTTTAGGGCCATAAGAACCTCCGTAGTCTAAGCCACCACCCTGTCTTGTGGGTGTTTTTGTATGTTTGTGCCTCTTTATGCTCTGCCTACACACCTTTCCCAGGCCTGACGGATACACCCTGAGGCTTCCGCTAGAGACAAGAGCTTCCAGCTGTTTGTCTTGTCACTGTTTGGCTTTCTGCTTCGCTTTATGAGCCCTCTGAGTGCGAGACACATTTTGTGATAGCATCTCTTGTTCTGTCTTCAATGACCTTAACCTAACTGCATAGCAGGTGAATGCCCTGGAGATCACCCCCGACAGAAGCATGATTGCTGCTGCAGGTACCCATGCTTGGACCGGATGGGATGAGGAAGCAAGTCAGACCTGTGCCCTCCTGGCTTCCCACAAGAACTCTGACAGGCCCCACAAACCCTAATGCAATCAGCCTAAAATTTCATTTCAGTCATCATGTTGGTGCAGTCGAAGGGCTATAGGCAGCCCCTTCCTAGGTTTAGGGAGGTGGCGTTTTGAAGATGGGTTATGGGTTTCACTACTGAGGTGGACAAGAAAGGAGGTATCAGTGCCAAGAGCCTCAGAGAGGAGACAGCCACCTCCCCAGCCCTGTCCTTGCCACCCAGCTGGTCAGGCAGTAGGCACAGCAGAGCCATGTTTCACGCCGATTCCTGTTGAGGCATAGAGGCCATGGGACAGTGAGGGAAGGTCCCCCAGGGAATCGGGGAGCCAGCACAAAGCCTTGGAGCTTTTCCAGGGCTCTCTCTTGTTCTTTCCTCTAATCTGGGCTAGGGTATGAGGAGAGGCATGTCGGTGTGCCTTCTGTCTCACACCAGGCACATCATGCTTTTAGCCATTTGTCTTTGGGGATTTGTTACTGGCTTTCCCTTGTCTCTCACTGGGGCTCTCACCATTAGTCTTGGGAAGCCAGGGAAAGAGATCGCTAGTAAGGTTGCACTTGTGTCCCTCAGGTTACCAGCACATCCGGATGTATGATCTCAATTCCAATAACCCCAACCCCGTCATCAACTACGATGGAGTGAGCAAGAACATCACTTCCGTGGGATTCCATGAGGATGGCCGCTGGATGTACACAGGAGGAGAGGACAGCATGGCCAGGATCTGGGACCTCAGGTACCAACGACAAGGGGTAATGGGGGACTAGAGAAATTCGGGTAGAGTTTGGGGAATAAGGATGTGAGAATGATTTAACCCACTCTGGGAAAATGAGATGAGGAGGGAGCCCAGCTCAGCCCTTGGCTTGGGAATTGGAGAAGCAAGCTATGCAGACTTTTACTGTGTTTCAAACAGACTTGTTCAGGGCCCACCTGCTTAGGTCCCATAACCTGAAGGGAGCAGAACTTCTGCTTAGCAGGGGGCTACCGTACCCCTGGAATTCAGTTCCCCAATGACAGGCCTTCTGGGGCTGGTGATGGCCCCTAGAGGCCTGGGTTTTCTGGCAACTCAGGGTAAGCGGTCAGGGTGACTCAGCTCCAAGATAAGCAGGTGCATTGGCACTGTGCCATGCGCCAATAGTGAGTTTGTCTTAATGCCAGGTCACGGAATCTCCAGTGCCAGCGAATTTTCCAAGTGAACGCGCCTATTAACTGTGTGTGTCTGCACCCAAACCAGGTAACCTGCTTTCCTGTCTGCCTGCTTCCTGCCCATACCCCAGCCAGGAACCTCCTCTGTCCATGACAGCCACCACAAGTGAGCTTTTTCTGGGCCTGGCATGCTTGTCTGCAATAGGCTGGTCTCTGGAGATGTTTCCCCTTGGAAATGGACTTTGTGGGGATATGTGGGTCTGAGTCTTTCCTAGGCAGAAAGAGGTGGCAACATGGAGCTTTTCTGAGTAGGCAGGTGGGTGAGTTCCTCTGTGCCTACTTCTTGGGGTCAAATTATTAATGAAAACAGCTGAACAAGAGTGACTGGAACAGAATAGAGTCTGAGAGTCATGTGGAACAGATCTGCTGCCCTTCCCTTTTCAATGACTTCCAACCCTTGATTCACACTTTCCATTTGGAGAGGTTAGTAAATGAAAGAGCAAAAGGTGAGATCCAGGGTGAGATCCATGAGCACTAAACCTCTGGAATGAGCCATGGCAACATGATGTGGTCAGAAAGTTTTGCACCAAATAGTTAAAGCAGCACCAAAAGTCTAGCTAAAACTCTAGCCCATCCCCTGTGTAGGGCAATAGAGTCCAGTCTATTGATCCGTGCCTTTAGATATCAGAAGTGCCTTTCCCCTGCAGTTTGGGCACGGGAGGTCAGAGGTCTACCCTCAGGTCATTTGGGAGGCATCAGAGACTGATCGTACCATCCATGCAGGCTGAACTGATTGTTGGTGACCAGAGCGGCGCTATCCACATCTGGGACCTGAAAACTGACCACAATGAGCAGCTGATTCCAGAACCAGAAGTCTCTGTGAATTCAGTTCACATTGACCCTGATGCCAGTTACATGGCAGCTGTCAACAGTACAGTAAGAACCATTTGGCTTTTTCCCTGCTTGGGGACGCACCTCTGCCCTGCTCCCAGGCTCGTCTGAGGGCCCAGTCCTGTAGCCAGCTATGCTGGGGGGAAGACAAGAAAAGGAGACTGAAGACATCTGCAGATCTCTGCCGTCCCTTCCTGCCAGCCACTCTCCAGTAGAACTCAGGGAGGTTTCTCCCACCCCTGCCCCACCTCAGTCTGTGTTCTCCTTAGAGAGCCTTATCGCCAACAGTTTCTGACAGTGTACTGGCATGCTTTTGGCTCTTCTCCTGACCAAACTCTGCCCAAGTCAAAATGGCTCCCCATCCTTGCTAGGCCAAGCCAGCACCCCCATCCTTTCTACTCAGACCTTCCTGTCTGCCTACACCTGGTTGTGTCAGCTTCAAGGTTCAGAGCTTCTTCTTCAGTACCACAAAGCTTTGGACTAAATCAGTACCAGCCTTTCTCTGCTCCCCCCATCCACATGTTGATGTCATGGGATGGCTGACCTGGAACAGGACTAAGACCTTGAAGTTCATGGGGGAAAGTTACTTCAGCATTTCCCCTCGACTTCTCTCCCTTTGACTTTGTAGGGAAACTGTTACGTCTGGAACTTGACCGGAGGCATTGGGGAAGAAGTGACTCAGCTGATTCCCAAAACCAAAATCCCAGCTCATACGAGATATGCCCTGCAGTGTCGGTTCAGTCCTGACTCCACGTGAGTACAGAGTAGGACCACTGAGGGAATTGAACTAAAGCCCAATCAACACAAGGCCTTTGGTTTTCAGCAAAGCATCTGGCATATAGCCTCTGGGGGGACAAGATGCAGAAGTGTCACCCACAGGATAGCAGTACTAAGGTGGCATTATGATCTACTAAGTCACTGGTCCCAGGGGCTATTTTAATTTATTAAGCACTTCCTACATTCCCTGGAGCTCAAGTAAAACATGCACATTAATAAGGACAGGGCAAGGCAGGATATGCCAAGGGCCACAAGGAGAATGCTCTTAGATGACTTCCATTTGGAACAGTCCGTGAAGATGTCCTGTGGTAGAACATATGGTGCAGATGGAAAGAACATTGAAACTAGAGTCGGGAGAATTGGGTTAAGATCCTGGCTTAGGCAATGATTAGCTGTGTGACCTTGGGCAAATGACTGAACTTCCCCTAAGACCCCAAAATCAGCTCAAGTGTGATTCAGTGCACAAATAACTCACAGCTCACCTCATATTTTTATGGCACTTTTGAGATTTGTAAATAGCATTTACTAAAGTTTTCTAGCCTGGCCCTTCATTCCAGGCTGTTTAGAATTTCATAAATTTGAGCTAATCCCTTTTAGCTCAAAATCCTATAATCCTATGAATGGTGTCAAACCTGCTGGGACATCTGTTGTGGCAAGTCACAGGATTGTCTTTCATCAGTTTTATCAGTGTCTTGGATGAAGTTATAGATTTCATGTTCACAAAGGAGTAATTTACAGGTGGGATAACAGAACCAGGATCTCAAAGGGTCATGATGGACAGAATCAAAGATGGATGAAAGGTAATGAGGATAAATGTATTCTTGGTCGGCCACACAAATACAGGATGGGGAAGATTGGGCTAGGTTTTGGATAGGTAGATAGTTCATGGCGCCTGGAAGCTCACTGTGATGTGAGGCAGCAGCGATAGAAATGGAGTGTCGTGTCCTGAAGGAGGGAAATCAGAGTCTTACTGAATTCTGCCCTGACAAGGCCAAGTCTGAGGTATGGTGTCCAGGAGGGGCCACCATATTTGAAGAGATACTGACAAGCTAGAATGTGTCTGGAGGAGGATTACCAGAATGAAGTCAGAATCTTGCCTCTTAGGAAGTAGGGTTGTGTAGACAGGGTCTGCCAGGAAAGGTGTCAGTACAAGCCTGCCTCCCAAACCCACGCTCCCCTCTCAGGGGCTGGAACACTAGAACAGACCCCAAGAAGAAAACTAGGAGGAGGTATAATTGTCTTCAACTATGTGAAGGGTGGTTGTGTGGAAGGGAAGTTAAATTTATTTTGTGTGGTTCCAGGGGAGAGTATAAGAACTAATACATGGAAGGTTTGGGGAGAGAGATTTGAGCTTATCCTAAGAAATGGCTGTCCAAAACTAGATACCTGCATTGACAAATAGTTAGTTCCTTATCACTAGAGGTGTTCAAGCAGAAGCTAGATGACCAGAGATCTTCTAGAGATGTGTGCATTGGGCAGAAGTTGTACTACATGACCTACAAAGTCTGAATTTACATGCTATGAAATAATTCCATGACTGTCCACCCTTTTCCCCTCCCAGCAGGCCACTTGGATGAGTCATCTTTAGGGAATGGGAGATGGAGTACAAAGTATAGGCAGGCTGTCAACCCTGAGGCAGTCGGCTTGGCCTTCCATGAACCTTAGGCAAGCTATTTAAATTCTTTAAGCCAGTTACATAATCTGTTAAATGTGGCTTTTAGTACCTGTACTTACCTGCTGCACAGGGTTGTGAAAAAGAGCACTTTGAGACCTGAAATGCTATAAAGAAATATCAGTTCTTTCTTTTCTAAATACTGTTTATCAGCTCCAAGGCAAAAGAACAATGAGGGCAAGGCAGTTGGGGTTATTAAGTGACTTGTCCAAGGTCACACAGCTGGGAAGTGTCCAAGGTCACATTTGAACCTGAGACCTCCCATTTCCAGGCCTCTCACTCTATCCACTGTGCCCTAACTACTCCTACATCAGTCATTTCTGAAGAGAAACATGTATTTATGCAGTGTGTGGGTGAAGTACTTTCAGGCTGAGTAGTCTCCTGGATTTCAGAGATGCCTTGAAATCCTATCACAGGGAAAGGAATGGCCCATTGGTCCTCTTTCTCAGATCTTTCCCTGCTCAGGTAATTCATACCCCCTGTGTCATTTAGTACAAAGATGTTGAGCAAGCAGCCTGAGGGCCCCATCCTTCCAAATGCCAAACCATTAAAATGTAATTGGGAAACATCTAACAAAATAAATATGCCATTTTCTAAGTCACTCTGTGGCCCCCAGGGATCCTCGAGTAGGCTTCAGTGGCCTGTTTCAATTTGAGTTTGACACCAGTGCTTTCAGCCTGGTATGTTCAGTGTAGCAAAGACAGTTGAATTAGATTGAGTCTTGTGGGGTATGAGCCTGGGTGTTTAGTCAGCCATAGGGAAGGCCTAGTGGTTTGGGATGAGTCCACTGGCAGAACCCTTAGGAGCTCTCACCTTCCCACAGGCTCCTGGCCACCTGCTCAGCAGACCAAACGTGCAAAATCTGGAGGACCTCAAATTTCTCTTTGATGACAGAGCTAAGCATTAAGAGCAACAATCCTGGAGAGACTTCGAGAGGCTGGATGTGGGACTGCGCCTTTTCTGGAGACTCTCAGTACATTGTAACAGGTAAGCCTCTGAGGCCCGGGGGGCTCTTTGGGGGCTTGGTCCCATGCCCTCCAGACTTAGAAACCAGACAGCAGAGAGCCCAGCTTTCTGAGTCCGCCATGGGTCTCTGCCATAGTGACACCCTGAGTTGAGGCTGTGAGGTCCCAGAGCCAGGGCATTAGAATCCTAGTATTGGCCTTATCAAAGGCTTGGGGTCTGTTCTAGTGTTCCAGCCCCTGAGAGGGGAGCGTGGGTTTGGGAGGCAGGCTTGTACTGACACCTTTCCTGGCAGACCCTGTTAGAGGGACCGCGGCCCTGAGGACCAGACGTGTCCATTGTGGGGGAGGAGGGGAGGGAGGTGTCAGAGCATATATCCTAGTTCCCTAGGGAAAGAACCTCCTTTTGGCCCAAGCCTCCCAATAACGGACCTCTTTTCCTCCTTTTTCCAGCCTCCTCTGATAATTTAGCACGGCTGTGGTGTGTGGACACAGGAGAGATCAAGAGAGAGTATGGTGGACACCAGAAGGCTGTAGTCTGCCTGGCATTCAATGACAGTGTCCTGGGCTAGCCTGAAAGCCTCTCTGCTCTTGGACCTTCAGGGAACAGGAGCTGCTCAAGACTGCAGTGCTAGTTAAAGAAATGTGGCTTCTGAACATGGGAAATCTCAGCTTCAACTCAAAGAGGAGTCCTAGCTCTACCCCCTTCTTGGTCTCAGGGCACTGGAGAAGGCTTCATAGGAATGGAACTGGGGAGAGTAAAGGGATAGTGGGCTGAACTTCCCACTGCTAGTTCTAAGGCAGTTTTGTGCTGTCTGCCTCTTCTGGGGCCTTCCATTGTGGTCAGGACGTTCCCTTTCTATGCTTATGTGTACATATAGAGTTCTTGGACAGAGAAAGTTGGACATTAAAAAGCCAGTTTCATCTGGTGTCTGTGCACACAACCTCATCAGCTTCAAGAGTGAAAGCAGTTCTCTTCAGGCCCCACTCCTCAACCTCATCCTTAAACCATACCTAACTCTTAGTCTTCTATAGAGTGAGTTCGGTCCAGGAGGACTAAATCCAGCTGAACTGTTAGAAAACAGAAAGAGGGTGGGCCTGGGCCTTGGAGACTTGAGACAACAGGTACAAAGCATAGTAGCTTAGGGTGACAGGGTTAGAGACTAGGAGTCCCTGGATCTGGGATAGAGGCACCCTGCCAGCCACTGCTTCTGTAGGATAGAAGGGCGTAGGATTGGCTTCTGATCTATGGAATAAACTAAATCCCAAAGGCTGGGCTGGGACATGTCTCATCGAATCAGCACAGGGTCAGGACATTGGTGATCATTTTATTCAGAATTAAAATTCGGCTCTCCCCAGCACCCCCTGTATGAACAGAAACCCTGGCTTCCAGTGGAGAGATTTTTAAATCTGGCCTATAGCCCACTGGCCTGGCACTTAGGAAGCTGCCCCCACCATGGTCCCAGAGTGATTATGTCCCTGCTGCAGTCCCTGGTTCCTGCAGTGACAAGGGACAAGCTGGGGCAAGCAGGGCAAAGAGAATCACCAAAGGTGCCCAGCCATTAGGCGGTTCCTAATCTGGAAGGTAATAAAAGCAGACAGACACACAAATGTTGCTTGGAAAACAGATGTCGATGCAGAGATAAATTAATCTCTGTTTCAGAGAACCTGTGGAGAAAATATCTAAAATTAAATAACCCTCAAATTGAGACATAAAAATCTAAGATCTCACCTCTGATCCAAGCATTTCTGGTGGCCCTCCCCTATCAGTCTCTATTCCATTGCCCTACCTCCATTCCCCTTCCTGGACAATGCTAATGGGAAGAAGAGAAGGACCAGAGGGCTGGGGACGTTCTTTTGGTGTATCTTCTTTCATCCTATTTCTCCTGAGTGTTCCATCTCCAGGATGCCTTTAGGAATTTACTTACCTTCTGCCCGTTGCACCCAGTAGATGGGGAGTTGGTCACAGAGGTTTTTGACTGGGCTTCCTACCAAAGCAGGGTCCACTTCATGCTCCGCCAGCACTCCCAAAAATTCTCGAGTATATCTGGTGTCTTTGTTGGGCCCGAGTGGCCAGTCATTCTGAAGAAGAAGTTAGCATTATGAGCAGAAGATGTAAGCAGCACTGAAGATGCTAGATTCCCCTTAGTAGCTTTCACATTTTCCACTGCCTTCCCTGACCCCATCTCAAGCTGAAGAGAAGACTGATATCTCCCACCCCCCCCCACCCCCCGAACTAGGTTAATCTTGTGCTGTTGGCAGAGCAAGGGGAGCTGGAGTCCAGGATTTCCCAAAACCAGAGATGCTCCTGCCTCCCTGCCCCCTTCATCCATCTTTATGCCTGTATTGTCACTGGCCCCTCATTATTAGAAAAGGGAGGGGGCAGGAAGTCTCTTGGGCCACCCTAGCCCTATCCTACCCATTGTTCCTGTAAGAAAGCCCAGAGTATCTATCATCAGGTACAGCTGAGGGAAGATAAAAGTCCTCTGTTCCCCTGAAACCGGAACCCTATTCCCTCTGCCCTCCCAACAAGGCAGAAGAAAAGTCATCAGTCATTAGAGGCAAGAAACAGGAGCCCTTTGTCTTCTTCCCCCCGGCCCTTATGCTACTGCAGCTGAATCTGAGGGAAATGGGGGGCAGCTAGCTGAACTTCGGTGTTTGCATCCTGGCAGAACACTATAGGGCGAGCAAGTTCCCTCACCTGAGAAGTGTTGAGGACTAGCCGCAAGGTGTCTCGATCCCAGGTCTCCATCCTCCGAAGAAAGCAGGACCTTTGTTCCCCAGGGCGATAGCACACATAACCCTGGGAGTGGTGGTAGGGGTGTTTGGGAAAAGACAAACCCCCCCAAGACTCAAGGTGGGAGAGGAGGGGTCCCAGCACCTCCCCACCCCAAGCCCTAGGGCCAGAGACAGGTCCCATTTTATAGATCTGGAAAGTAGGGGACACAGTAAATGACCAGCTTGAAGCCTGTTCCCCTTGCCTACCCAAGCCATACCTAATCTAGGTGCAGAAAGTTAACTCACATTGTGGCTGTCGAATAGCACAGCCCAGCTACGGTTGCTTTGAGGTGGGGTCACCACAAAGGTCACTGTGTCCTGGGCCAGGTCCACTGTGGCTGTCTGGTTGGGCCAGGTGATGGAAGGACTCAGTAATGTCCATCGAATAGCCTGCAGCATGGGCTGAGGACAGTAGTTAAGTGCAGAAGGGAGGGCATGGGCAAGATGGGAGCCCCCCAATTCTAGTAATGCTCTAGAGACAGTCTCCCCTCTCCATCTCATCTAGTCATAGATTGGAAAAGCTATTTCCAGGCAAAACAAAAGCCAGCACAGATCCACAACCCAATAGTTCTAATTCTCATCTCTGAACACAGCCATAGGTGTGGGGTTGAACTGGGAAACAGAGCAGGATCCAGACCACCCCATTTGGATTTAAGAACCTAAAGCCACTATCTTCACCAGGACAAGGTACCTTGGGGGGGGAAAAGGCTCTCCTCATGGCCTTAAAGAGTTAGGAGCAGGGACTCACCTCAGCAGGGTTATGTGCCAAACCAAGGAACCCGCCGACCACAGCTCCAGCCAAAGCCAGCACAAGTAGCAGTAATGCCAGGCCAAGGACTGGCCAGCGTGACCCTCGAGGCAGCTTGGAGCTCACCTAGGGAAGACCATGCCGGGGCAATGTCAGTTTTGCTAACACTTTCCTCCTTTCCTCCCACTCCCACAAAAAGTAGAGGAATATTAAATCAGGTCTGGGATATAAACAGAACTAGGAAACAATTACTGTGGTCTGGAACAGTAGGGATACATCCAAGAATACACAAATTTAAGTGCACAACCTAGAGTGCCCTCTACCTGATAAGGGTGTTGCTCCCCAGAAAAGGGTCTATTGCTCATGTTGCCCTTCAGGAGTTTAGTGGGCCAAGGGGTGGCAGACACTCACCTTGGAGGGTCCTTGCCCCTGAACGCCAGGTCCGCTGCTCTGTCCCTCCATGCTGCAGTCCAAAGCTCTGCTCCCACTCACAATGTCTGAATTGTGCTTGGCCCTGCCCAACCTGGCTCCTTAGAGCCAGCCACAGAAACCCAAGGATGTGTCCATCAAAGCCAAACAATCAGCATCTTCCCGGAGGACCCTCAGATCTTCAACACCCCCCTTCCCCCCCAGCCCCGGTCACCTGACACTGACATCTCAGAGCAAGACCAGCCAGAATCCCCCCCTTCTTCCTGCTCCAAATACACTCATAGGTGGAGAGAGTTTCTGTCAGTCTCTCCTAGAATAGCCACCCATGTTTATCGAGAGGGTCACAGGGCCTAGCTGTAAACCTCCG
This sequence comes from Gracilinanus agilis, assembly GCF_016433145.1. Classification (NCBI taxonomy): domain Eukaryota; kingdom Metazoa; phylum Chordata; class Mammalia; order Didelphimorphia; family Didelphidae; genus Gracilinanus; species Gracilinanus agilis. The sequence continues at coordinate 134,170,725 of NC_058130.1, read as the reverse complement.
AGTGTCGGGCTTCCTCCAGACTCCCATTCTGTATAAGTATGTGTATGTATGTAAGAAATATTCTCAGGAGCCCCTTACCTGTGCCCAATTCAGCTAATACAGCCTGTAACACTTACGCTGATGAGTCCAACTCAGCTCCATTTATTAGCTATGGGCATTACTGAACCAGAGCCCCAGTGCCCCGGGTCTATAAAGTGAGAGGAACAATTGCCCTGTTTCCCTCACAAGGTTGCTTCAGTAGAAATCCAAGTTAACATGGTCATTTCGTTGGGCCTCTGGGCATAGATTTAAAAAATTAAAAATTTTACAATATAGTTGTATATAATATAGTGTAAAACATATCTAGGGCAGTCACTTTCCTAATGATGTTCAGCTGAGGCTATACATCAAATACCGTAGTTTTGCCTAGTTTCTATGGTCATACTAAGTGGAAAAGTAGTCACCCAGATTTGATGTGGGTCCAGATATCTGCCACAAGTAACTCAGATGGCCAAAAATTGAAAATAAATCTGTCCTCTCTCTTCCTACCCAAGCTAGCACAGAAGACCTGAAGGGCAAAGGCTGGGGTCTTAAAGAGTTGAAATTTATACAATGGTCTTCAACAAACCCCACCACATCTGGAAAAAGCCCTCAACTCAGTGAAAATGACAGCAAGAGACCAAGAGAATGGCTGCACAGGGCCATGCAACATAAAAAAATGGAGTAGGAAATTTAGGTTCCCAACTCTTATCATTAGCTGTGTGACCCTTAAACAGCTTTTTGGGCCTTAGTTTATTTGTAAAATGAGAGGCTTGAACTAGATAATCTCCAACATCCCTGTCAACTGCTTCCTTCAGATGTTATTGGATCTTTGAAGGGAGCCACTCTGCCCACAGGTCTCCTCCAGATTTTGTTAGCATATGCTATAGTCTTCACCCTAAAACTGGACTAGAGCTGACAACAGCTTCAAAAAAAGAAACCACACTACAGAGTCTGAGCAAGTTTGCAAGTTTAATATGAATTCAGGTAAATACAGTGAGATGAGCCCCAGGGGGCATGGAAGGTTCACAAACACTTTACCAGTACAGTTCCATGGCAGGTGGAACAACCAAGGGCCTGAGACTTCTGACCTAGGAAACTACCCCAAATAGGCAATAAACCTACTCCCTTTACTTTAGATTTGGGCTTCAACACTGTAAGAAACCTGACCTGTTAAGAACCCTTGGCCTGACCTAGCAGAGCCACAAAAAGATTTACTTTCTATAAATCACATATGAAAAGGGAGGCTGGTACATGGCATACACAGCTGATAGTGCCAAGGAGAAGTACCTACTTACTGCCTGTAGCTGGAACTGTGGAAGAAGCTGGAGACAGGCAAGTCCTGTATGTTTATTGCTATGGGAACAAAGATCTGTGGACATATTTCAAGTGTGAATTTTCTTGTGAAGTCCTGCCATTATCCTATGCAACCCTGTTAATAACACTGCTTTGGAGAGCGAGTATGTCAGAATTCTGCTTTTTCAAGTACAGAATCATGTTTCTACAATGAGGAGGTATCTTATGGCCCAAGGAAAGGATCAGAAGCTACAGGATGTCCCTTCAGCGTCTACAGGAAGCTCCAAATGGTAGTGTTCTATTTCCAGCTTCTATAGGCCATGGACTTCCTATTCAAAGATATAGTCCAGGGTAAATGGCAAGTTTATACTGCTGACATCTAACCCCCAGAGGAAAGATAGGTGTGTGTATGAGGGGGGGGGGAGGGGAAGAGAGAGAGAGAGAGAGAGAGAGAGAGAGAGAGAGAGAGAGAGAGAGAGAGAGAGAGAGAGAGAGAGAGAGAGAGAGAGAAAGGGGAAAAGGCTGCAAAGCTATATATAGCCTTGCACTGCTTTGGCCTTCTGCTTTTTAAAAGGACCCCACCTTCACTGGCTTGTTCCCACTATCAGACATGGCTCCAGTCATACAGGTTGTTCCTTTAAGATGAGGCACCTTTGTTGTGGGTCTAAGCATCAGTGGGACATTGTGGGAGTCTGCAGCCTGTCATATCTGGAGCCTCTGAGCTCTTTCACCACCCACAGAACCACTGCCAGCACTTGTCCTAACCAGGTATTTGAAATCCTTTTAAATATTTTTCCTAGGACATGAGAACAGCAATTAGTACACTTAAGATTTAATTCCACCACTTTACAAAGTTGTTCAAAAGTAAAAAAATAGTTTTTGGTACCAACATCCACTTTCAGTTCACTAAACAGCAGTACTAAACAAAGAGACCAGGCAGGGTGGACACCAGTTACATTCTCTCTAGTACGCACTTAATAAACTGTTCTATATAATATACTTCACTTAATATTTTAAATAAATATTGGTGATGGATTGAGACTTCCTCAGGTTTCTGAGTTATCCTGAGATTTTACAGATCCATCTGGATGGAGGCAAAGCAAGGCCCAAAGGCCCCAAGTTTGAAATGCAACAAATGCCCATTTGTGACATCAATCAGAGTGCAATTGTCTTGAAAGGGGAAGGGGAAGAGGAACAGAGATGGGGACAGACCCTCGATTCAATGGAGGGTCTCCAAATGGGAGCATTCCCTTCTCCTTCCCCAAGTCCTGGTAACCCTAAGGCGAAGGCCTCTAAAACATGGCTTCACCAAGGACAAAAGATGTCGAGGCTGGGCCTGATTTGGCTTGTACCAGTTCTCAAGAAGTCACAAAATAGCCCCACATCCTTGCCTGAAAAAAAGGCTTATCCCTGAATAAACTTTGAATTTCAGATTTTTCTGAAGGACAAATTTGAACAAAAGGCTGAAACACTTCCTTCCTTAACCCTGCAACTTCAGGTACAACTCTGAAGCTAGCTGAATCCTGGAAGGCAGGCATTGTGGTGGGCCCTCCCTCCCAACAAAATATAGTCAGGAGCCACAACAATGTTTCTTCCCCCCCTTTCAAAGTGCATCTTAAAATAGAGGAATTTGTAAACAAAATCATTCCCTCCCTCCCCCCAAGCTCAATTGCAAGGTTTACAAACTAAGTTTCTTAAATTCCAATACATTCTTTGTACTCATCTAGATGAGTACATGGTTCAAGCCCACCCATTAATTAAGGTAACTGATTTTTTATTTTTTATTTTGGAGATTAAAGACACTGTAACTCTTTAATCTTCAAGAGCTGGTATAAGGTCGGCTATGCTGTCGACATAGAAGTCAGGAACCATTTTTTTCCGGTGAGAACAGTCACTTTCCTGGTTGCCTTTCACATCCTCCAAGCTGGAGACCCCGGTAAGAGTCAAGATGGTCTTGAGGCCACAAGTAACCCCCAGGAGGATGTCTGTGTCTAGACGATCTCCCACCATGACGGTGCGCTCTGGATTGAGGCCGAACTCCTTGGCCACACAATCGAAGATGAAGCGGCTGGGTTTACCTATGATCTCTGCCTGCCGCTGTGCAGCCATCTCCACAGCTCGGACAAGACAGCCAGTACCTGTGGCCCAAGGAAACCATGGTCATTAGCCTGAGACCACGTGGTCTTCCCTTGTCCCCAACTGAGTGGGGCAGAGTGGAGGCAGGAAAGGTGTCCTAGAATGGGTGGATCTACTCCAGTCCCACCCAAAGCTGCTGTGACCTTTCTCATAATATGAGGCCCACTAGGCACTCTCAAGTCGCAGGCAGTCCCTTCGGGGGCCTTTATCCCCAATGAGGAGGGTTGTGTGATAAAGGACCTGTGGAGGGGATGTTCTATAAGCGGAAGCTGTTTTCCCAAAATTCTGATTAGAAAGAATACCCTCCCCTGGCGTCCCCACCCCACCCAAGGGGCTGCAGTCACCCTCAGGGCCCACGGTCCCTTCCCAAACTCCCACTCACTTACCGGCAATATAGCTTCCGCCTTCCAGTGGGAGTCGGTTGTCCATGTTGGTGCCCACGAGGAGGCAGCCTGGTTGTTGGAGGTAGCGTACGGCCTTCGTCAGCTTCGCGTAGCTGAAGTGGGGATCGAAGCCCACCACCACCGCGCCAACGCCGGAATCCAGGGGCTCTGCCAGCCAGTCGCCGGGTCCGACCCCCTGCAGGGGCTCGGGACCCACACCCACGCTCTCGATGCCCACGGCCTCCAGCTCTGCGGCCAGGGCCGGGCTGCCCAGCACGTAGGCCTTGGCCGGGACCCCGCCGCCCTCTAGGCGCTGACGGAGGTATAAGGCGGCGCAGTAGGCCGTGCCAAAAACCTCGAGGCCGGCGCCGGGCCCCGCGGGGCCGCCAAAGCCCAGGCGCTGCAGCTTCTCCGCGTAGGCCTCGCGGGTCTTGCTGCTGTTGTTGGTCACGAAGCCCAGCCGCTTGCCCTGGGCCCGCAGGGCGTTCAGCGCCTCCGGCGCGCCGGGTACGGCAGTCTCCCCTCGCCACAGCACGCCGTCGCAGTCGAAGAGCAGCGTGTCCACGTCGGCCAACAGCGTCTGGGCCCTATCGGCACTGAGCCGGACGCAGCGGCCATCGTCGCCGCCCGCCTCAGCCTCCGCCATCGCTGCCCGGCCCGCTCGGCCGCCTAGCCCGCCCGCCCCGGCCCTAGCCCTGGCCCGGCTTGGATCTGCCCCGCCCCCAACGGCCTCATTGGGCGCGAGGCCTCCAAGCGCCCCACCCCGCCGTCTGTCAGCCAATCCTAGTCATCCTCCTTGTCGCGCGCACCATCTCCGGTGCGGGCTGGCACGAAGCACCAACTGTCACAGCCTCGCGCCTGATAGCCTTCGGAATGCTAGAGCCTATTGGCTGACGAGCTTGGACTCCGTTGATGATTGGTTGAGAAGTTTCCAATCGGTGCCTGGCTCGATCTCACCTCTTGCTTGACCTTAGTTTTACTCCCGGTTAAATCTCTCACGAGGTTAATTTGGGGTTCCCGGGCTAATGCTGCCTCTTAATGGTGGAATTGAGGAATTGCATGATTTCCATCGGCTCAAGTGAAGGAATGCTATTAGTGATTTTTGGTGGCTCTCCATGTCTATGCTTGGGGAAGTAGAAATAGCTCTGGATTCAGAGTCGAAAGAGTTGGATTTGAATTCTGTCCCTACTATTTGCCACCTGTGTGATTTGGGGCAAGTAATTTAATTTCTCGGGATCTCGACTTGCTTATCTGTAGAAAAATTAGGGTGTTGAGCTAGAGCCCCATCGCCACTCTTAAATCCTATGAATACTTGCTCCCAGGGAAGTACTCTGCATACGCATTCCTCATCTGTTGGGAGTCAGGAATCTTATCTACCACTAACATACTTCCTATTCTGGGTCCCAGCTGACTTGTCTATTTCTTTTTTTTTTTTTAAACCCTTACCTTCCATCTTAGAATCAATACTGTGTATTAGTTCTAAGGCAGAAGCGCTTTAAGGGCTAGGCAATGGAGGTTAAGTGACTTGCCCAGGGTCACACAGCTAGGAAGTGTCTGAGATCAAATTTGAACTCAGGACCTCCCATCTCTGGGCCTGACCCAATCCACTGAGCTACCCAGCTGCCCCTACTTGTCTATTTCTTATAGAATTCACCATTCAGCCTAAATGGAAGGGACCTCACATCAGCCTGAGGTCCCTGGTAATCCAACTGCATTGGCCAATTAGTCTAGATTCTCTCCCACTACCCATTAATAAGGCAAGAAACACAAAATATGAAGTAATACAAAACAAATTTCTACATTAGTCATGTACCATGGGAGGAAAAAAAGAAAAAGAAAAAATATGTTTCAATCTGTACTCTTGAGGTTAGTAGCATACATTTTTGTTATTTAAACTATAAATATCGCAAAATTATGGTTTTTTTCTTGAAGTGCCTCTCCACCCGAGTTATGCTTGGTTTTTTGACGAATTTTGACATACCCCAAGCTCAAAAGGTTGCCCATCACTGACCTAGAAGGATATACATCTTTTTTTATAAAAACAGGATTGATGGGCAGCTGGGTAGCTCAATGGATTGAGAGTCAGGCCTAGAGACTGGAGGTCCTAGGTTCAAATCTGACCTCAGACACTTCCCAGCTGTGTGACCCTGGGCAAGTCACTTGACCCCCATTGCCTACCCTTACCACTCTTCCACCAAAGAGCCAATACACAGAAGTTCAGGGTTTAAAAAAAACAAAAGAGGATTGATAAAAGGGAGCAGGAGCTCAGTGGGACTGCATATTAAGAATATAATTTCCTCTCCTGAGGAAATCCAGGAATCAGAGTGCTGGAGCATGATGAAAAGCATTTGGCTAAAGGTCAGAAACTGAAGCAATAGTCAATAGAAAACAAAAGAACAATGGGGGGGAGGAAATAACTAAGGAGATGAGGGATCATAAACCTGCCACAGAGACTTGATAGCTATAGTAGTGATGATGGGGGGTGGGAACTTCAGTTATCTAGATATGAATGAATGAAGTATTTATTCAGCACTTAATACATGAAAAACACTGTTAAGTGTTAGAGATAAAGGCAGCTAGATATCTCAGGAATAGAACACTGAATGAAGTCAAGAAGATTTCAGTTCAAATGTAGCCTCAGACACTACCTATGTGACCCTAGGCAAGTCACTTAACTTCTGTTTTATCCACTGAAAAAGGAAATGGCAAACCACTCCAGTATCTTTGTCAAGAAAACTCCATGGGCAGCTTAGTCACAAAGAGTCAGAGACAACAGAATAACAACAACAGAGATACAAAGAGAAAAAAAGAAAATCCCTGCTCTCAAGGGGCTCACAGTCTAATGAGATAGTCAACATATAGGAAAGGCTTCACTTCTAAGTCAGATGGAAAGATCCTCTGATCCTTAGGGGAAGGCAAAACAGATATTAATGCCTTTTCTTTAATGTCATTTCCACTGATAAAATCCTATTAGTTGAAACATTTGACATTGTGAATTGACAATTGTGACTTTGGTGCCAAGAACTTTCTTTTCTGGGTTTTCAGTAGTGGTGACTATAGTCCTTTGAGGCCATTTACCAGGCTGCATCTCCACACAGGTTACTTCTCAGAATGATGACCGTGGAAGCTGACTTGGCTGAAAGCATTACTGTTCCTAAGGCTCTTGAACCTAGGATCTGCATCAGCATCCGTGGGGAGATAATGGTCAAGCTGCTGCTGGTGGTTTGACTTGCTTGGCACATGTTACTCCCACCTTCTCAGAGTGGCTTGCTCCAGCTAGGCTGCCTTGTCAGATGGTTGGCATTTAGTGGAGATAGCTGACTCCTTCTTCACAGGCATTGCTTCCATGTATGATAGCTACAAGGACAGTTAATTTGACATCTGCTTCAATTATCTGGACATCTTTATGCCAAAAGCAAATTTAATAATTTCTTGATCTCCTTTAGTAATAATTTCATCCTTCAAAAGGCAAAGGAAACAAAAGAAAATTCTATTCTGGACCTGGCAGTGGGCTGAAGAGCCTGTTGTGGATATACAGGGAACTCACCAACCAACTTAGCTTTTAGAAAATGTAGATCAGGCAGATTAACAGAAGAGGAATACAAAAATACAGCTACATCACTGGGTCAGAAGTGTCAGTTGTGGCAAAACTCAGATTGGTCTGGGACTAACCAGGATGAGTAAGATGGTCACTGGCCACAGAGAGAAGACAAAATCAGTCCATTTGATTCTTTTTCTATAATAACTACCTCAGTGATAAACTTTTCCTTGGCATTCCTGTTTCCCATCAGAACCAGAACAGTCCAAGGAGCAGAATGGATGGGAGGACGTTCATTTTTCAATTCTAGGACTGACAATGGATTCTAGCCAAGAATGAACAATTAAAATCTAAGGGTATCTTAAGTTATTGTTAACCAAAGTTTTAACCCCAACTAGGCAAAGAGAATAAAGAACTCCCTTTTCACAAGTGTAAAAAATTCATGGAAGAAATAAAGTAAAGAATGGCATGTTCCAATCTACATTCAGATTATCAGTTATTTCTTTGGCAGTGGAGAGCCTTTTCTATCATGAGTCCCTTGGAGTTGTCCTGGACCCTTGCACTGCTGTTAATAGGTAAGTCATTCATAGTGTTCTCCTGATTCTGCTCACTTCACTTTGCATCACTTCATATAAATCTTTCCAGGTCTTTTTTTTTTTTTTTTTTTTTTGGTGATCATCTTGTCATTTCTTAAGGCACAGTAGTATTCCATTACAATTTTATACCATGATTTGTTCAGCCATTCCCCAATTGATAGACATCAGTTTCCAGGTCTTTGCCACCACAAAAAGAGCTGCTATAAATATTTTTGTACAAGTAGGTCCTTTTCCCTATCTTTAATCTTTTGTATTCAATATTCATCTGCTTAATTATTTGAATGACTAAAAATTCTACATACAGGCATCTTCAATTCTGATATATTGCAGCATTAGCCTATCTAAGACTACATCACCTTTTACAATTATAGAAAATTTGCCATAACAGGAGAAAAGAGGGACATAACTAAAGTAAGGGAAAAATACTACCCCAATTTGGAGTATTAATGCCAGGTGAAAGTTGGCAATGATGCATAGCTGTGTATAGAACCTGCCAAGTATAAAACTGAAGTTTCTTTTTAGGGAATCCAGCTAAGCACCCTCTCAGCTTTCCCATGATACAAAACTATTCCTTCAGTTACCAGAAAGTACCCACAGGGTTGCTTGCATCACTAACCAATCTTTTCCATAGCAACCTTTCCAATTACTTTCCTGTACAATTTAAGTCTCAAATGGCAGTTCTCTCCAATCATGTTTAGGGTCAAATATAACTACTGTTGTGGGAGATCTAGAGATTAACTTGGGCCAGGAAGGGTGTTCCCTCAAGAATGAGAGGCTCCAATGATTATCTTTCAAAATAGAAAAATTTATTAGATTGAATGCAAGTTGAATGACTTAGAGGCAGGTGCAAGGTGAAGTCACTGCCTCCTAAAAGAGACAGGATTTAGGATTCTTATACTTTTTTTTTTACAAAGGGGACTATGTGACCAGAAATGGGGTGGTGGGGTGATATGCCAAGCCTGGAAGACAAAGGGGGGTTGAACAGTGCAGTTCAGGAGATGATTAGATATCTGAGATATAAACAGATGCTTATCAGAAGCAAACAGGCCCTCTGTACCTGTGCTTATCAAAAAGCTAAAGGGAGAGGCCTAAGGGAGAGTCTCTCTCAGAAACTCCTTATCATAGGGTTTATGTTGTTCCAAGTCACCTTCCTTCAGCCAACACAGAAGGAATGCAAAAAAAGAAATTCCTTGCATACCTTTTGACCTGGGATAGATACCTCTGGGGTTTTGGGGTATCCAGGGGAAACTGAATCCCATGCCACTACCTCATGTTATTAACAATTACATCCATGAAAACTATCAGACTTCATTCTTCTTTTCTATATTCTTCTGATGTCACATTGAGAAATAATTATATTCTGCAATTCTGCATATATATGTATATATAGATAGATAAAATTAATCCATAATAATGTACACAAACTTAGAAGAGCACTCAGAAAATTTTGTTGTAACTATTCAAATTAATCAGCTATTAAGTTATCTTAAACCTCATAATAAAATAAAAAAGTGAGCTGAAACTTTCTTACTTTAGTTAGCTATGAGGACTAGCTTTTTCTCTTTTGTATTTTTCTAGTTCTCAAATTGGAATAATTGCCAATCTTAAAAAGGACCTTGCTCAGGGAACTAGAATTCCCAGAGGAAAATAGCAAGACTAAATTCTCTATCTGGCACAGGGACCTGTATTTTTAAAAAATCTAAAAGGACAATGAAAGGGAGAGCTAAAAAGGATACTTAGCCATATTAGGAGTCTTCTGAGACTTGAAGTCCTTCCCCTTTGGCTGTAAGTTTCCTTGTACAGATGTCTTCTATGGACTCTGTCTTCAGGTTCCAGTCTATTGAGTAATTATCTGGGGTTTAGCTCCCTAGGAAATGACTGAGATAATAGTTTAGGGTTCCACTCTCACCTGGGGCTCCAAGATTTTATTTGCATCAGCTTTACCCAAACATCTCTCTTTTGGTCTTAGGTAGAAACTACTTTGAAGAGAAACCTGGGCTGTTCAATTAAAATACTCAGTCTTTTACCATTAGTCACAAAGTATTTTTCCAAATATTTCATGTCCATTTATAATAACCAGTCAGGCCTGCACTTTACTAAACCCAAATCAACTTTCTTATGTTCCAGAACATGTATATGTTAATCAAAAAAGTCCAGGGTGGGACAGCCAGGTGTATTGTGTGCCAGGGCTAGAAATGAGAGGTCCTGTGTTCAAATTGGACCTCAGACATTTCTTAGCTGTGTGACCCTGAGAAAATCACTTACTCCCCATTTCCTAGCCCTAACTGCTCTTCTGCCAATGAACTGATACACAGTATTGATTTGAAGATGGAAGGTAAGAATTTTTTTTTAAAAAGAAGAAAAGTCTTATGTTCTCTAGACAGAATTGAGTAATAACTTAAAATTTTTAAATCTACCATCCAAATCAAGAGTTAATACCTAGAATAAAAATGTGTATCATTACTGGCATCATTGAAAAAATTAACTGCTGTTGATACACAATATTTAACAAATTCATCATGTAAAAAACCATAAAGGAAAACACTAGCATATAGTTTCATGAATCCTGGATCTTTCCTTTGACTCCTGTTGGAGGATCTGATACACGGGTCACAAATTCTATATTCTCAGCTTTTGGGGAACCAAAACGATTTCAAACATGATTGGCTAGCATTTAAACTGCAAGCTTTTCAAGTTATTATAGAGAAACTTCCATCTAAAAGATACATTATGGGTGGAATAAGCAATTAGTGTGTTATTCTCAACTTATTAATCCAAAATCAGTACCCACTAGGACCCCAGTCAAAAGCTTGTCCCTCTACCCCAAGCTTCTCCAGGTAGGACAAAGGCCTTATAGCCCTGTAAGTATTTGGGGTTTGATCTTTGGAGTTTGTCTGGGAACTTGCCTTAGGGAGGTCCCAGACTGACCTTTGGTCTTAGAAATTTCTCCCATTGTATCAGAGGCTTCTCCCAAATGGTCAAGCCCCAAGACTGGAATGATCTTTTTGTATCCATTATAAAATATCAGCCTCTCCTAGGTAATTCTATCCTGAACACCTCCTCTCTTCCTAAGAATCCCAAGTGGGATGCAAGCCACAGAACCCCAAGATGCCAAGGGCAGTTGAGGATGGTTGGAACCAGGGTAAATAAGGGGGACCTCAAGCAGAGAACATTCACTGTTTTTTGGGGGGAGTTAGGGAGGAGGGTGGTGGAAAACCAATCACTCCTAAGCCCAGCCATACCTCATACCAGCTGATCTTTATGCTTTTACCTTGCAACTTTAAATTATCTCTATTCCAGACTGATCCTCATTGAAACAAACTACTATAGCTACTGACTGACCTTGTAGACAGTTAGTAGAGATAATCCATCATCTTTACAGACCTTCAATCAACAATAGCAACATTCCATCTAAAGATTACTCATTTACTTTATTAGTTAGGTATTAGAGCTATAGATAAGGAAGGGGAAAGAAGATTTGTGAGAAGGGGAGAGGGGATTTGCCTGGTCAGGGTAAACCCAGCCTCAAGACTCAATTAGCTATAGTTTCCTCCTATTCCCTCTTTCCTTTCATCTACCTCCTTCCCCATTTGATTCACCATGTTATTAGAGAGTGTATCCTTAAAATAGTTAGTGTTTGAGTCCTTCAATTGAGAAAGGCCATTAGAATTTACTTACCCTGGGAGAGTCACCACATTCTATCAGAAGTGGCAGTTGGCTGGGGAGCTAGCTATGTAGACCCATTTGATTTTATCATTGATCCTTGGTTGTGGACTTCACTCATTATTCAGAAACATCCCCTCTTGTGGGAATACTCTTTCTCTCAACAATACCATTGAGTTGAGGAGGAATCAATCAGTTCCTCTTAGGGAAATCACTGGTTTTCTCTCTCAAGTAAGAGCAACAGGTCCTGTGACATCTTGGGAGAGAATCTATAACTGAAACAGCCTCTCCTGCACCCATCCCCAACAGGGCTGTGAGCCTGCAGGTTTCATCAGCCTTTGGCCTGCATTTGCTCTTTACCATTTGGCTGAGCCAGCTACGGACTCTGAACCTTAACAATACCAACTAAGTAGCCATCTTGAGATAGAAGGAGTCAAATAGTGCTGACCAGTGGGACAAATTCTGCCTAACAAGATCAAAGAGGCAGAAAAAGAAAAGAAGATGGATTATTCTCTAGGGAGAATAACTTCTATCATTGTTAGCAGTACTCTTCTATTTTATAGTTTGTGGTCAGCGGTATATAATTTGTGGGTAATATGGATACCCCAATATATGCTGGAGCTCCTAAGAATATATGACACCTATAAATGGCTTAAGATCAGCCTGGAACAAATTTTGTCCTTCATACTAACTTGTGGGGCAGTCATGTTATCACTGCTCCAGGCATATTGGGCCCTGAGAAAGACAATTAGGCATGTTTTTGGAAAAGAAGATGATACTGATTGAAGCCCTGAAGAACCAGATTAAGGAACTCATAGAAATAAATAAGCAACTCAGGGAGGGCAAAGATGCTGACACCAAGACCATAATGCAACTGGAATTGATTGAGGGTGAAGATAAAGACAAGAGCAAAGAGAAAAACAAAACAGAAACACCACAGGGGGCTGAGGCAGCAGTCCCTATACTACCTATTTGTGACCTGATGGTGGTCCAGACTGATTCTGGCATTTTACATGTGAAAGGCTACAAACCCTTCTCAAGTAGGGACTTGGAGATCCTGAAAAAGAGAATGCCTCAATTCTATCTCAACCCCCACAGATCCATAAAGAGGGCAATTAGGCTTTACAACCCCACATTTCAGGATGTGGAAATTCTTTTGTCCGAGTTATTTACCCCAAGTGAGAAGGCAAAATTTATAGTGGAGATAAGAAGTAACCCCAACCTAGCCTCCTGGCCATAAGAATATGAGGACTTAGAACTTTCCTCCCATGGCAATATGGCTTCTCTATACTGATGTAGAGAAGATATAGCGGAAGTCATGAAAATTCATACTAAATGTCCAGACAGCTAGGGGTGTTTTGAGAAACTGAGTTGGGGGAGAACAAACATCCAAGCATTTTCCTCGATAGGTTGTTGGAAGCTGGAGAGAATATCCTTGAGTTCCAGGATATGAGTGAGAACAACCTCCAGCACGTTGGGTGACAATTTATAAAGGGAAGTGCAGCCCCTATCCAGACACACTTCAGATTGTATTGCCCTAGGTGGGAATCGCTGTCCCTAGAAGATCTAAGGAAAACAGCTTCCTATGTTCATGAATCCTGTGACAGAGAGCCCAAACCCATGAGAAATTCTGACAATGAGAAAGATTCTATAATTGCTAATTTGAAGAAACAACTCAAGGAAGCAAAAAAATCAAAAAAGAAATAGAGGAAATTAAGAACCTGACTCTATAGATTCAGAATCAAAGGAACCAAAGCTGCCAAGACAATCATACAACAACAATTTAAAAAGATGTTTCCTATGTCAGAAACTTGGCATATCATAAAGGAATGTCATTTTAAGTCCTAGATTAATTTTAAGAACCTCAACAACAACAATAACAATAGAAGGAACACTTATTACAATTCTCGATTCAATAGCAATAACAACAGCAATAGGTAAAATAATAGCAACAAATCAAAGTGCTGTGATCACACCTGCTCCAGTTCAAGCAATAGTTCAAGCTTGGCTGAAATGGAAAAATTTTGTGGCCCATGGAGAAAGAGCAAGTACTAATTTATGAATCAAGGAAGCTGTGTTAACAATGGAAATAAGAGAAAAGGGGTATGACAGTGAAAATACACGAAAAAACAAAAAGGAGAAGCTAGGAAATACAATAATAAGTAATGGGCTTGCTGAAGCAAAACTTGATTATAGGGAAAAGTCTGATGAAGAATTGCAAATGGAGAATGATGTTATAGAGATGAGGAATAGAATCTATGGAATGGAAAACAGTGATCTAAAAACTGATAATCAAAATATACTTTGGGGGGCAGCTGGGTAGCTCAGTGGATTGAGAGCCATGCCTAGAGACGGGAGGTCCTAGGTTCAAATCCGGCCTCAGACACTTCCCAGCTGTGTGACCCTGGGCAAGTCACTGTCACTTGACCCCCATTGCCTACCCTTACCACTCTTCCACCTATAAGTCAATACACAGAAGTTAAGGGTTTAAAATAAAAAAAAAAATATATATATATATAATAGCCTTGTGAGGCAGATAGTGTAATTATTTTAAATTTAACTTTTATGACTTAGCATGGTATAAAATGTAGCCAGTGTGTAATAGTTTTTATATGTAAGAGTTGTAGTTGGAAAAAATAGGTATTTATTCTTTAGACTAGATGGCTTTACTCAATTTTTGGAACAACTAATTTGCATTTTTAATTTGTCTTTGCTATCAGCATTTTATAATCATAAATTTAGAGGTATCAGGGACCTCAAAGGACTCTGGCTATAACATATATTAAAATGAAGATATTTAATGTGTTTCATTTAGTAAGTAAATACATATAACTTAAATATCATTTTGAAAAGCATTTTATTTAAAGACATGTTTTTTTCGTGTTGTAGTAAAAAGAGTATTGGACTTGGAATTGGNATACACACACACACACATATATATATATATATATATATATATATATATATACTTTGCACTTACCAAAACCTTGATTTAAACTCAAATGAAATACCACTGATTAATCATGATAACATTGCAAAAGGCAAAGCATTGAAAACATAAAATACAAATATCCAATCTTCAGCAATACTAAATACACCTGTTCCAAACATGCAACAACATAAACCATCAATAGATAGTAAACAAGAGGATCAATTAGATCAATCATTACTAAAGCAATACAAAAGAGTAGAAGAAACGAGATTAACTGGGTGTTCTGAACAGGATCTTATAAAAAAAGACACAGTCAATAAGAAAGAAGAACCCATATAGACCATTCAGAAGAAAAGAGCAAAGACCTTGGAAGAAAACACAGGCTACTCTCCTGCAGCATCAGATGATGAAAGGGAAAGTAAACAGACAAGCTATTGTGAGAGGATAGGGACTCTGAAGCTAGATCCAACAGCCAAAGAGTTCCTACCAAAACCAACTTTACAGGGAGATTTAAGTCAAAGGCTGTCACATCTCCAAACTTGTGTTACTTCAGGGAAACAACTACCTGGAGAAAGCTTAAAGGACAAGCATATAGGGGAATCCAAAATAAAGCAGATAGTCAGTGCAAGGGAGGGAAACACAATAACAGAAATAGGAACAGAACACAAGCTCAGCACAACAACTCTGTTACCTAAGCAGGATGCAGATGGCATCGTGTTTCCTCCTACTGACATGAGGTCTATAAGTCATGCACAAAGAACAGGCATGGACTAACAGAAATGGGATGTAATCAATAAACAGCTGTACATTCCCAATGCAGACAAGGGATTTCCTCTAATGCAAGCTTATCCTGAATCTAGCCTTGCAAACATCAAGCAAAGTATGTTCAGGAAAGCTCATAGCACTTTATCTTGCTCATGGTCTTCAGCACATGAGATACAAATAACAACAAGTCCATAAGCAGCTTCACTGCACCAAGCTACAAAGCAAAGACAAAAACACAGCAAAACCAAGTAACATCCAATTATGTAGGGGACACATTTGCATTTCAAGAGCACAATCCATTGTAATCAGAAGGTCCTAGGCCAGATCAGATAGAGGCCCTATGAAGATCATGAGTGAGACTTGGGCTGCATTGAAACTGAAGCTCCCCTCATACCTGTCAATCAACCTGCTAAAGACAAATATCCACTGGTCATGGTATAGATTGGAGATCAGATTTACCCAACTCTGATTGACTTGGGGGCCACTAAATGCGCTGAAATCAGCACCAGAGATCTGCACCATAATGGGGTCTGTAAAAGTAAAAGGGGATATAGGACAAATAGAAGCAGTGCCAAAGCTAAAATCAAAGATGGTGAAGACTGGACCACTCACTTTGGACCACACATTCCTGCTTGCACCCCAATGTCCATCAAATCTTTTGGAGTGCGATGTTTTGTGTAAACTTGGGGCTACAACACAATGCAACCAATCAGGCCAAATCTTTCTACATCTGCCTAAGCAGTTTTTCAAGCATCATCCATTCCTTTTCCTGGGGCAATTGGAGGATGATGAAAAAGAACATCAGGAGGGAACTATCTTTGAAATCCCTACAGATATTCCTGATAAAGTCTAGGCAAAACACTCAACAGATATAGGAATTCTGAAATCAGCAACACCTGTCAGGATTGAAGTGAAAGAGGGCACTCCACCTAAGATCCCTCAATACAGATTAAGCAAAGAAGGCACAGAGGGTATCAGATCTATAATAAAAAGTCTATTAGAGCAAGGAATTCTGGTACACACTTTTTTCTGAATATAATACACCCATAATGTTTATCAAAAAGCCCAAGAGAAATGCAAATGGCACCATACAGTGGCAATTTGTTCAGGATTTGAGGGCAGTTAACAACTTTGTCAAGAAATGTCATGTAGAAGTGCCAAGTCCAGGTGCAGCAGATTGCAGAGATCCCCAATAATGCAGCATGGTTTATGGTGATCAACCTCTACAGCACATATTTCAGCATGCTACTGCATGAGGACAGCCAGAAGATCTTTGCATTCACTTGGGAAGGAAACCAGATCCCAGGCTTCATTTGCCCCAAGGGTTCTCAGAATCTGCAAACATATTTTGCCAAATCCTGAAGAGAGACCTTGAATCCATCACCTTTGCTGAAAGCAAGATGGTGCACTATGTTGATGATTTTGCTTATGTCACCGAATGCCCACATATGTCAGAAAGACAGTAAAATCCTGTTACAAGAACTTTGCAAGAGAGGGCACAAGGTATAAAAAGCAAAACTGCAGTGGGTAATGCAAAAAGTAGAATATCTAGACTTTATATTAGAAAAGGGCACGAGAAAGATTTCCCAGAAGTGGGTAGCAGATATACAGAAGGTGTGCATGCCCAAGACCAAGAAGTAGCTCCGTGAAATCTTAGGAGTGACAGGGTATTGCAGACAGTGGATCCCTGGTTTTAGTCTGATATCTAAACCACTGACAGACTTAACCAAGAACACAGTCTCAGAACTCTTGAAACTCACACAGGAGCACAAGCGTACAATTGAAAAACTAAAGCCAGCCATACTAACAGCTCCAGACCTTGGAATTCCCAACCATGCAAAACCATTCCATCTGTGCACGAAGACAAGGGAATTGATTCTGCAGTATTAATGCAAACTCTGGGAGATCAATTTAGATGCATTGCATATTATAGTTCTGACTTAGATGTTGTCACCAGAGGCATGTCACCGTGCTTGAGAGGAATTGCAGTTGCTGCCCTGATGATCAGAAAATCATCTAATCTGGTCCTGGAATGCAGGCTCATGGTATATTCCCCACACCAGATAGAATCCATCCTGAGAAACAGTAACCTGCAAGCTTCTACATCTCAGCGATTATCCCAGTATGAGATTGTGTTGCTAGGCAATGAGAATATAACCTTTCATTGTTGCAAAGAGATCCATCCAGCAACCATCATGCCTGATCTACCACTGCAAAGAGAACCCATTCCTAACTGCAATGACCCTCTGGAGATAGTGCAAAAGACTAGGGAGGATCTAAAAGACATCCCCCTGATGGAAACAGACTTGACTCTATTTACCATGGTTCTTCCTATGTGGTAGATGGGGAAAGATACATGGGTGCAGCTGTTGTGACTCAGGTCATGACACTTTGGTACATAGCCCTACGAAGTCAAGAGTGCACAAGGAGCTGAGATCCTGAGCCTCACCAGAGCACTCCAGATAGGCAAAGATAAAAGAATCAATGTATATACTGATTGAAAATATGCTTTCAATGTGGAGCATGCAACAGGCCAAATCTGGAAGCATTGAAACTTCATTACTTCTGGTGGGAAGCAAATTGCTTACAGTGACATCATAAGCCAACTCCTGGAAGCTTTCCAATTGCCCAGAGAGGTTGCTGTGACACATTGCAGAAGCCATTAATGTGGGGGAAGATACTGTAACATTAGGGAACCACAGGGCCAATATTACAGTCAAATTTGGAGCTAGGTTTGGTCCCATCTGTGTTTTAAATTTATCCTTCATGGATGAAGCAGATTTAAACAAGCCTACTCCCCAAGAGAAGTGGAAAGCTGGAAGAAACATCTAGGGGCCAAGCTAGTGAAAGGCATCTGGTTCTCAGGTTCAGGCAAACCCATTCTGCCAGAAGCACTATTCTACCTCCTGTGCAATGCAATCCATGAGAAAGGGCACTATGGAACTCAAGCCTTGATTGACAGTATACACTGAAGCTGGACAGCGAGAGGCATTTCAATTTATGCCATAAGAGTATGCCAAAAGTGTGAAATCTGCTTGCAGTTCAATCAGGGTACAACCAGAATTAAAGGTCTTGATGGGAGACTGCTGGCCCACACCCCGTTTGAATGTTTGCAGATTGATTACATAGCCATGCCAAAATGCAGAGGGTTCAAGTATGCACTCGTCATCATTGATCATCTGACGAGATGGCCGGAGGTGTACCCAGCAAAATAGAATAATGCTGCATTTGTGGTGAAAATGCTGCTAAGAGAGATCCTCCCCAAGGTTCTCCATTCCATCAAAAATTGATTCAGACTTCCACTTCACACAATTAGAAATACAATATAGACAAAAACTGGAACTTAAGTTCTCAAGCTTCTATGAGAAGCTTAAAAAAATTTTTTTACAACCATTATCAAAAAACCTTAAGTGATAGCATTTCATGCCCTGAGAAACTTTCCTCCATTTCAACTGGTCCAAAGCAGTTACCAAACACACTGCATTTAATAATCTAGACTCCAATAGACTTCTATTCAAAGCTTTCAGCCAAACATCCAAACAGATTCTTTCACATCTCTCAGCTATACCACACCATCTCCTCTCCTACTTCCTGTACAGTTAAGGGTGGTAAGAGATGCACAGCTGCCTTGCTTCACTCACATACATACATGAATATGAAGGAACTCAAGGCTGAACTGAACCCCATTTTGGCCCAAAAAAAAAAAAGTGCATATGGTGTATAAATGGAATTAGCTCATCCTCATTCATTGTTAGGCTCTCGTCATCAGAAATAATATCACCCCACCCAACTTAGTGGGGAAAGGAAGATGAGTTACCCACATGTGACAGTAAGTAACAAATCAAGAACAAGGGACTGCCCTTTGGGCATTCCAAAACAGTGTTGAGGCTGCCATTTGTCCACCTGAAATTGAAGGTGAATGCAGGAAGTGATGAAAGCTGCTACCTTTTTAAATATGATGGTAACTTCCTGTGGAGGCAGTTGGCGCTTTGAACTTGGTGTAGAAGGATCTCTGGGGAGACCTCAGATGGCTTCCCTCTGAATTGTCACGTGGGTAAATTAGGCTGACTTCCTTTCTCCTCCCTTGGCATTTCTGGAGTCTATTCCCTCAAGGAGGCCTTTCTTGCCTCTCTAATTGTAAAAGGCCTTGTGGCTAGTAGCCTTGTTTAATTAACCTCTGTGCTCCTCTAAATTCTTATCTGGTCTGGACCTCTGGTCCGGGCCAGAGTCCCTCTCTCTCTATTTCCCTACCTTCAACCTTCCTAATTGTAAATAAACTTCCATTAAAAGCCATCCTGACTTGGGTCTATTTTAATTTGGAATCAAGTTGATCCGATTCCTGGTGACCATATCTAGTTTCCCCTCTTACAATGGTCAGATTTAGGTAACTTTTGCTAATTATCACAGCATGTATAGACTAAA
The DNA here is from genome assembly GCF_016433145.1 of Gracilinanus agilis. Lineage (NCBI taxonomy): Eukaryota > Metazoa > Chordata > Mammalia > Didelphimorphia > Didelphidae > Gracilinanus > Gracilinanus agilis. The sequence goes on along the minus strand of NC_058130.1, from coordinate 134,150,976 downwards.
CACCTACAGGTACCTGTTCCAGAATTTGTGGACATATATGCAGCTACAGCCCCCTCTGGAGGACTTGCTGGGGCATGCACAGATCTGTGATTGCCCATTGTTCAACAAACTCCTGACTAAAGAGTGGTTCAGTCTCCCAAATACACAAGTCCACTCACCCCATAACCTGCCAAGTTGAGTCCAGACGAACTCAATGGGTTCCTGTGGATATCACACATCTAGAATCATTCTAGCAGCAGCAACTTTGAATGGCGCTGGGGCTTCCAAATGTCAACATGGAAAAATACAGAACCAGCAAAGTGGTTACAAAAGAACAAGCCTTTAATCAGGACAAGGGAGACAGAATTCTTATAGCTACCACACACACAACAACAATACCACCACATCAAACTAGGTGCTAAGACTTTAGGAACAATGTCTCTGGGAAAATGCACCCCAAAATGGGAATTTTCCTCATGGGAATTTCCATCGAACAAAAGAACTTGGAGTCATATATACTTTGGGAAGTAGAGGAAAATACAGACAACTGGCCAGTTACATAGGGGCTCAGGAACAAGGTTTTATAGCCTGAGGCTAGGATGTCAGGGAGAGGTCCAAATACAAAAAGCAAAAGCAAGAAACAGGAAGGGATACTTTAGACTTGGTATCTCTATCATTCCTATCAGGTGTTTAATGGCTTCTTGATAGGTTATTGTTCAGTCTGGGACAAGGGTCAGTTTGGGAATTCCTTGAAGGCAATTTCCCATGGGACAAAGGTAAATTAGGGGTTTCATAAAGCAAGATTGTCAACACACACACACATACATACACATGTAGTTATATATATATATATTTGTTGTTATATATTCATTTTTCCCTGTCAACCTGAAAAAAAGCACAGAACCACCAAAGCAATCACAGTAGAAAACGTCTTTAATCAGGATAAGGGAAACAATGCTCAAATGGCCACCACACAAAGCCACCACTCTGGAAACTCTGGGAACTCTGTCTTAGAGAAAGGCACCAATAATGGGAATTTCTACACCAGTATAGAGCTCAGGTTCTTACAAATACTTTTGGGAAGTACAAGAAAGGACAGCTGATTGGTTACCTAGGAGTTAGGGAAAGAGGATAGTGCCAGAGGCTAGAATATCTGGGAGTGACCAAGACATAATAAGAGAAATTAAGAAGACAAAAAGGGTACTTAAGATTTTGATTATATTCAGCACATCCTATCTAGGATGATCAGTGGTTATCTGAGGATTTATTATTCCCTCTGAGACAAATCTACTAATCCTATCTAGAGTGATCAGTGGGTGCTTTAGGATTTCACCTGAAGGTTGTCACCCCTATAGGATTATACTTATCTTTGCAGAGTAAGTTATTCCTAGTTGTAAATAAAAATAAGGATTAATTTTTTTTAAGCCTTACTTTCTTAGAACATTGTGTATTGGTTCCAAGGCAGAAGAGTAGTAAAGACTAAGCCAATGATGGTGCACCTATGGCACATGTGCCAAAAAGGGCACACTGAGCCAGGGAAAGTGACTTGCCCAGGGTCACATAACTAGGAAGTATCTGAGGTCAGATTTGAACATAAGATCTCTTGTCTCTAGGCCTGGCTCTCATCCCAATGAGACACCTTGCTGGCCTCAATCTCCTTTTGTCTCTTGGAATATTGTATCCCAAAATCTCTTCTCATTGAAGAAAATTAATATTGAATTATTATATTATTTATTAGCAATATTTTTACCTGAATCCATTCATTTTCTAAAACCCCAACCACTGAAGGTCAGGCAGATTAGTTCTCAAGGTAAAGTAATTACTTCCAGGTCTCAAGGCATCTAAATGGGCCTTGTCTTTGTTAAAAGCAGGACTGATACCCTTTGCTCTTTTTCTATAAACAAGAAGGCATTTGAAGTATATGCCCTTTTTGTCCTTGCTAGATATCTCATCTAGATTTAGGGTGACAAGGTCTACAATAAGAGAAAGCGCCAATGGAAACATGATTGAGACAACTTATATTTTTCTAGCCAAAGATTGCTAGAGGAAGCTGGGTTTCATAAACTAGATGGCCCTCCATTTCTTGAAGTACTAGAGAAGGGTGGGCAGGTTCAATTTTCCCAGCTTAGTGAAGCTGTCTGGGGATCTACTGACCTGCCAAATAGTCCTGGTAATAGGGAAGGACTTGAGATTTCTAAATCTACTTCCTATTTTAAAATATCTACCAATCAAGCTGCCAGGGGAGATCCAAATGCTTTATTGTCAGGCCAGTCAGAAAGAAGACATATTTCAGTATAAAAGTGTCAGGCCTCATGTAGTCATTCTGCACAGAGCTACACATGATTGACTCTTCCCTTATTAATAGATTCCATGCCCCCAATAGTAAATGATATATACTCAAAGAAATGGCTTAATTTTATTTATTGATTAAAATTCCAAGTGATACATCATTTATAATAGAAGTCACCAAGTCTTATAAAATCCTGAATGCAATTGCCTGGTACTTAGACTATTTTTTGGATGCTGGTAAGATTTTTTCTTTGACATGAGAGTCCTGGATTTTGTCTCTGATGTTCTTAGGACTTTTCCTTTTAGGATGACTTTCAGTAGGTGATTGGTAGATTATATTTTCACTTTTCCCTCAGGTTCTAATCTGGTTTTTATTTATGATTTCTTAAAAATGTTATGTCCAAGCTCTTAAAAAAAAACATAGATTTCAGAGAGTCCAATGATTCTTTAAATGATCTTTCTCTGACCTATTTTCCAGGTCAAATTGTTTTTCATATAAGATAGTACTTTTATTTTTTTAGTCCTTTGATTTTTGTCCTAATATTGTTTGCTATTTCATGGAGTCATTGATTTGTTTGTCCTTTTTTATTACTTGAGTAGATTTTACCACTTTATCTTATATTATTCTTTTTCCAGTTCTTTTCTCCATAAATTTTTTTTTAACTTTTACCTTCCATCTTAGAATCAATACTGTGTATTCTTCATAAGGCAGAAGAGTGGTAAGGGCTAGGCAATGGGGGCTAAGCAATTTGCCAAGGGTCACACAGCTTAGGAAGTATGTGAAGTCATATTTGAACCCAGGATCTTCCATCTCTGGACCTGGCTCTCAATCCACCCAGCCCCCTAGCTGTCCCTTCTCCAGAATTTTCATTTCACCTAGTTAACTTAGAAAAGAGTCATAAAACCACTCTTTAATCAAGGGAAAGGGGGATGAGGTCTACTTGGCCTCTTATGCAGAGATGCGCCTTATGCAGAGTCTAAAGGAACACTGCTTCTTCGCTCTGCTCCCTGATCCCCCTGGGAGTGACACCGCGCTAGAAGACCACTACTAGGGACAAAGGAAATTGGGGAACTTATATACCCTTTGGGAAGATCCAGGGGCTGGGAGAGATGATTGACATTATACTGACAGGATACAATCTAGCTAGAGAAAGGGATCATAGCTAGAGGCTAGGGTGTAGGGGAAAGGGGCTGCTTACACAATGGATACTAAAGGATGGTCCCTGCCCAGGTGTGTCCTCCTGGGTAAGGGTCTCAGATACAATGGGGAAGACTACCTAGGACAAAAGGGTATTTAGCATTTACCCTGGGGTCCATTATTCAGTCTGCAACTGCTAGCCTGAGATTCCCTTCAGGGTGGATTCCCAGGGGAACAGGGAATAAGCACAAGCTTTGGGGGTCTTCAACCTACAAACTATTTCTAAACTTGGGGTTCCTCATACCTCACTAAGCTACAAGTTTGGGGACTCTAGATTCCATGTCGACAACCTTTTATCTCTTCTTTTCTTTTAGGTAATTATTTGGTCTTTGTGGAAGATATATTTTTTTCCCCTTTTGAATCATTACTTGAAACTGTTATAGAATGATCTGCTGAATTTCTAGGATGATCTATAGAACTATAATAATTTTTGACATTCGTCAGTTTTCTTTGAAGAATTTATCTCTTCTACAATAGTTCCTGAACTGGAGCTTTATGCCAGGATTTTAGTTATAGTGGTCATACCTGTTTGGTCTTGCTATGAGGCCCCTGGGCTTGTGGACTGCCTTCCATTTCCTGGTATCAGGCCTCCCTGGATCTTAGAGATAGGGAGCACTGGATCTTCAGGACAAACAATAATCCTCATCTCTTCCCTTGCTTCTTTCCAAGTCCCAACTTGAACCCAACTACAAGAAGCCATTCCCATTCTCTCTTACTTCCACTGCTTTCCCTTTGTTAATTATTTCATATTTAGTCTGTATACAGCTTGTCTGTACATAGTTGTGTGTGGGTTGTTTCCCCCATCAGAATGTGAGCTTCTGAGGGCAGAACTCTTTCTACCTTCATATTTCTAGCATTAAGCACAGTGCCTAGTGAATCCTGTTGAATGAATGAATGGCTATATTGGATTAATTCTATCACCATTCATTCATTTCTTCTTCCTGGGTACTCTTCTGTGGTTTCAATAAACATTTATTAAGCTCCTACAGTATAATGGTACTAGGGATATAAAGACAGAAAATCATATGGTCTTTGCCTTTAAGAAACTTACAAAAAGGGAAAAAATATGAACCCTATTAAGTAAATACAAAATAATTTCTAGGGATGTGGGAAGGGCCCTAGCAACTAGAAGCTCTGTCCTGTATAGAAGATGGCACTTGAACTCAGGTGGTAGCAGGGGATTTTGAGAGATGGGGGTGAGAAGGCATTGCTTTCCAGGTATCAGAAATATCCTAGGCAAAGAGGACTGGAATGTCATGTACTGATAATAGCAAATAGACTATTTGTCTCTCATGTAGAATGTGTACAGGATAATAAGAAGCCTGAGACTGTAGACTGGAGTCACAATACAAACAGATTTAAATGCCAACCAGACTGGTTTGTATTTGAACCTAGAGGAAATAAGGAGCTGCTTGAGCTTCCTGAGCAGGGGAGTGACATAGTCAGCCCACATTTAGCTAGGAGTATCAACTGGGCAACTTTTTTATGGAGAATGAATTGGGAAATGAAAAGACTGGAGGCTGATATAAAAAAAACAAACAAACCCTAATGCTAATAATGTACTCTGAAATATAAACTTGTCTGCCATAAATCATTTTATTGAATTTAACACTCTATATCCAAACTATTTTGAGCTTGAAGAGTAAGATGCATAAACCAGCATAGCCCTCCATGCCCCAGTGTGACTGCTGAAAGACAAATTGAGATAATGCTTATTGGAATCTTAAAAAGAAGATAATATTAAAATAACAGTTTGGGGTTAACATTCCAGAAGGCACCACTTAGTTTCTTCCTGGATCATTCTAATTAAAGATTGAAGAGTTCCTTTCTGGGATCAGTATCTTAACCTTAAATGCAAAATAGGACAAATCCTTAGGTGGTTCATGATGCCAATCATGATTTTCTTCTTTCTTTCTCCCTTTCTTCACTTTTTTTACTTTTTTTCCTTCTCTTCCTCTCTCTCTTTCTTTGCTTCTAGTCTTAAATTAGTGCACAAATAAAGCTCCTCCTCTGACCCAGCCCAAGTACTTTGACTAATCTCACAGAAACTCCTCAGTATAGCTTAAGAAGCCTTAATTAAAATCTCTTTAGAAAAGGGGAGAGAGACATTTAGGTTTGGACAAAAAACATATTTAGGCAGAAGATACAAAAAGAATTTTAAAAAATACACAATTTACATAGTGATACTATTTAACTCCCTCCACTTCACTCTACTTTGAATTTATTTAATTAGCTTCTTTTTTAGGGCAAGGCAGCCTTCACAGAAATAAGTAACGCTCTATAACAATGTATTATACAATATTTGGAATGACTACTAAAAACAAAAACAAAACTTTGGGAATGTTTATCTTACTTAGCTTGCTCATCACTTCACTGATCCAGTTTTTAAATACCAAGTCAAATGCCCAAAACAAAACTAAACAAAGCCATGCCAAAGTCGTCTTTTTTTTTTTTTTGAGCAATTATCATATCACACCCTTTGACAAAAGACAAAAACAAATTTAAAAACCAGTCCATTTAGAAGCATTTGCTATGTACAAAGAAGGGCAGAGATTCTTCATACATCTGTTGGAAGTAGTATGGGCGTTGTACCCCCAAAACCAAAGAAGTGTTTCAGGCAAACTGTAAGCAGGGAAATTCTTTTGCTCCCTTACATACTTGTGACTCCTAACCCAAAACATCTGATAACTCCTATAAGACCCTGAGAGGATTATCCTCCTTGGATTGTCCTTTAGATGGACGGAGAGATACACCTCCTTGATATCATCAAGTTGTATCTCAGACATCCATCTGTCCCCTAAATTATAAGGGTCACCCCCTATGTCTTCAGGAAGACTGGGTCAGATGACCAAACCCCCCCACCGAATGCCTGAGTGTTTACCACACTATAGTCGTGTCTTCACCATTGCACAGGGTCACACTTTCACTGTTGTGAAGAGTATAAAATCTCCAGAATTGATGGTATGAACAGCTTTTCCATCCATGCTGTCCTCCCAAGGAGCAGCTCCCCATCTTGCTGTTCCACCTTCCTATCCTCCTGGCCATTCTCAACATTACTTTCCAAATTAATACATTTCTCTTTTTTTTTTAAGCTAAGTTTCAGAGTCTTGCATTCTTGCAAAAGTTATCTTTCCCGAATCCAGGGGTTCACTATTATACTCCACAACATCTGGTTGTAACCCCACAACAGAAGGAGACCAGGGAGGTCAAGATGGAGATTTGTGCCCCAGGTGGAACAACGATCTTGATTTTCATCATACTGAGAGCAAGGGTGGTAATCTACATTTAATCAGCAATAGCTGGGCACATGGTTGTGCTAACAGGCAATATGGTATTGACATAGACATGTCAAAATCGTACCTCATTATTGAGTGCCATTGGCAGTGTCACAGGTTTCCTTACCTAAGAAAGATGGTTGGAAAAGAGTATTTGAACCTGTCATTGCCAATGGTGGTAAACTGACCATCAGTTCTTTTCCAGAGAGCTAGTGGGGGGAGATGAGACCCTGGAGGTTTGGGGAGTACCCTAAAGCCCTTCTCCCAAGATTCTTTGAGGCCCCTAACCTCAGAACCAGAGCCTTGTGTATAGCTCACAAAGCCACAATGGCAGGGGTGATATCTTGTGCTCCAAGTCCCCAGCCTGTATGGTCAGTGAGAGTCAGGGAAAAGGGAGAGAAGGATGCATGGCACAGTGCCAGCCATCTAGGTTTTATGAAAAAGATAGCATATGTGTAGAGATTCAAGAGAAGAGCACTGCCAGGGCAGCCAGCCACTGTGCTAAGGGCTGGACAAATATCAGATTTGATTCTCGTAGCGAGGGAAATGGAGGCAAATAGAAGTTCAGTGATTTGTCCTAGCCAGGTCTGAGTAGGAACTTGAATTCGAGACTTCCCGACTTCAGGCCCAACGCCCCCCAAGGGCAAGAGAAGGAAAGGAGGCCTGCCAGAAGGGACGGGGCCAGAGGGGTGTCTGCCCAGAGCCCAGCTTGTAGCTAGCCCAGAGGGAGGTCAGCCCCAGCCGCAGCCCCACGAAACTGACCGGTTCGGAGAGGGAAGGTTCCGGCTGGCAGGAGCCTGCCCCGCCCCAACCCGACAGCTCCTCCCTCCCTCCCTGCTCCGCCCATGCTCCGCCTCCACCCGGCCCCGCCCATTCATCGCTCGGGCCCCGCCCGGTGTCTCGCCCCGCCCCCGCACTGCCCCTCTCTTCCTCCCTCCCGGCCCGGCCCGTTGTTATGACGACACGGTCGTAAATCCGCCATCTTCCTGCGGCGCGTTGCGACATGGAGGGCGCAATGGCCGTGCGGGTGGCGGCAGCTCATACGGCAGGAGCCGGGGCTGGGGCCGGGGGGGAGCGGGGCGATCCTGGGGGCGCAGCGGCGGCGGCGGCCTCAGCTCCCGGCGGGTTTCTGGGTCTCGCAACGCCATTCAGCGAAGAAGGTAAAGAGGGGAGGCTGAGGCCGGCAGGCCAGGAGGCTCCGGTCTCCATCTGACCCCTGACCCCGGGACTGACGTGACCTCATGGGTGCCCCTCCCCCCCTCCTTTGCTCCTCCCCCATGCTGGCACCCCGCATTTTCCTTCCAGCTCGAGTCTCTGCTTCTGTTCTGGGGCAAAGGCCCTTACCCTCGTGTTCCCTTCCCAGCATATCCACCCGTACCCCGCACTCACTGACCCCAGCTGGGGCCCGACCAGGGGAGGGGTAGGTGGAGGGAGGCGGGGCTGGAGTTGTTTAGGCCGCTTTTTTGTAGACCACCACGCCCCTCACTCTGACCCCCCCCCCCCCTAGCCTGGGCTCTCTGTCTCCTTCCCTACCAACCCTGCATCCACCTTAGCTGGTGTTGCTGCCAGGTCTGGAGGACTGTCGGGGTACTGTGATCTAGCAAAGAGTTCAGAGTCAGCGGTCTGTAAGAGTGTGTTAGATCTAGGTCTTTCACAGTTTTGCTTTGTAATCATTGAATAGTCAGTTTCTCTAGACCTCCATTTTCTCAAAATAATAACTAATAGCTATTTATATAATGCTTACTATGTGCCAAGCATTCTTTATTATATCATTTGATCTTCACAATAATCCTGGGAGAGAGGTGCTATTATGATCTCTATTTTAGAAATGAGGAACACTGAGGCAAACAAGGGAAATGACCTGCCCAGGGTCACACAATTAAGTGTCCAAGGCCAGATTGGAGTTTGTCTTCCTGACCCAGCTGTCTCATCTGTAAAATGAGGGGTTTACTAGAACTCTGAAGTTCCTTCCAGCTTTTGACTTTCTGCAGATCTGAAATGGGTCAGCTGCCAAGGGATACCACATGCCTACTGAAGAAGGGCCTCTGCAGTCTCAGAGCATTTTGTAGTTTTTCTGTCTCTCAACATTTTCTTGTCCTAGAAAGCAGCTAGCTGTGTGACTGACCCTGGGCTCATATGACTTACTTAACTTACCTGCTGCAATTTCTTCATTTGTAATATGGTGACAATAATAGCACCTACCTCCCAGGGCTGTTGTGAGAATCAAATGACAATAATTGTAAATTGCATAGTGCAGTGCCTAGCACATGGTAATTGTTAGAGAAATGCTAGCTGTCATTTTTATAGAATCACCATTTTGGTCCTTGTGAAGCAGAGATCAGGGAGAGGGTGAGTAAACCTCTCTGCAGCCAGGTAAAGAAGGGGATATGGGACTGGGGGGAAGGGAGAAGAGACTGAAAATTACCTTTTATGAAATAGGCATTCTGGAAGTGCTGTGTTGTCTGTATGAAGGATCTGGTTGTAGAAGAATGTTAGAGCTCCAATTGCTGATGATGCAAGGAACTAATTTCCTGTGGTTTTTCTGATGTAGTCTTGCCTTATGTATGCACAGGCCAACTAGAGGGCAAGTCTGGCGTCCTCCCGCCATGACTGAGCTCCTGCCTTTGAGAAGTTGTGAGTCAGGAATGAAGCCTACCCTAGACCCCTTATGAGTAACTCCTAGTATTATATGTTTTAACCTAGTCAGGTTGCAGTTTGTGCTCAACCCTTTGTTCCATATTATACTTTTCAACTGAGTTCTATACCTATGGCTTTCCTTAGTTTCTCTGGAATGTTGATTGGTTAACTCTTGTCTTTTTTGCCAAATTACTGGATGTTAAGTGAATTCTCAGAATTGTTTTGATTTATATTTCTCATATTGTATGGAAATATGTTTCTAATGATAATACATATATATAACACAAATTGAATTGCTTGCCAGCTCTGGGAAGAGGGAGAGAGACAATTTGAATCATGTAACTTCAGAAAATTTATGTGGAAATTTGTTATTACACATAATTGGTAAAATAAAATGTCTTTATAATACACTTATCACATTAGCAATTTGGAGCAATTGCTCATATGGTTGTTTATAGTTTGCAGTTCTCTTGAGAACTGTATTCTTTATCTTATGGGAACTAGTTCTTGGGTTTAATATGCTTGTGTTTGTTTTTTATATCTGGGATATCAGATCTTTTTCAAAGCTGTTTAATGCAAAAAAATATTCCCCCCAATTGATAGTTTTCAGAAGAAATGGATTTCAAAAGTCTAAAGATGTGGGGGAAATTACCTCTATTTCCTCTTCTCCTATTTACTTCATTCACCCTTGCATTCTGACTTCTGACTTCTTTGGCTACCTAAACCACTCTCTTCAAGGTTGCTAGTGATCTCTTAATTGCTAAATCCTTTGACTTGTTCCTAGTTCTTGTCTATCCCGAGTTTCCGTGATATTGCTTTTATTTTTCTGACCTTTCCTTCTAAGTCAGTCTCTTTTGCTAGATCTTCCTCCTTCTCTATGTTATCTAACTATGGGCAAATCCCCTAAAACTGTACTGAGCCACCACCTTCTCTCTCCCTATTCTTTCTCTCTTTTTTAAAAAAAATTTATTTAATTAATTAACTTAGAGTATTTTTCCATGGTTACATGATTCATGTTATTTCCCTTGCCTTTTCCCTCCCCCCTCCCATAGCCAGTGAGCAATTCCACTGGGCTTTACATGTATCATTGATCAAGTCCTATTTCTGTATTATTAATATTTACAATAGAGTGATTGCTTAGAATTGACATCCCCATATTCTTTCTCTCTTGGTGATCTCCTTTGCTTCCCTGGATTCACTTGCAATTTCTATGTAAATGACTCCGATAACAATATTTCCAACTTTGCTCTCTTTCTTGAGCTCTGGTCCTCTACTGGATGTTTCCAACTTCATGTCTCATACATATCTCAAATTTAGTTAAGTCCCAAATAGAACTCATTATCGTTCCCCCCTAAATCCATCCCTCTTCTCATCTTACTTAGTTCTGCTAAGGACACTACCATTTTCTAGTCAAATGATTTACAACATTTAAGTCAACCTCAACTTTTCCTTCTCTCTCATACTTCATATCTAATGACTTGCTAAGTTCTTTTGAATCTCCTTTCACCTTGTCTTGTTCCATCTTCTTTAACACCTACTCGGGCTCATTCACCTCTTGCCTGGAGTATTACATATAACCATCTCCTATTTGTACTTCTGGCTTCCCTTTTCTCACCTTATCTTCACACAGCTGCCAAAATACCTTCATGTACAAGTCTGACTATGAGAACCTTCAGTGGCTCTGTTGTTTCTAGGATAAAACACCAACTCTCCAGCTTAGCATTTTAAATAATTACAATATGATGTAATTCTTCTAGTATTTTGGTACATTTTTCCCCTTCATAAGTTCTACTGTCTAGTCAGATTGGTCTACTTGCTGTTTCCCCCAACTCAGTGATTCTCCTGCCTCCATGACAATCTGTCCTCTATGTCTGGAATGTCCTCTCTTCTCCCTCTGCTCCAAGAGTCTAGCTTTTTTCAGATTGAAGCTCATAAGCCATCTCCTGCAACAGGATTTCTCCTCATTTTGTCTTCTGGACCTCTTAGGCAATCTATTGAAGTCTATGGAACCCCTCTCAAAATAATGTTTTATAGAGGCAGCTGGGTAGCTCAGTGGAGTGAGAGTCAGGCCTAGAGACAGGAGGTCCTAGGTTCAAACCCGGCCTCAGCCACTTCCCAGCTGTGTGACCCTGGGCAAGTCACTTGACCCCCATTGCCCACCCTTACTACTCTTCCACCTATGAGACAATATACCGAAGTACAAGGGTTTAAAAAAAAATGTTTTATAAATGCAAATGGATAGTAGATCCAGTGATGGACCAGGAATCAGGAAGACTCCTCTTCCTGGATTCAAATCTGACTGCAGACATTTCTTGGCTATGTGACCCTGGTCAAGTCACTTAATTCTATTTGCCTCAGTTTTCTCATCTATAAAATGAACTAGAGAAGGAAATGGTAAAACACTCCAGTATCTCTGCTAAGAAAACCCCAAATGGAGTCGCTGAGTCAGACATGATTGAAAAATGACAAAACAAATTAAAATGTATAAGATTACAAAGGAAACCAATTATATTAATGCAGTTATCAAAATACTAAAAAAAAAAAAAGTTCACAGACACCAGGTTAAGAACTCTTGTCCTACAAGAAGCCGTTCTTGTTCTTTTTAGTTGTTAGTGTATTCTCTCTCTTCAAATGATCTGAGTAGTTGAACTTTGGCTCCCTTCTCTGTTTACATGTTGTATCTCCCTAGTAGGCTGTGAGCTCCTCCAAAGCAAGGATTGCTTTACCTTGTGCCTTTGGGCCTCAATTCCTGGGATACATATAGTAAGCACTTATTTAATGCTTGCTGGATCAGATTGGTGTATTTCTGTTGTACTATAAGATGGACGTCCCCTCAATTTCCAATTCTTTGCCACCACAAAAAGAGTTGTTATACATATTTTTTACACATAGTTCCTTTTCTCTCCCTCCTTTTAACAAATCTCTTTGGGATACAGACCTAGTAGTGGTATTGCTAGATCAAAGAATATGCCCAATTTTGTAGCCCTTTGAGCACAGTTCCAAATTGCTCTCCAGAATGGTTGAATCAGTTCACAATTCCACCAACAATCCTTTATTGACCCAATTTTCCCACATCCCCTCTAACATTTATCATTTTCCTTTTTTGCCAATTAGCCAATCTGATAGGTGTAAGAGTTATTTTAATTTTTTATTTAATAGCAATTTAGAGCATTTTTTCATATGATTATAGATCACTTTGATTTCTTCCTCTGAAAACTGCCCATTCATATCCTTTGACCATTTAAGGGATGAGGTTTCTAAGGGTAGACCTGTGACAGGTTATTTTCAATTAGCCGTCTCATCTCTGGACTATAGTAGTAGCCAGTCCCCTGCCTTTCTCTCCCGAGTCCATATTCCATATAGCTGCCAAAGTGATTTTCCTACAGTACAGGTCTGAGCATATCTTTCCCCCACTCAGTAAACACTAGCAGTTCCCTGTAGTCAAATCTTATAAAGCCCTTCACAACCTGGTCTTTACTTTTCTAGGCTTATTATGTCTTCCTCCTGCCTCAGTACTAGCTAAACTGGCCTTCTTCCATTTCTCATACAAGACACTATTTCTATTCTCTGTGCCTTGGCAATAGCCACATGTAGGTCTGGAATGCCCTCCTTTCTCCTCTCTGGTTTCTTTCACAACTGAGTTCAGGATCTATTTTCTGCTTTCAAGAATGAAGTCTTTTTCATTCCCCAACTGCTAGTTCTTACTCCCTCAATTATCTTGTATTTATTTATTTTGTATATACTTATACACTTATATGTTGTCTTCCTCAATAGAATATAAGCTTTAGGGCAGCAAATGTTTTATTTTTGTCTTTGTCCTCTAGCACAGTGCCTGGCACATAAATGTTTATCACTTGATTGAGTGAACAATGGAATGAATTAACTGAGAGTTATTAAATGATCTTGGGGTATTTAAACAGAGGCTGGATAGTGTCAGAGATATGGTAGCCAAGATTCTTCCTTCAGGTAAATGTTGGATTAGATTCCTGAAAGCTCTTCCAGCTTAGAGATTATGGGAGCAGCTGTTTACATATTACATGCTATTGCATCTTCATTTCCAGATGAAGATGATGTGCACAAGTGTGGCCGTTGCCAGTCTGAGTTCACTACCCTGGAAGACTTTGTGCAACACAAAATACAGAAGGCATGTCAACGTACACCCCAGGAGGCTACGACAGCCACAGCAGCAGCTCTGCTTGGCCAGGAGGTAAAGATGATGTGGGCTAGTCCCTGTACTGGAGAACTGACTTAACCTGTGACTGGTTCCCATCTATGTAGTTTGGGATGCAAAGGCTCTTTACTTGCCTTTTTTCCTCTTGGGGTGAATCCCCTTCCCAATCCTCAGATGTTTTGCATATCACATAGTGTCCACCTACTTGCAGCTTGGTGAAACAGATACAATTGGTGGTTGGGAGGGGGAAGTCAGTCCACAACAGAGAGATGGAAGAATTCATCCTGTTTTAAGAGATCTCTTTCTGAATAATGCTTCCCTCAGCTTTCCTTTTAAAGGAGAGTAATTGCTATCAAAAACAGAAGAAACAAACAGTCTTTCTCTGAGTCGTATGTTTTCTGATGTTTCTCCTTCTTGCAATCCATCTTGTATTACAGCAGGTGGTCCCATCTGGGGAGGAGTCCATCACAGTGGCTCATATTGTTGTGGAAGCATCTACTCTTTCAGAGGATGTCAGCAGTGCTCCAGACATCATTGGTAAGTGGGTCTCTGGCTTCCAGGGCATTGGATTGCTGCCTCCAGGAGGAGATGCTAAGGATGATGCACTTTAATGGTCTTGATTTAAGGGCTATTGGGTTTGCCAGGGGCAGTGTGAAGGATGCTGGATTTGAGGTTAGAGAACCCAGGTTTGAGTGCTAATCCTCTTGAGTACTCTCTGTTAACTCTGTAAGGTATATGAGCAAGTCACTGAACATCTCTGGACCTCAGGTTCTTCAGCTGAAAAGGTGGGATTGAAGTGATGCTTTTTGGAATCTTTGCCAGTCCTGACTTCTACAATCCCACAGTTTTATATTCATCCCTGCCCTGGGACTCTATATTCTAGGACCAGCATAAGGCCCTTTACCCTCAAAATCTCACTTGCTAGCAGATATCTAGAATTCCTTTAACAAGAGATAAAACCTTTGATTCCAAAGAGAGTTTAGAGTATAAATTTAAGTTTCCCTGGAGGACAAAAGTTGGTCAATCAACAAGCATTATTTTTTTTTTAAACCCTTACCTTCTATTTTGGAATCAGTATATTGATTTCAAGGCAGAAGAATGGTAAGGGCTAGGCAATGGGGGTTAAGTGACTTGCCCAGGGTCACACAGCTAGGAAGTGTCTGAGGTCAAATTTGAACCCAGGACCTCCTATCTCTGGGCCTGGCTCTCAATCCACTGAACCACCCAGCTGCCTCCCAACAAGCATTTTTTAAGGGACTCATAGATGCCAGGTACTCTGCTAGGCACTGTAGTTACATAGGCAAAAGCAAAATCAATGTCTGACTGCAAGGAGCTGTAAAGATAAAAAATGGGGAGATTGGCTGTAGATTTTAATATTTTAATAATTAGAAAGGAAAGAATGAGAGAAGAGCAAGGAAATTAATCATTCCTGAAGAAAGAATTACTATATAGCCTCCATTTAACTGGCTTTCGGCCTATATTCTACCACAGTAGTGCCATCAGTCCTCAGTCAGCCCCAACATGGAAGCAGACAAGCCTGAAATCTGGTCCAGCCTTAGTTTATCTAACTTTATCTCTGCCCACTGACATTCACAAAGTCATGTGTAAGCCAACTATTATAACTGATATATTATTATATAATATTGTCATATTATATAATAATATTGTATAATATTATAACTGATAAGCCAACTATTGCCCTTCCTCTTTTGCCTACGCACCCAGGGGACCACCTGCCTTATTTTCCCCTACCTCAATTGTGGCTTTCTCTGCTGACTTCAGAGGGCACCAGAGTTTCCATTCTATCCTTGTAATCAAAGTCCCCTCAAGAACTTCCTTCACAGAGAGCTTATATTACTGGGGAAATAGATGTACATACATAGGTAATTGTTAAATATAGACAAAGTCATTACAAGATTTTTGTTGGAGGTGGCAAATAGCACTAGCATCTTAGGGGATCAGGAAGGGCCTCATGTAGAAGTTGGTACTTAAAGGACAGCTAAATAACACAGTGGATAGAGGGCCAGGCCTGGAATCTGAATGACCTGGGTTCAAATTTGGCCTCAGAGACTTCCTAGTTTCATGACTGTGGACAAGTCACTTAGCCCTGATTGCCTACTAGCTCTTACTGCTCTTCTGTCCTAGAATTGATACTAAGACAGAAGGTGAGGGTTTTTTAAAAAAAGAAGTTGGTACTTGAGCTGAGTCTTCCTTCCTTCCTTCGTTCCTTCCTTCCTGCCTTCCTTCCTTCCTCCCCTCCTTCCCTCCCTTCCTCCCTTCCTCTCTTCCTCCCTCTCTTCTTCCCTTCCTCCCTCTCTTCCTTCCCTTCCTCCCTCTTAAAAGAAACTAGGAGTCCTGAGAGACACAGGTAAGGGAGGATAGCATTGAAACAGGAGTTGGACTGTCAAGAATGAGGGGCAGGAAGGTCATACTAGTCTATTACCTACTATGTTTAAGATTCTATGACTGCTGCTGTCTTTCAATGTCTCTAGGATAGATACCAGAAACCGTTCTGAAAATAGATTTCAAAAGAGAGAATATCTCATATTGAGGCATTGAGGAGGAACAGGTTGGAGGTGGTGGTGAGGAGGTTGTAAAGTAGGGGGGCTGGACCATGGAGTACTAGAAATACTGTTGGTGAAGGCCCTTTTGCTCCCTTCACAGTTTGGTGTCCCTGCAGACTGTGATAACTGCTGAATATACCTTAGATTTTTCTCTCTTCTTTATCCTCTGTTTTCTCTTCTGAAAACCCCTCACTCCCACCCCCTGCTCAGTTTTTTCTCTTATTTCTCTTTTTTCCTTCTCAACCCAGTCCTGCCCCTACCTCAGCAGGCATTTGTTTTTCAGGGCCTCTGGGACCTATATTGTTTAGAAATTGCTAAGACTTAGTCTGAGCAGTTTTTTATGGGTATTGGGAGATATGGTCAGATGATGACCAACTGATTATTTTGGGCCAGTACCAGGGTTTTCACACTTTGGGTTGAAGGGCCCAGTAGGTAGCCCTGACCAAATCAGAGCAGATCTGGATCCAGCACACAGATCACTTAGTCACAGAGCTGGGTAAAGTCAGTGGAAAGTATAGTTTATTTTCACAGAGAGGTTTGGAGGGGTAAAGGGAATCCCTATCACTAGTTCACTAGCTAATCACCCCAGATTCTAAACCTTCTCATGAAGGGCCTTCAGAGATTTGATGGTCTACACTTAATCACCCTTACCTTTCTAACCTGTAACCCAGACCCTGTTCTAACTACCCTGCACTATCTAAATCTCTCTTGATTGTTAATAGAAGTGATGGTCTGTGACAGGTTCAGATAGGGACCCAAGGGTAGGTCCAACTGGACCCAGACCTCTGCTTACTGACAGTGCAGATAGTTGGGTGCTGGTTAAGCTAGGCACAGGTTCATAGGACCTTCCTCTCCAATACAGCAACAAGGATAGCAGCAAGGGCAGGATCAGGAAACCTCAGGACTTGGCAGCCACTCCCTCAAGATTCACATCCAGAGAAAGCAACC
Source organism: Gracilinanus agilis (assembly GCF_016433145.1). Taxonomy (NCBI): domain Eukaryota; kingdom Metazoa; phylum Chordata; class Mammalia; order Didelphimorphia; family Didelphidae; genus Gracilinanus; species Gracilinanus agilis. Next base: position 134,133,915 of record NC_058130.1, on the reverse strand, counting down.
ACAGCCCTTCAGTCCCAGCTTAACCTTTCCTTCCAGCATTCCAGAATCTTTCCATCTTCCAGTCTCATGCATCTGTCCTTTGCAAACCTTCATCTGTCTTACTCTAATTACCTCTTCTTTATAACAGCAGAAACAGGATAGATGTTCGTTAATTAGCTACCCAGGTCCATATATGTGGAATAGTCATGGAGATAACATGGCAATGGTGGGAATTCTATATGCTTTTTTTTTAAACCCTTATCTTCTGTCTTAGAATCAATACTGTGTATTGGCTCTAAGGCAGAAGAGTGGTAAGGGCTAGGTAATGGGGGTTAAGTGACTTGCCCAGAGTCACACAGCTGGGAAGTGTCTGAAGCCAAATTTGAACCCAGGACCTCCTGTCTCTAGGCCTGGCTCTCAATCCACTGAGCCACCCAGCTGCCCCCTCTATGTACTTTTAAACAACTTGCTTCATATCTCTCAGCCTCAGTTTTTTTTTTTCTGTTAAATGGAGATAATAATCTCTGTCCTGCCTCAGAGGAGTGAGTGTCATTATGAGCAAATGAGTTAATGTCAAAATACTTTGAAAGTTAAAGGAACTGGTCAAATATATTGTACCATGGGGAGCTTGGAGCTAGTTACTGAAAGGGAGTTTGTTGTAAGTTGGGATTATTCTCTTCTTTATCAAAGAAATCTTCCTGGAGAATGCTAGTGGTGCTCGATGCATTTTTGAATGACAGAAATGTAAATGACTTCTCAGATGGGAAGAGGAAGATCTTTTCTTGGCTAAGAGGCTGAGTACACACAAATTGAAGGCAGAAAATGGCTATAAGGGGTCTCTGCCAAGAGCTAAAGCCAAAAAGTACATTACAAGTCTATGAGAGAGTATGATATAAAATGCAAGGCCTTGAAAGAAACTGGTATGGACAGCAACCTTTTAATCCAATCAGAGTGAAGGGGGAGAGGAAGAGGAAGATGAAATCCATAGGCAGCAGCTCCTTACTATGCAGAATGTAAGGTAATAATTGGATTTTCATTTGGAATTCCTGTTTCAGGGAAGATATCATTTGGAAAACCAGTTCTCTTTGGCCCAAAGTCAGACGCCCACTTTGTTCTTGAAGATCTGTGGGTAGGCACCCAGTTGTACTTTGATCCTGGTAGTTATTATGTGGATTGCACTGGTGCCAGCCATGTAATTAGGTACACAAGGCACAGGCTCCCACTTCTGCCTCTCTTTAGGTCGAATGCCACCTCTTTGGCAACCAGACCCCACTCCTCTACTGCCATTTCCTTCTTTCTAGTTTCCCATTGTATTCCCTAGTTTTTCTTGCATCTCTCTCCTCTCTCTTTACTTTGCTCTCCTCTTCTTTTCCTTTTCTCCTTCTACAGATCCTAGAATGCATCTGTGTCTCTCTTGGCCCTGCCCCTCCTTCCAACTTTCTAGGCTGGCCCAACAGGCTCAGCTGGTTAAAGCTCACCAGTAATGAGTCCAGGGCTGTGACCCAGTTAACATCACATCAGAAAACGCTGTCTCAGAAATAGGTGCAGTTGATGTACAAACATATTTCTTAATAATGGGGCCATATTTCTCAATGAGAAGCAGCGTAGAGCTAAAGAGCTCCTTTAAGAATCTGGAAGGCATTGTTTCATACTACTGACACAACTGGCTCAGGGACCTGTCTTCTCTCAGTTCTTGGGCATATCTCTGAGGCAGGGATTCTTCAGCTTTTTGTATCCTAGACCCCTTTTATAACCTGTGAACCTCAGGGTAATATTTTTTTATTTTTCAGTTTTCTCATCATAATTTTTTTCTTTAAAAAAAAAAGCTTATTTGTTTAATTAATTAATTTAGGGTGTTTTTCCGTGGTTACATGATTCATGATTCATGTTCTTTTCCTCCCCTCCTAGAGATGATGAGCAATTCCACTGGGTTTTACATGTATCATTGTTTAAAACCCACTTCCATATTATTAATATTTGCAATAGAGTGATCATTTAGAGTCTACATCCCCAGTCATATCCCCATCAATCCATGTGATCAAGGAAATGTTTTTCTTCTGTGTTTCTACTCCCACAGTTCTTGATGTGGATAGTGTTCTTCCTCATAAGTCCCTCAGAATTTTCCTGGATTGTTGCAGAGTGAAAGGAGCAGAACCAGAAGAACATTATTCACAGAGATTGATACACTGTGGTAAAATTGAAAATTCTGAGGGACTTATGAGGAAGAACACTATCCACATCAAGAACCACAGTGTATCCATCTCTGTGCATAATATTCTCCTGTTTCTGCTTTTTTCACTCTGCATCAATTCCTGGAGGTCATTCCAGTTCACTTGGAATTCCTCCAGTTCATTATTCCTTTGAGCACAATAGTATTCCATCACCAACAGATACCACAATTTGTTCAGCCATTCCCCAATTGAAGGGCATCCCCTCATTTTCCAATTTTGTGCCACCACAAAGAGCGTGTCTATAAATATCTTTGTACATGTATTTTTTCAGGATGGTGTTTTTAAATGTGTAAAATAAAATAGGATTACAAATGAGATCAATTATATTCAAATGTAGTTGTCAAAATACTAAAAAATGCAAACAAGTTCAGCAACCTCTAAGATTTTAAGTTATAGAGAAGGAGCCAGTTTACATTGGCAGAAATTTCCTGTCTGGAATGCCCCATTCTGCAGACTGCATGCAGGACTGGTCAAAATAAATTTTTCTTAACAGCAATAAATAGATATTTCTATAGCTCTTTGTAGAAACTCTTTATGACTATAAGAATTATTTCCCCTGATTAGTGAATAAGGAGACTGAGATGTAGTGAAATTACTTCACCCAAGATCAAATGTCTTACAAATGTTAGAAGTAGAATTTGAACCCATTTCTTTGGATTCACATCCAGCTCTCTTTCCACCTCATCTTTTTGCTGACATCTTTATGGTACTAGCATGTAGAAGGTCAGTTGGAAGCATGTTAAATTGTTAAAGAGTTTAATTATTGGGGTAGCTAGATGGCTCAGGGATAGAGCACTGGGCTTGGAGTCAAGAGAACCTTGATTCAAACCTGGCCTGAGGCTTTTCCTAGTTGTGTGACCCTGGGCAAGTCACTTAACCCCAGTGGTTGCCTCACCTTTCTGTCCTAGAGTTGTTACTAAGACAGAAAGTAAAGGGAAAAAATAAAGGGTTTAATTATTCATTTTTCTCTTCTGCAAAGTTTTTATATAAAGAAAGAGAAATGGGGAAATTTGGTCACTGGAGTAGTAAGGCACGGGGTCAGCTGGGTAGCTCAGTGGATTGAGAGCCAGGCCTAGAGATGGGAGGTCCTAGGGTCAAATCTGGCCTCAGACACTTCCTAGCTGTGTGACCCTGGGCAAGTCACTTAACCCCTATTGCCTTGCCCTTACCATTCTTCTGCCTTGGAGCCAATACACAGTATTGACTCCAAGACAGAAGGTAAGGGTTTTTTAAAAAATGTAGTAAGGCAGGATATATGGCAGTGAGATAGCATATGAAAGGGTCAGGCAAGTAATCATTGTATATATAGAATGAGACCACCAGCTTGGTTCTGCTCTGGTGTTTTGAGGCACAGATTACATGGGGCTCTCCATTATGTGTTCTTTTCTGGGCTTAGCAACTAGTGTTACTGGTGAAAGGACGTGGGGAGCAGCTAGGTGGCTCAGTGGTTTGAGGCTTAGAGACATAGGAGGTCCTGGGTTCAAATCTAGCCTCATATACTTCCTACCTATGTGTCCTTGGAAAAGTAACTTAACCCCCAATGCCTAGTCCTTACTACTCTTCTGCCTTGGAACCAATACACAGTTTCTAAGATAGATTCTAAGACAGAAAGTAAGGGTTTAAAAGAAAAAAGGGAAGGACATGGTGGTGGAGAGGAAGGACAATGTGTGTGACTTTTTAGGGTTTGATCATCTCTTCTTGCCTGATTCATTCATGTAAGTTCTGGAGGGATACACTCCTAAGAGTCTGATTCTAGAGTAGGGAAAATTCATTTGTTCCAATCAGATGTCAGCAGATTATCAGTTGATTATCTCTTAGAACTGGCCTCGTGAATTTTACATTGTTTTAGGAGCTTAATTTTTGCTATTGTCAGATTTTTGACATAGTATGAAGCTTTGGCTTCCCTTCCTAGTCTGACTGGGAAAATTTAACAAATTCAGGTTCTTCTGTGACCCACTTTCCCTTCTGGTCCTTTCTGGATGAAATGTCAAAGTATTGTCCCTGATATTCTTAAAACAAAAAAAAAAAAATCAGAATTACTTCAAGGAATCCATACCTCTACAGGAAAGACAGTGGATCCAGATAGATCAAATTGCTTCTGGCCATGTCTGTGTGTCCTGTCCTGGGAGAAATTGGGCCACTTTAGGACCAGTCATGGCCTTGTTGTTTTAGTTTTCCTTGAACGAAGCTTTGTCATGATTTAGGAAATCTTTGACAGTTAGCAGTTTCAGAAAGAGAAAACCAGGAGCTTCTGGGAAAATCCAAGATTGACTTAACCCCATCCTTCAAGCTGACATCTGGAAAGCTATTCTACTTCTTTTCTAAGGCATCTGTTGGTAGTAAATCTCTGGGTTGAATGCTAGTTCCTGTGATTCTCCATAAAGGGCCAGGAACATCTGAAATGCCAAAGGCTAAGCTATCCAGGTGAAATTGGACTAGCACCATGTTCCCTAACAGTTCCCTACTTTCCTGCTGTCAGGAATTTTTTGTGGTTGCAAGAGCTGAATGTGATGCCATTGCTTCTCTCCCCAGGCAATGGGCATATCAAAGAAGTCATTGTTGCAGCAACAGACCATGTCTTTGAGAACCCCAGTGGGTCTGGGGACAATGAGGCTGGAGAAGGTCCTGCTAGTCCTGAAGACACTGAACAAGAGGTTTCCACTGAGCTACTGAAGGTGAAGCTTCTGGTCAACACAGAAGGGCGCTACGTGTGTGAGCTGTGCCATAAGACGTTTAAGACGGTGAGCCAGATGGGGCTGGGCTGGCCTCATTGACAGTGGAGTTCTCCTGCACTTTGGATGCACGCCAGGCAGGGTGGGCTGTGGCTTCTCCTGAGCAAGGTCTCTCTGACAATGGTCACATTTGCTGCTCACTTTCTTGACTCCAGTCATCCTGTCTTCATCCCCTGAGGCATTTCACCCTTATTTCTGAGAGAGACTTAAATGTTTTAAAGAGAGTTTCCATTTTCCAGACAACTCATGAATGCTATTATTTCCTTCTCCCAGGCCAGCATTCTCAAAGCTCACATGATCACACATAGCAGCAAGAAGGACTATGAGTGTAAGTTATGTGGAACTTCCTTTAGGACCAAGGGTTCTCTCATCCGCCATCACCGGCGGCACACAGGTAAGATTTAGAGTTGTTGGTGTGGGTTGGGGACTGTAGGAGCTGCATCACTGGTTCAGCCTTCTGTATGTGTGGACACCAGAGAGGAGACTGGGCAGAATTGGGATCATAGTCTTGTTCTACTTTAGGATAGCATTGAATGGGCCTGAGGTAACCAGATTCTAGGTGGGAAAAGCTGACTGTGTGGCTGAATGAGTAGATCCTGGATGTCTGTTAACTGGGAAAGAAATTTTTTTCTCTTAGGGTTTGTTTTTAACTCTTCGTCATCTGTAAAACTGTTGACTCTGTTCTCTCACCAGATGAGCGCCCTTACAAATGCAAGAACTGTGGGAAGAGCTTTAGGGAGTCTGGAGCTCTGACCCGACATCTGAAATCTTTAACCCCATGTACAGAAAAAATCCGATTCAACATGAACAAAGAAATAGTTGTTAGCAAAGAAGATGTTCCCACAGGTATGTAAATAGCGGTCCTTCTAGCTAGTAGCTTATTGGCCTGTCATTCACAAAGGGGCTAATTATGGGTATATGCTTGTTCAGGGACAAAGAGTGACTGTCTCTTCATAGCAGGTGACTTCTACACCCTCTTAGGAAACAAGGAAACATGCCTTGGTCATATGAGATCATAGGATGCACAGATTTGTTATTGTTTCTGGTCCTGTCATTCGTGGGTTGTTCCTGGAAATGGGAAGGCACTCAGAAGCACTTAACCCCACATATGTCACTCAATCTTGGGGCCTTTTTCTTCCCAAATATAAAATGGGGGATGATATTGCTAGGCATCATCAGAGAAGACAGGACTGAAACACTGACCACAGGATGACTGAGGTACAGGTTAGGAGATTCCCCCACCCCTCACCCCTTTCCTTTAGATGCCATTTTCTTTCCAGGGAAGTTGCTCTGTGAGCATCTGGGGAGCAAAGATGGTAGTTTTCTTCTTTACTTTCAGGATCCAGTGATTCAAACACTGAAACAGTCACAGCCATCACAAGTGAATCCATTGAGACAACACCACCAGTGATTCACCTTGTCACTGATGACAAGGGCACTGTCATCCATGAGGTACATGTCCAGATGCAGGAGCTTCCTGTGGACATGAAAACCATAGCCCAGGAGGTAAGTGGAGCTCATGACTGGACTTGAAAAGACTAGGTACTAGATTGGCCAGACTACCAGGAGGAAAATAAATGGTCTTATTCTAGAGATGTTCCCTGGTATAAGCCCTTTGCAGATAACCAACTGGGGAAATTTCCCTCGTGTTTCTCTGGTCTTTGTGTTCTGGACACATTTGCCACCCATTGAGTTCTGGTGGTGAACAGCTGGTTCAGTGATGGTGAACCTTTTAGAAACCAAGGGCCCAAACAGCACCCTCATGCTGGATGTGAGCCCCCCACCTTACCCTAGACAGGGGAGGGAGGAAGTACTCCCACTGGACAGAGGGGCAGGTGATGAAGGAAATGTCTTCATATGCGTGTGGAGAGGGGAAAGTGAGCAGCTCCCTCTGGCATGTGTGCCAATACAGAGCTAGCTGGTCTGTTCTCTTCCTTTCCATTCTTGGCTCTCCTTAAGGGCTGCAGGGCTATGAAGAATCCCAGTACCAGGAAAAGCTCCATCCTTTGTCTTAGTACAAACTTTGTAAACTCAACCTTTAGAAGAGTCCTGTTTTTTTTTTTAATGTTTGTGGTGTGTAGGCAAACTTTTGAAAAACTTAGTTCCCATGTGGGGAGTGTCAGGATGGGCTTCCTCATCAAAGTGAACAGGACTGAGCTCCTTTTTGGCCACAGTGGATGAATTTTGGAGCTGGTGGAAGATATTATCTATCTTATTGAGGGCTATAGAGAGGCATAGTCTCTGTGAGGGGTCAGCTTCCCTCACCTCCATTCCTCCTAACGCCTCCCCAAAAAAAGCTCTTCTCAGGTAAAATATATCTGTGTGGGCTATTCTGGACCAGTACTCATGATCCCTCTAACAGAGTAGTCAGAATGTTGGGAAACCTTTTTTTTTTTTTTAAACCCTTAACTTCTGTGTATTGGCTCCTAGGTGGAAGAGTGGTAAGGGTGGGCAATGGGGGTCAAGTGACTTGCCCAGGGTCACACAGCTAGGAAGTGCCTGAGGCCAGGTTTGAACCTAGGACCTCCCGTCTCTAGGCCTGGCTCTCATTTCAGCTGAGCTACCCAGCTGCCCCTGGGAAACCTTTTTTATGTGACTCTTCTTTGAAGAATGTCAATGTAGGTGCCAAGTAGCATTAACAACAACCCCCTATTCTCTGTAGACCTCCATCTCTGAAAAAGTGCCATCTGAAGGGGAGGTGAGCAGTGAGAATTTGCTGAGACAAGCCATGCAGAACTCGGGCCTTGTGATCAAGAGAGTTGCAGTAGAAGAGGGACCCATACCAGCTGCACCTTGTGTCGGCACTGCCCAAGAACCAGGGCCTGAGGGGGTGAGGACAGGAGAACAGCACTTTGTAGCTGTGGAAGAAGTACAGACAGTAGGTGCCCACACGGCGGGCTGTTCTCTAGCTTTGAGATTAACTTGGGGTTAATCTCTGTGCTGTGGGGGGCACAGACTTAGGAGGTAATTGTCCATCCCCACAGGCTGACCCCTCATCCCAGAGTGGATATACACAGTACTCCTGCCCTCACTGTGTAGAGGTCTTCAAATCGGCCCCGGCCCTGGAGATGCATGCCAAGGTCCATGTTGGTAGGTGTGGGCTCAGCTTTTCTGGAGGCCTTGGCCGACTATCTGGGCTGGAGAATGGGAGGGTGGAGCAGGGAAGAGGGGAGATGTGAGGTTGCAGAGGAGACTTCTCTACCAGTGCTACAGGAGAGGGGTTGACTCTTGGTCCCGGCCCACCCCAGAGGGGCCCATGGTGTGCCGCTGGGTGTGTGGGTCTGCCTTGGTGCCCCTCTCCACCTCTCTGTACGGGTCCATGTATGTTGGGGACAGGGAATGCTTGGGGATAAGTTCAGTGTGTGCCCTGGGGGCTGGTCTCCCTTCGTCTGCAGGACAACAGCTGTTCAGGTGTGAGCAGTGTGGAAAGGAGTTTCCCAAGGCCTACCTGCTGAAGAAGCACCAGGAAGTGCACGTTAGAGAGCGGCGCTTCCGCTGTGGCGAGTGTGGGAAGCTCTATAAGACCATTGCCCATGTGAAGGGGCACCGCCGTGTACACTCAGATGAGCGTCCGTACGCCTGCCCCAAGTGCGGGAAACGTTATAAGACCAAGGTGGGGTGTTTCTCCCCTTCATCAGAGAGGAAACCAGGATATAGGCAGAGAAGGGAAATGCCCCGGGAGCCAGACATGGGAGATGGCTGTTGCTGGCCCTTCCTTCTTGCTCCATCTTGTCATTTGCTGGGGCTTTGGGGTTCGGCCTACCTAAACAGGCTCCTGCCTGCCCCGGGCCTCCCTTGACCTGAGACCTCCACAGGAGCCTCCACCAGCTGGCTATGGCAGGTTTGAGAGGAGTGTCTTGAAAGGGGAGAGAAAGAAGCTATGCCAATTCTCCTGGGTGGGGGCTTCATACTGACCCCCCCTTTGTCTCACAGAATGCCCAGCAGGTGCACTTCCGGATACACCTGGAGGAAAAACCGCATGTGTGCCAGTTCTGCAGCCGGGGCTTCCGGGAGAAGGGCTCTCTGGTGCGGCACGTCCGGCATCACACTGGGGAGAAGCCCTTCAAGTGCTATAAGTGTGGCCGTGGCTTTGCCGAGCATGGCACACTCAACCGGCACCTGCGGACCAAAGGTTAGCGCGCTGCACTGGGGCCTTCTGATGGGAGCTGGGGAGGTGACTGGCTGAGGGGTGCTTTGGCTCTCTGATGTGGGTTTGGGGTGGGTGGTCTCTGTGGGAGCAGGGTGAGGGGCTGGTTTTCCCATGGGCTAGCCCAGGCTCTGACCACGTGTCTACAGGAGGCTGCCTGCTGGAGGTAGAAGAAGTGGTGATGTCCAGGGCTAGCCCAGCCACCCCGACGATATCTGAGGATGCCCACACGGTGCTGGTGGAGTTCTCCTCCGTGGTGGCTGATACTCAGGAGTACATCATTGAGGTGCTGGGCTGGGCTGGGCTGGGCTGGGCTGGGCTGGGCTAGGTGAGGGATGGAGGAGACTGAGTTGGGTGGGCTGGGGAGGGCTAGAACAAGGGTGGGGTTTGGGGGTGGGGGAGGAGGGCTCCTACTGGATAAGCCGTCCTGGCCTTCCAGGTGTGCTAAGAGCTCCCTGTCTGCTTTTTCCTTTCCAAGGCCACCACAGAAGACACAGAGACCAGTGAAGCTACGGAGATCATTGAGGGCACACAGGCTGAGGTGGGGTAGAAGTGGGGGGCTTGAGGACAGTTCAGGGGGTGAAGCCTGGTATGGGATTGTGGGGTCGTAAGGCCACCCTAGAACCCAGGGACAGAGAACAAAGGCTGGCCAGATCCTGAGGGGCCAGGATGTGTCCTGAAATGGGAGTGAAGGAACCCAGATCCCCACCTTCTCCTCATGGACCCTCCTGGTCTTGGTCCTAGAGTTGAGCCTCCTCTTCTGCCCTCCCCCAGGTGGACAGCCACATCATGAAGGTAGTGCAGCAGATTGTGCACCAGGCAGGTTCCGGGCACCAAATCATCGTCCAGAACGTCACCGTGGATGAAGATGAGGGAATGGGGGCCAGCACGGCAGCTGCTTCTGACACCATCACCATCGCCACCCCTGAGAGCCTTACCGAGCAAGTGGCCATGACCCTCGCCTCAGCCATAGGAGAGGGGGCTGTGTTGACGACTCGGGCAGGAATTGAGGCTGACCAGGCCACAGTCACTATGGTGGCCTCTGAGGACATCGAGATCCTGGAGCACGCGGGGGAGTTTGTGATCTCCTCCCAAGAGGGGGAACTGGAGGTACAGACAGTCATTGTGTAGGAGCTGCCTGGCCTAGAAGGAGCAGATGTGTGTTCATCGGCGGCACCGTGCGGTCTCCAAGCCTGGGGGGAGCCCAGCGAGGATCTGAGCCCATGAAGAAAATTCTGACAAAAGGGAAGGAAGATAGTGGAAAGGCTGCCGTGAATCATGCAGAGGATGGACAGACGGAGGTGGCCTTTGGGAGCAAAAGTGTCCTGAGTGCCGGAAGATGGGGGAGTGATGGGATCTGGAGCTTCCCAGCCGAGAATTCTGGGTAGTCGGAGCCGGCCTGCTGGCCCAGAGCACTGCCAGGACCCTTCCTGAGCAAGCCAGGGAGGCAAGAAAGCCATATTGTACATTACAAACCACAAAGCGATTTAAGACAAATGGATCCCAAATTATGGATTTGGGGCCGGGAATAAAATGATTTTTCCTTTGTTTACAATAAAATATTAAAGCCATGAAAGCCTTCTTTAAGACCGGGCCTTCTGCCCCCTCCGGCCCTGGCTCTCCTGCCACACCTCCCCAGAGCCTCAGGGCTGTGCGGCTGGTGACCAGTTGGCTGCTCTTTACAGGTGTGGGTGGCCGCCCCGGGTCCCTCCGTGTCTGGGGAGGATGGGGAGGGCACTGCCAGGTCTGAGCCAGGGCCACCCCCTCCCCTGTCCATAGGGTTCATTCCTCACTCTGGGCATGGGGTGGAATGTGCTTCCTTCTTTGGGTGTGCCCTGGCCCTCCCGTGAGGGGGAGGACGGGATTAGACCTCAGGAGCACGGCACGTGGGGCCAGGCCCAGTGCGTGGTTAGTGGCCCTCCTTGGGTCCGAGGCCCGCTCCTGGCCCCACTGTGCCCTGGCTGGTAGGAAGGAAGGGATGGAGTCCTTAGCCTCGGATCAGTTTCTCCCCGCTCCCTCCCGTCTCAGTGGGTTGCGGGTGTAAAGGGGCAACATGAGAGCCGCAAATTTGGTGCGTGTCCAGCACCACCCTCTATACCTCCTGGGTCCGGCCCTGCCCCACTGGGCGGGGCCGATCCGTCGGGGTTGAGTGAAGGCCATCCCCGAGAGCTGATGCTCAAATACCTCCCGCACGGGACAGAAGTCTCCTTGTCCCAGTCTGACGCCCAAGCCTGGACTCCCGGCCCGGAGCCCATCGCGTCTGCTCCGGTCCCAGGCCGCCCCAAGCGCCTGCGCCCCTCTGAGGCTCTCAGAACCTGACCTGAACGACTTGTGAAGCCCAGCGCGGACGCGAACCAGAAGCAGCAGCTCTGGTCTCCTATGCAGAGCAGTCCCTGCTCCCGGCCCGGACCGGGGGACAGCTCAGGAGGAGGAGGGGAAGCCACAGGCTCCTCGCCCAGGCTGTGGATAGGGTGAGAAAGTCGGGGCCGGACGGAGATCCCTGCACCCCAGAGCGGCTTGTGCCTGACTGCGTGTATAAACATGGTAGGAGTGTCTGTGCGAGGGGTTAGCGCACTCACGCGCATTCTTTCGGGATCCCGCAGCCGCAGGCGGCTTAGTGCGCGGACTATGGGCTCTCCCCCAGCGCTGCTGGCCGCGCTGCTGCTCCTGCATGGCCTCCTGAGCCCGGACCCGGCAGCTGCTGCCTCCCGCACTGCCAAAGTCCGCGTGGGCGCCTTCAACATCCGCAGTTTCGGGGACAGCAAAGTGGCCGATCCTGCCTGTGGCAGCTACATAGCCCAGGTGACAGGACGGGGGCGGGACCCGGGAGCGGGGACGGGAGGAGGGGGTGGCGGACCCGGGAGACTAGGGGTTCCCTGGGAGCGGGGCTGGAGTCTGGAACCCTGGGCTGTTCGGTCTGGGTGACCCACTTACCCCTCACCCTAAGATCCTGGCCGAGTATGACGTGACCCTGGTTCAAGAGGTCAGAGATCCGGACCTGAGCGCCGTGTCTGCGCTCCTGGAGGAGATCAACAGGTGCCTTCCAGGGACACGGACAGGAAGGGATACAGCCCATACCCCGAACGAAAGGGGGGGGGGGGGACGGGATGGAGGGAGAGAGGTAGGAGACACACCACACACACAGAGTCCAGGAGTCGCGAGCTCTCCACGGTACTGAACGAGTCGGGCCCTCATTCGGAACATCAGCCCTGATGTTGACTCAGTCTCTCGGGGATCCCTCTGGGCCGGAGCCAGGAGCACGCCCCCACTGCCCCCTACTTCCATCCCCATTCCTGGGCGCGATGAGTCATTGGGTTGGAAATGGAGCTTGGTGCCACGGGGGCGGAGGTCGGGGCTGGGGCTTCCAGTCGAACTAGAAAAGGTTGCTTGGTTGCTCAAGGGAAGGGGACTCTAGAGGCGGGGGGCAGAGGCATTACATGATGGCCCGGGGCCGAGGGGGTTCACTAGCACACTCCCTTGGCCCGGGATGAGGCCGGGGCGTTGGATGAGGGAGACTCCTGGAGCCTCAGAGCCTTTACTTCCCACCAGGGTGTGAGGGTGTGACCCCACCCTCTTCGCTTTCTCGCCTGTCCTCAGAATATCCGAGTACACCTACAGCTACTTGGCCAGCGAGCCCCTGGGACGCGACAACTACAAAGAGATGTATCTGTTTGTCTACAGGTGCGAGGGCACTAAGGGATGGAATTTGGGGCACGAGGGCACTCCGGGAGGAGCCCTTAGACTGCTGTCTAAGGAAAGGGCCAGGGCCTGGGCAGGGGGTGGGTTGAGGTTGCGATTGGAGGACTAGTTCAGAGAGCCACTTCAGGACCAGGGAAGGGACTTCAGCCGAGGGGTTCAGTCAGTCAACAGGATTTATTCAGGTACTTGGGACACTCCTGAACTCTGGGGATCCAAGAAGGCAAAAGGCAGTCCCGACTTTCTCACAGCCTAATGGGGGAGATAGCATGACAAACAACTCTGAAGAAACCTTCAGAGGTCTATGGAATAGATGGAAGATAATCTCAGAGGAAAGGCACTAGCATTTAAGGGGGATTGGGAAAGGCTTTTTCTTAGAGAAGAGGGAATTATAGCTGGGACTATAAGGAAGCCAGGAGGTGGAGAGGAGGACCAGAGTACACCAGGCTTGGGGGTCAGCCAATGAAAATGCCAGGAGTCTGGAGATGGGGTACCTAGTTCTAGGAACAGCCAGAAGACTAGGATCTCTGGATTTCAAAGGATGTGGGTGGGAGTCAGAGGAAGTGAGGTGTAAGAAGACTGGAGGAATAAGAGCTAAGAAAGAGGAGAGCTCCCCTGGTGTCCGAGGTTCTCCTTCTCCACTTCCTGCAGGACCGAGACGATTTCTGTGTTGGATAGCTACTGTTACCCAGACCCTGAAGATGTTTTCAGCAGAGAACCTTTCATTGTAAAGTTTTCATCTCCCAACACAGGTGGGGGCCAGTCTGACTCGAATCCCATTCTGCCCTGTGTCATCCCTCTGCATTAACTCCTGCCTCTCTCTGTCCTGCCCCTACAGCCATGAAGGAATTTGTCCTAGTGCCCCTGCATTCGGCCCCACACAATGCTGTGGCAGAGATTGATGCCCTCTATGATGTCTACTTGCATGTGATTGATAAGTGGGGGACCGACGTAAGGCTGCTCCCCTCCTTGTTGCTCCCCATTCCCTCCTCAATTCTCACCTACTTAATTCTGGAGTCTCCTTCATCTACTTAACTTCCTTCTCGACTATATTCTCATAAGAGAGTATGCTGAAAAGGGGTCAAGGTCCCAGGGAGGTGAGAAGGAAGTAAGGAGTTCTGAGATCTGTTTATATATTGGGACCAGAGGAAGTGTTTTCTGAACCAGAGCCAGAACCACCCACACACCCTCTATTACTGCTGATCAATTCTCTCTCTCTCTCTCTCTCTTCCTTCCTCCTCTTTTTCTCTCCCTCCCTCCCTCTTTTCTCTCTCTCCCCTCCTTTCTCTCTCTTTACTTCCCTCCCCTTCCTCTCTTTCTCTCTCTCTCTCTTTACTTCCCTCTTTCCCCTCACTCTTCCTCTCTGTCTCTTTCCCCCTCCCTCCTTCTCTCCTTCCTTCTCTCTCTCTCCCTCTCTCCCCCTCACTTTTCCCTTCCTCTCTTTCCTTCCTTTCCTCCCTCCTCTCTTTTCTTTCTCTCTTTCATTTTTTAAATCATTACCTTCTATCTTCGAAGAGTGTTGGGGGCTAGACAATTGGAGCTAAGTAATTTGCCCGGATCACCCAGCTAGGAAGTGTCTGAAGCCAGATTTGAATCCAGATCTTCCTGATTCCAGATCAGCTGCCCCTTTGCTGATCTCTTTTTGCAGGACATCCTTTTCCTAGGTGACTTCAATGCAGACTGTAAATATGTCAGGCCACATGACTGGGCCAAAATCAGGCTTCGAACTAGCGAGATTTTTAAATGGCTCATACCAGATGGCACCGACACCACTGTGGGGAATTCTGACTGTGCTTATGACAGGTAAGAGGAGTCATTCCCCTGGGAGAATGTGAGATGGGTGAGCAGGCAGGCAGGCACTACCTGGGGAAGGATCCCTTCTCCTTCAGTGCTCTTCCCCGGGCCGAAGAGAGAGGAGGGCCTCTGGGGAGGTGGAGTGGATTGGCACTGTCTCACCTGCATACAGGATTGTGGTCTGTGGCTCTCACCTGAGAAAATGCATCGCACCCAACTCAGCTAAGGTGAACAACTTTCAGAAGTCCTTCAACCTGGACCAGACTGCAGTAAGTGCAAGAAGGAAGCTTTTTTCCCATTACTACTCACTTTTAAGAGGGGTGTGTGTGTGGGAGGGCTCCCATCCACTGGCCCAAGATACTTTTTCATATAATCAGCGTAATTTTGTCAAGTGTCCGAGGACTTGGGCCATCCGAACAGAATTTTCCTCAAAACCTCCCCATTTGGTTTCTAGCCAAATTCCATTAGTATTAATGGAGTTGGTCAACACCTAAATGGTCACTAGTTCATCCTGCTTCCTTCTCAGCTTCCTCTCTCAAGTAGGTTTCTCCACTGCCTGTGCTTGGTGGTGGTAGTGGGGGTGATGAACATCCTAACCCCCAGCCTTCCTCTGTAGCTCTGGCCTCCTTGGAAATAAGAAATTAAATGCATTATATTCTAGGCCTGATCCAAAAAGCCTGTTGGGTCATAATAAGTTGAAAAATTCCGTTTCCTGGCCACATACTAATCTCCTTGACTTGGACCAACATCGAGGCCTGCGTCCTCACCAAACCACTGTTTCAGCATTCCTCTTGCAAATGTTCACAGGGAAGATCAGAGGGATATAGATGGAGGCAATTTTCATTCATCAATAATTGTACTAGGGGAGAAAAATCACACCAAGTGCTCTCAAGGAGTGAGAACTCCTCCCTCTCATGGGGAACATTGATCCTATTATTATCTTGTTTGGAGAATATTGGGAAGGAGGTGAGAAACAATTGGTTAAAGGCAAGTCACTTAACCTTGTTCAACCCTGGTTGGACAACCAATCATCCAAGTGGATAACTGAAATTTGTAAAGATTAAAAAAAAAGGAAGATAAAAGATTGACTGTCTTCTTACCTTCTTCTAGGCTTTAGCCATTAGTGACCATTTCCCTGTAGAAGTGACACTGAAAACTCATTGAAGCTTCCTCAGGACTGCCTAGGATGCTCTTCCTTCAGCTTCTTGTCACATCCAACATACAGCCCCACAGGACACTAAGGTGGGACGGCACTCCTGGACTCGGAGGAGGTGGGCAGCTGCTACAGAAGTTTTCCTTTTTCAAGACTGAAGATTTTCAGGACTTACCACTTTACTGGTTCAGGCCCCGAGTCCTGGAGTCCTGAAACAGTTCTAGAGGCCTTGAAGCACCTATTTTCAAACCCAAGGATGGGCGAATCCCCTTTCCTTTACCTGACACCACCAAATGTTTTCTGGGGAACTTTCACTCGGCCTAACAGAGGTGTTTAGTCTAGGTTTCAAGCACAAAATCATTCAGGTTTCTATGGATCATGGCAGCTAGCAATAACTATGGACAAGATAATTAAATTAGAATGGCCAAGTACAGATAGAGTCACACTTAAAAAAAACGACAAGGTCAACAACTCTGATTTTGGATGCATTAACAGAATGAATTCATTTCCTAGTTTTAGATTCCCTGGACTTTGTAATCTGCAACAGCTCTTCGTAGCCTTCCTCAGCCAGAATGGGAGAATTCGCTGCTGCTACATGCCCTCTTTTGCCTTTTGACACAGGCTGGGGTTAGTCCTGGAAAGAGCCTTTATTCTCAGTGTTTGCTGAAAGTCCACTCTGGAGAAAACAACTTTCCAACCACTCATTTCAGATTCATCCTCATGCCTACAAAAGGGAGTTTTGGATTTGCCCCCAACCTACTTAAAAACAAAACAGGAAGATGTCACTTTTAACTGCTGTTCTGTCCCAAAAATGCTGTTCACAGAAGTTCCTAAAATTGGACTTCTGAGCCAGAAAAGACCTGAGAAGCTGCGTTTTCCATGATCATCACTCTTAGTTCAGTTTTTAAATATTAAAAAATTTTAAATTAAATAAAAAATAAATTAAAAATCATTGTTTTTTGCTGCTTTTCATATCCATGATTTTCCTTGTCACAAAAGCTGGGTGAATATGTAGTAGAAGGATCATTCTTTTTTTTTTTGTTTTTTTTGTTTTTGTTTTTGTTTTTTTAGAACCCTTACCTTCCATCTTGGAGTCAATACTGAGTATTGGCTACAAGGCAGAAGAGTGGTAAGGGTAGGCAATGGGGGTCAAGTGACTTGCCCAGGGTCATACAACCGGGAAGTGTCTGAGGCCAGATTTGAACCCAGGACCTCCTGTCTCTAGGCCTGGCTCTCAATCCATTGAGCTACCCAGCTGCGCCCCCATTCTTTCATTTTGACAGATAAGGAAACCAAGATCCAGAAGTGAAGGGGCTCACTCCCAAACAATTGTGCCTTGTATTCATATAGCCCTTCTTTTTCCTTCCATTTCTGACTTCATTAGTTTTCTTTTCCTTTTAAGATTCTTACCTTCTGTCTTAGTATCAGCTCTAAGACAGAAGACAAGGCAAGGCAAGTGACTTGTTCAAGGTCACAGTGCTAGGATCTGAGGCCACATTTGAACCAAGGTCTTCTGAACTCCAGGCCTGTTGGCTAATCACTGTGCTACCCAGCCATCCCTCAGTTTTCCAAAAGCAAACCTTTTCTGATGAACTTCTCCAATCAACTGCGACTATGTCCCCAAGAAGCAGTCTAGAAGAGTCAAGCTCTCAAGTGACATACAGTGACTAAATAGTTTTGGGTGGGCTATTTAACCTCTAAGGGCTCCAAGCCTTTAAAAAAGATCTCACCTTCTTAGAAATATGTTTGTTGGATCCAAGACAGAAGAGCAGCAAGAGCTAGGTGATGGGACTTAAGTGATTTGCCCCAGATCACAGAGCTAGGAAGCATCTGAGGTCAATTTTTTTTCTTTTAAGATTTTATTGAGGGCAAAGAAATCAGAAGTGGGTGACAGATAATTCAAGGATCTTGGATTTCCAAAGGTTGAGAGACTAATGGTTTCTACAGGATATGGTCAAAAGTTCCACATGTTTCAAAACAGCTGATTGAAAGGTGAAAATTTGGGTAGTACAAAGATTTTTTTGTAATGTGAAATATTATTGCTACCTACTTTATTTTTTATTTATTTTTCAAATACTTTTAATTAATTAATTTAGAACATTTTTCCATGGTTACAGGATTTATGTTCTTTCCCTCCCCTCCTCCCAACCCCTCCCATAGTCGACGCACAATTCCACTGGGTTTTACATGTGTTGTTGATTAAGACCTATTTCCATATTATTGATATTTGCACTAGGGTGCTCATTTTGAAAAATATCCCTAATTATATCCCCATTGACCCATGTGATCAGGCAGTTGTTTTTCTTCTTTGTTTCCACTTCTATAGTTCTTCCTCTGAATATGGATAGAATTCTTTCTCATAGGTCCCTCAGTGTTGTCCTGAATCATTGCATTGCTGCTAGAACTCCATTACATTTGATTTCACCACAGTGTATCCATCTCTGTGCATAATATTCTCCTGTTTCTGCTTTTTTCACTCTGCATCAATTCCTGGAGGTCTTTCCACTTCACATGGAATTCCTCCGGTTCATTATTCCTTTGAACACAATAGTATTCCATCACCAGCAGATACCACAATTTGTTCAGCCATTCCCCAATTGAAGGGCATCCCCTTATTTTCCAATTTTTTGCTACCACAAAGAGCATGGCTATAAATATTTTTGTACAAGTCTTTTTCCTTATGATCTCTCTGGGGTATAAACCCAGCAGTGGTATGACTGGATCAAAGGGCAGACAGTCTTTTAAAGTCCTTTGGGCATAGTTCCAAATTTCCATCCAGAATGGTTGTATCAATTCACAACTCTACCAGCAATGCATTAATGTCCCAATTTTGCCACATCCCCTCCAACATTCATTATTCTCCCCTGCTGTCATTTTAGCAATTGCTCATGAGTAGGACGAGCTAACATAATAAAAATGACCATCCTACCCAAATTAATCTATTTATTTAGTGCCATACCTATCAAACTACCAAAAAACTTTTTTATTGAATTAGAAAAAACTATAACAAAGTTCATTTGGAAGAACAAAAGATCAAGAATATCATGGGAAATAATGAAAAAAAATCTGAGATCAAATTTCAATCCAGGACTTCCTGTCTCTAGGCCTGGCTCTCAATCCTCAGAGCCACCTAGCTGCCCCCTGGGCCCTTTGCAGGTCAGGTAGAGGAAGTGTTCACACAGGTTAGGCTCCTTCCTTCTCAACCCTACAAAATTAGGTTCCATTCAGGAACTTCATTAAGTAACCCAAAGGATTAGAATGACAATTTTATGTTTTTTGGTCTAGACCAGTGGTTCCCAAACTTTTTTGGCCTACCGCCCCCTTTCCAGAAAAAATATTACTTAGAGCCCCTGGAAATTAATTATTTTTATTTTAATAGCAATTAATAGGAAAGATAAATGCACCTGTGGCTATCACTGCCTCCGTGGATCACTGCAGCACTCACCAGGGGGCGGTGGCGCCCACTTTGGGAATCACTGGTTTAGACTAAGATGCTCTAGGGTTAGGAGGGGATATCTTTTTTTCTTTCTTTTAAAACATTTGTTTAATTTATTGATAGTTGGTTACAATAAAGTTCCGGGGTCTTTCCTTCTCTCCCTCCCCTCCCCACACTAGAGAAGGCATCATTTAACAAAATATATGTATATACAAAGCATGTCTTTTGTGTTTATCAGTTCTTTCTTTGGAATTATTTTGCAAACATTAATTCTGTAGCAGTATCTAATGTTCTCTCGGTTCTCTCATTTGCTTTTCATAATTTCATGTTGGTCTTTCCATGTTTTTTGGAAATCAACCTGCTCATTGCTTCTTACGGCACAGTAGCATTCCATCCCAGTCATATACCTCAACTTTCCCCATTCCCCAAATGATGGGCATCCCCTCAACTTCCTGTTCTTTGCCACCACAGAGAAAGTAGCTTTAGATATTTTAGATCATGTAGGCTCTTTTCCTTTTTCCCTGATCTCCTTGGGAAACAGACCCTAAGGTGGTACTGCTTGGGTCCAAAGACACACACAGTTTTGTAATGCTCTGGAGAGAATCCTAGATTGCTCTCCCAAATGAGTGGATTGGTTCACAGTTAGTTCCACTGACGGTGGGCCAGGAATTTTCTACACAATTAATAGGCCCCTTGCTGAAAGTTTGGATCTTGTTCTGGAAATGACTGAAGACTACAGCAAGGATCTTTAAGAATGCCTTAACAGAAACATTTGTAAACCTTGCAAGGAATGAGAATTGTGAAGATACCATCAGCCTCCACTCTTTACCGTTCCCAATCTCTGCAACACCCAATTCCAGTGATAAATGAGCAAACAAGGATCCAGAAAAGTTGTTTATTTGAAAAGTCTTTTCGGTATGAAAAACACATTTCCACCATGAACATGGGCGAGTGGGAATGTGCTCTTTGCAGCTCACTCGTTCCCTGTGGAACTGCATCTCACCACTAGCAAATAGGCAGCCTGAGGCAGGGGAACAAAAAATTTTCAGGACTTTTATTCACAATTCTCTTTGAGCAAAGGTGGGCCCTTAGCAGAGGAGTTCTATTTCAAAGTTCCAATAAGCCCACTACTCATGATTCCCAGGTAAAGGGTTGCTCAGGAACACAAGACTTCCTTTCCACATCATCAGTCAAGTTTCTTCAGAACCTACCCAAGTACCTTCTGTGTGTGTGTGTGGGGAATGGGGGGGGGGGGGGAATTGAGCTGATGTACTGATGGGGACAGAGGAGGGATATCTTTTGGAGATCAGGAAAAAGGGGACAGGATCTTCTGATAAGATCAACAAACCAAGAATGAATAATGAAAGTTATTTTTATCTTGAAAAATACTCTATTTTAAAAATTTATAGTTACCCCAAAATGGCTTGTAGAGTGCATATGGTTTTACTAGAGTGTCCCCAGCTCTACATCCTGTGCCAGGAGCCTAAACTTTTACCCTTTTCGTTCTTTAAGATGCTTCATATACATGTGAAGAGACTTCTGGATGGAGTCTCTGGATATAAAGCTGACAAAGTTCTTAATATCTGCCTCTCGCTGTTTTAGCAGTCGGTCCGTGGTAGGTTTTCTCATCATGGTTTTGGTAAGCTGTCGAGCATGGTCTAAAGACAAGGTTAACGTGTTATTAATTTCTAGGCCACCAAGAGTCAAACCAAAGAAATCGCAGCCTGGATTCCCAGAAGTGCATTCCTACCCATAGATCCTGCCTTATGATGCTTTAGCCAACTGAATTTTATACCAGTGATAAGCCGCTGCTATATGCCACCACAAAGTCCTGCCCCATTCCTCGACACCAGGAGATGACCTGCTTGGAAGCCCACTTTCCAGAATAACTCTGAGGACTTCCCAGGCATGATCCTGACTTCTACCAAATGTCATATTTCAGGTTTGAGCTTTACTGGAAAGTTTAGACTCCCAGTCTGATTCCTTCCAGGTAACTCCCTTGCCTACACCAATTCAGTGGTTCTTATCTCCCTCCACTTCCAATTAGCTGTTTCTGTGGAACTTCTCTCATGATATCATTTCCTTTAATGTGTATTTCTGGGAAAACCCAACAATGTTTGATTAGCTATAAGGGAGAGTGAAATATGTACTTCTCTGTGGGAACTCAAAGTTTCAAATGTAGCACTATAATCCAATGCTTTCTCCTTGTATCAATTTCCTCTCTTGTGATAGGTGTTTTTTATAACCCATACTTTCTGTCTTAAAATTAGTCATACTAATTATCAATTCCAAGGCAGACGAATAGTGAAGGCTAGGCAATTGGGGTTAAGTGACTTGCCCAGGGTCACACAGCTAGAAAGTGTCTGAGGACAGGTTTGAATCTAGGTCCTAACTCCAGGCCTGGAACTCTAAGTACTGTGTCACCTAGATTCATCTATGATAGATCTTTTTTTTTTAAACCCTTAACTTCTGTATATTGGCTCCTGGGTGGAAGAGTGGTAAGGGTGGGCAATGGGGGTCAAGTGACTTGCCCAGGGTCACACAGCTGGGAAGTGTCTGAGGCCGGATTTGAACCTAGGACTCTCAATCCACTGAGCTACCCAGCTGCCCGATAGATCATTTTTAATAAAAGGAGAAAAAACAATTCACCGGCTGGAACAGACCATAGGGCTCTGCAGTTCCCCCTTTTAATTTAGTTCTAGCAGGGAGGTGTCTTCTCACCTGGAATCGAAAGCCACTTAGACATCACACCGAGGGCTGTATCCTGCACCTTATCTTCTGGCACCACCTGATCCACAATGCCCACTCGGAGGGCCTCCGCAGGAGGGAAGAGCAATCCCAGTTGAAGGGCATACTCTGAAGCTCTGTTCCCAATCGTGTTTACCAGAGTATCCTTAAACCTAGAATTAAAAATACACACACCTCAGTTAACTCTTGTGTGGAAGAAATGGGCAGAGACAATCAGTGGGCACTTTAAAGAACAGATGTAGCTCGTCTGACACTGAGAGGACCAGCTTAGCTCCCACCCCAACCCAGCTGTGAATGGAAGCCCACTTTCTAGGATAACCCTGATGACCTCCCAGGCACAGTTCTGATTTCTACCTAAAGTTACTCAAAAAAAGGAAAGCAAAAGCTTCCCCTTTGATGATGTGCCTCAAAGGGCAAAAGCAATGAGACTGCCCGAGCGAGGTTGTGATGGGTTCGGCCTTACCAGAAGGGCGCCACAATGCCCAGCAATGTTTCATTCAGCCCAATGGTGTACTTGGGATTGTCCGCCATGATTCGGTAGTCACCAGATAAGGAAATCAGGCAGCCTCCTGCAGGGCTGGATCCCTAGAAGCAAAACCAAACGTTGACTTTGGGCAGTTGGAGCTGTAGCATCGAGACACTCAAGTCGAAGGCAGAGATCATGAGGCTCGAGATTCAGTGCTAGAAGATCTGCTGCCACTTGTCACGGAAAAGAAGACCCAGAGACGTGTTCCTGGCAGACAAGAGGGTGTGGAATGTGCTGGGAACGTTTCTCTGGGTCCTAGGAAGGAAGCCCCAGAGGGACCTGTGAACATCCTTCATAACTGATTGACGCAGTCATTTGTTATTGGCTGCCATGACACAGTGGCATCACAGCAAGATCTTTAGATCTCAAGCCTGAGCCTTGCTGTTTTAACTTAGGTGGGTTTGGGTAAATCTCTTCCTGCCTCTGGGCCTCCGTTTCCTCAACTTTAAAATGAGGGGGATGGGCTAGACAAAGGCTAAGGTTCCTTTGGGATCTAAATTCTGTGATCCCTGAACTCTGAGGGGACCAATGCAGGGACAGACCAAACTTTAGCTACAGAGCATGACAGGACAAGCAAGAACGTATTTCTCTTTAAAACTTAAGTCCAGGGAGTGATTCTGAACTTCCATGAATCATTTTTAGCTAGCTGCTTAAAAAAAAGGCAATTTACAAGCCAGTTTCCTTTGAAGTCAGACAAAAAAGGCAACTTGCATTGATTGCTGCTATCACCACCATGTTAGACATGTACAGCTTCAGCCACAGCTCTTGCACTGCTTTCCAGTACTCGGCATAGTGGGCTAAACTCTTCCCATACATCTCAGTAATATCCAGGCCGGCAGAAAAGATTTTGGGGCTAGCCTAAAGTAAAAAGAAACAACCAGTTAACAGGCATTTAATAAGCATCGGCTACTATATGTACACAGCACTGGGGATACGACAAAAAGGAAACGGTCCCTGCTCTCTCTGTCCGTGGGGGAAGATGACGTGTGCATGTGAGAATAAACAAAGGAATCTGGAGTGAGAGGGGGAGAGCTGGATCAGGTGTAGGAGGTGAAGCGAGGAATGCAAAGGGGGCAGAGGGGAGGAAGGAAGGCATTCTAGGCATGGGGACAGTCTATGCAAAGTTGCTGAGAAGTGACGAGATAGACCACGGAGTATGTGAAGGGGACAGAAGGTGCAATAATCTTAGAAATGTATGTCAGACCAGGTTAGACCCAAAAGGCTTCGATGTCAAACAAAGGAAGCAGATTTGACGTTAGAGATAACGGGAGCTCACCGAGCAGGAGGGCATGATCAGATCTGTCTTAAGGAATATCAAATGGCATATGTGTGGAAGAGGATTCGAAAAAGGAGAGCACTTTCGGTAATACAGGGGAGAGAGGATAAAGGTCTGGTGGTCGTGTAAATGAACTGGAGGAGCTGGATTGGAGAGACGTAACAGAGTAGAAGAACTACAGACTTGGCAACAGATTGGCAATAGTACTAAGAACCATCAATATTTACCAAGAACCAGTCACTCTAAATACCTTTTTTTCAATCATAAAAAGGCAATAATAGCTCTTATTTTTTCTTTTTTCAAGGTAACCATGTAAATTCTGTCACTTAAAAGTATTTAATCAATTATGATTTATTCTCACTCAGAATTAAAACTAGTAATTTGGTAAAAAATTATTTTCATTTAATTAATTTCATTAGACTCAGTTCATCATTTCCATATTTGCTAACTTTTCCAACTTAGAGACTAATTCTTGTGCTATGAAGGAGAGAATAAACATGGTTAAGAGGTGAGCAAATCTATATGCTTTTACTTCTGAGCTTTCACCCGTCTTTAAAAAATTATTTCAAGTCTCTTAGACTGGGATGAAAGTAGTTGCTTCATGGTGATGTTCAAATGTCCCAAGTTACTGAAGAAACTCCCCCAAACTTTCATATGATTGCTTAATTTCTGTCAGTGATCTCCAAGGAATGGCAAGGGTGTAGGAGGAGTGGAAGATTAGACATGGACAAATGTTTTTCTTTTTGTTGAATATTGGGACAACTGGGTTCTGGAAATCACTTGCTGACATTCTGGAAAACTCTAAAAAAGGATTATTGAGGGGATGGATATGAGCACAGAAAAAGGGAAATAATAACTGGGAATCATCGTAGGATCAGGCCAAACTAACCTCTGTTCTTTTGTGAAAGTTGCTTGACTACTAAGTACTTCAGAACTTGAAGGACCTGGAATTTTGCTGGTGTAGACAATCCATTCGACATTTCAGATAATAAGTTTTCTATAATTTAGTTGACAATCTCTGAGAGATTCTATGGCTAAAAAAATTCATCCCCATACTACAAAGCTGGTGACAAGCCTCTTTATACTTAGTAAGGGTCAGACAAAAGAAATACAAGCCATCAATAGGTCCACCCTTGAAGCTTTCCTAGTGTGATTTGTCATGCTGGAGCTGGTACTCTTTTAGCAGAACTTTCTAGAAACAAAAGCCACATGAATATGTCATGAAATCTCAAGCAGGATTACAGTGGAGGTGCTTAACTATCTAAGAAAATGCTATAGATTTGGTAGATCAAGATGTCAGCAAGGCACTGGACAAAGCCTAATAACCTTGTGGACAAGAGTTTGTGAATTATCCAAGATCTTTTCCCTCTTTCTCCTCTGTCCTCCTCACTGCCTTTTCCTCAAGCATTCACTGTAGGCTGGAAGCTAGAACTTCCACTACTGTAAAACAAGAAGGGTGATTATATGATAACAAGACAATCTGATTCCTAGCTGGTTGAACAATCAGATCCAATGCATTGATGGTGACCTGAACCTATTTCTTTTGTCAGAGGACAGCTTTACTAAGTAGAGAGGGGATTATCACTAGTTTAGTGATATGGTGATGAATTTTTTAGCCACAGACTCTCAAAGATTGTCTACTAAATTACAAGCTTGCTGTATAGCTCTCTAATTGGACCTATCTTGTTTGATATCTTATATCAATGGCTTAAATAATTTGGCACCTAGCATGGAAGGCCTTGCAATCTGTGGATGACTCAGATACACAGATCCTTAGAAACTGGAAAGGAGCTAGAAGGGTGCCTAGTCTATCCCCACTTAAAATCCTTCCAATTCTACCCTTTCCCCAAGAAAAGTCTTTGGGGGTCAAATGAAGGTTAAGTGACTTGCCCAGGGTCACATAGCTTCTCTTTTCATTAAGAGTGGGATTTTATTTGTGGGTATGGAGTCAGTGCTTCAGTAGTGATAGATCTTTTCTTATCACAACTTCCTAAGTTCACTATTATACAGTTTATCTTTGAGGAATTTATAAGTATAATAACAAATGGATTTGAGAATAATGAAGACGATGAACTGATATTCATTATAGATGAAAAGAAATGTGAAACTATTTCTCTTTTAATAATACTATTTTTAAAAGTTATACACAAAGCTTGGAGGGCCAGCGGATATGTTAGATGACACAATGATTCAGTACAATGAATGTGTAGACCAATGGTGATAAAACAGAATACGATAGAGATAAGTATAAAGTCATATGGTTAAGTTAAAAAACAAATTACAAACTTATGTACAGTAAAGGAAAAACTTAGCTTAAAAGCAACATAGGAGGAAGAGCCCTGAGTTTTAGCTGAGTATAAATTGGATACGAGTCAACAACGTGTTGTGACACGGCTGCAAAGAAGTCTTATTGGAGCTAAGTGGCACAGTGGATAAGTGCCAGGCCCAGAATCAGGAAGACTCACTTTCCTGCATTCAAATCTGACCTCAGACACTTATTAGCTGTGTGACTGGGTGCATCACTTCACCCTGTTTGCCTGAAAAATAGAAGAAAAAAAAAACAAGAAAGAAAGATCCAGTGTCCAGAACAAGAGAGGTCGTCAGCATTGGTTAGAATTATCTGGAGGATTGGGATTGGGTCTGGGTGCTACAGTTAGTACCCAGAAAGCCCAATGGTGCCTCTGACATCGTGTCATGTGCTTTTGTATTACAAGCACCAAACAAAGTCCAGATGCCTAGAAAAAGTTGCCCTTTGAAACTGAAGCCAAAAATCAACAAAAATGGATAAAATGAGTTAGCTGTAGCAATAACTTTCTCTGAATCTGTAAACAGGATAGTGATAAGATTAAGGTTATCTCCACAAACCCCTTAAGGAAGACACAAACTAAAAGGATTAAATGTAAAATAAGTTCTATAAATGTCCTACTCAAGGCCATCTTGAGGAATAGCTTCTCTGCAGTTACATTTTAAATTCATTTTAATCAAGTCTTACCCTAGTAGAGCTAAACCTCACTGAAACCACAGGGAACTTCGGAGAAGCAGAGTTCTTGCGTTTTAAAAATGATCAACTCAAACATACATCAACGTCTGTCTTTTTAATGTGCGATGGTGCAGAGGAGCTCACTCAGAGTGAATGAAAAAAGGGCAGCCGGGCACAGTGAGGGGCGGGCGGCAGCCCCTGGGGCGGCAGCCGGAGCCCCAAGTCCGAGTGCAATCGGAAGCTACGAACCCTAACAGAAGCTATTTAAGCGACCTGAGCTTAAGACTGCAGCCAGCTTGTTGGGACATCCGCGTCTTCCTATCCCTCACCCAGGAGTGGCGGCGACTACTCGCGCCGGCTTCTTTTCTTCAAGGGCAGGTAAGAAACTCTTGGTTCAGCGGAGGCTCTTCCCGAGATGCAGAAGGAGGGAAGGAGAGCTCGGACCTCCCTGGCCCGCCCTTCTCGTTTGGTGCGTCAGGCCCACGGCCACGGCCACACCGTTCTGGGTTTTTAGACCTTTACTTTCTGCCTGAGAATCAACACTAAGTGTGGGTCCGAGACAGGAGAGGAGTGCTAAGGGCCAGGCAATGGGGGCGCAGGGACTTGCCCAGGGCCCCAGGGCCAGGAAGTGTCGGATTTGAACCTGAGATCTCCGGGTGGCTTTCTAGGTGTCCAGCCACCTAGCCGCCCCTCCCCTCCTACGTTTCTAATGGGATTAGGCAAAGATAATCACACTCCTCTCAGCCAGGTCTGTGGGGCCACCCAATCTCTTCTAGCCACACAGAAAGAAGCCTTCTATTGGCTTTCTGAAAGAGTCTGACTCCAAAGGGTGATGTGTGATGGCTGACTTGAACAGGTGCTCCATTCCGCAGTTCCATTTGTCACTGTAAATGGAACGTGGCTGCGGTTTTATTCATCAGTCTGGCAACTGTTAGCTGACAAGCAGTGCTGCGCCTGGAGTTAGGAAGATATGAGTTCAAATCCAGCTTCTGTCACTTACTAGCTGTGTGATCCTGGACAAGTCACTTCACCCTGTTTGCCTCAGTTTCCTCATCTGGAAAATGAGCCAGAGAAGGAAATGGCAAACCCCTCTAGTATCTCTGCCAAGAAAAACCCAAATGGGGTCATGAGGAGTCAGGAAGTCTGAAATGAGTGAAAAATAGCAACACACCAAGCACTGTGCAAAGTGCTAATGATACAACTAGAGACGACCCCCCTCCCACAGAAACGCAGTCCTTCCCCTCAAGGAGCTCCCAGCCTAATGAAGGAGACAACATGCAAACCACCATGTACAAGTGGGGGATGCATGACGAACTGGAGATAAGGACAGGGATAATTGGGAGGCTTCTAGATGAGACCTGAAGGCAGCCAGGAGGGAAAGAGGAGGGAAGGAGTTCCAGATACGGAAGGGGGGGGGGGGGAGAAACGGGGACAGCCGGTGAGATGCATAAAGTCCGGAGATGGATCATCCGGCTTGAGGAACAGCAAGGAGGTCCGTGTCACCGGACTGCAGAGGAGATGGAGGGGAGTGAGAAGAAAGGCGGGGACGGCAGGAAGAGGCCAGCTTATAAAGGGCTTTAAAAGCCAAACAGAGACTGTTATGTTTGATCCTGGAGGTAATAGGGAGCCACAGGAGTTTATGACTCAGGAGAGGTGCCTGGGTCTAGACTGGAGCTGCAGGAGGAGCAGTTTGATTGCTGAGGGGTGGGTGGATTGGAATGGGGAAAGATTTGAGACGAGCTCAACAGAAAGCTATTGTAGTTCAGGGGTCGATGACAAGGCCCTGTACCATGGGGAGAAGCGGCAGAAGAGATAACAGGGTGCGATACCAGAGACATTGTGAAGCTAGAAACTCTAGGATCTAGCAGACAATTGGCTGCGGGGCTGATAGAGCGATGGCGAGCCTGGCTGCCCTCAACAGTAAGGGACAGGAAGCGGAGGCGAGATGTCGGCAGGGCAGGAAGGCACTAAGTTCAGTGTTGGACATGTGGGTTTAAGATCCAGCTTTAGATGTCCAGTAGTTAGAGAGGAAAGACTGGAGGTCATGAGAGAGATCAGGGCCGTAGACGACAATCATATGTACAAGAGGTCATGAGATCACCAAGTGAAATGCTATAGAGGAGGGATAGTTAGGAGGCTCAGTGGATCGAGAACAAGGCCTGGGGATGGGAGATCCTGGGTTCAAATCTGGCCTCAGACACATCCTAGCTGTGTGAGCCTGGGTGAGTCCCTTAACCCCAATTGCCTAGCCCTCACCTCTCGTCTCCATTCTAAGGCAGAAGGTAAGGGGGTGGTGGCGGGGGGAGAAGCACTACAGAAGAAGAGACGAAGGCCTAAGAGGGCATTTTAGAGGAAAACTATGGTTAGTGGGCATGACATGGATAAAGATCCAGAAAAGGATACTGAGGAGAGGTCAGCAGGATAGGAGGTGGACCCCGAGAGAGCAGCATCATAAAAACCATGAGAGAAGAGAATATTAAGGAGAAGAGATGGACCTACAGTGTCAAAGGCTGATTCGATCAATAAACATTTATTAATAAGCTCATCATGCACCAGGGTTAAGTGCTGGAGATACAAAGTAAAAACAAAAAACAGAGCCCCTGTTTTGAAGGATCCCACAGTCTAATGAGGAAAACAACATGCAAACAATGATTACAAACGAGATTTACATAGGACAGACTGTTGATAATCACAGTGGGAAGGCACTAGCATGAAGGGGGCATGAGAAAGGTTTCTTTCTAGTTAGGGGATATAAGTTAAGGGCAACCAGTGTTGGAAAGGGTGGCCAGGAGGGAGCCTCGTGCCAGTGAGAACAAGAAGATAGAAGTAGTGAGAAAGGAAAAAGTTTAAGTTGAAAGCAAGTTTGTTATCTACACAACAGGTGTCCAGTAGGCACAATGGAAAGGGTGGGTAGCTTTAGAGTGGGAAACTGGAGGGGTGGGGTAGCGGGGTTTGGCTTGAAGGTATAGGAATAAGGGAGGGCTCAGTGTAGGATTTAAGAAGGAATTTGTACAAAGGATGGCTAGAAAGAAGAGGATATAATTGGGTGAAGAGTATGTTAATCACAGAGTCCTGTACCAGGCTGCCAAGTAGCAGTATCAGTTCTCTTTTTAACTCTTCCTCCCCCAGATTTCTTCTAAAAAAAGAAACTTTGTATATGTCCTTAAGTATTTTCACTTCTGTGCTTTTTTGTCTGTCTTGCCCATTAGATGATGAGTGAATCAAAGACAATAATCTACTTTCTTTCCAGCTCCCTACAGCAGATTGAATAGAGTGCTTGCTATACACCCAATGCATGCTAGATGAATAAATTAGATCTGCCTTGACTGTATCTTGTGCTCTACTGACGGCCTGATGAAATTTTTTCTAAACATCTTTGCTACAAGTAATCCAGCCCAGAAAAATTAATCAATACAAATTGACTAACCACTCTGTAGCAGGAGCTGTGCTTAGCCCTGGGATATGGAGGAAGAAGTGAGTCAAGTCTCTGACCTCGAGGTCATTATATTTGTCTTGGGGAATGACACTATTTACCATTTAGGGATTCAACCAGAAGTCTTTTCAGGAGCTTTTGAGGCTAAATTCCACAAATATGTCCCTCTTCTCATTGACTTTACCTCTCTAAAGCTTCTGCTACAATGGATGCCTCTCATTCTGTTAAACTTGACATACCTCTTGTCTTCCTTGCTCTCCTCCAGGGCCCACAGGAGGATGCCGGACTTACTCTTTTCATTTATCTTCCAGAATCCTCAACAGGATCACTTTTTCTCCTGGATTTCATTATTATCATGATAATAACCCCCCTTTTTGTGTGGAGAATTTGGATTTTGAATATTGAACAAGTGATATATTTGTACATTTCCCAAAGAACACAGAGTTTGAGGGGAGGAGAAATCAATAGTAAATGGAAATGAAATACAATACATACGGATGTTATGATTAAGCCTCTGCAACGTTTTTCATTCTCCAGCTTCTCCAAGTCTATTACAAAGTTTGTTAGTAATTCCAGACTTAAGCTGTTCACTGGGGGGTTGTTCATCTTCATTGTAGCAATCCCTAGTTCACAAATGCAGAATGGAAGAGTCAAAGACAAGTCTGCTTAACCAACAGAAGCATGAGAAATGAAAATACTCTTTACTGTATGAGTAAAACCTGAACCCCTTAAGACAGTCTCATCAAAAATATCATCCAAAACAATGACCAGAGGATGCTGACTTCTAAGCTCTGACATGGATGAGGGGGGGAAGGTTATTTAGTTATCTAATTTTTTAAGAGTCAGCTTTTACAAAATATTTTTTTTATTTCTTTTTTTAAAATTTATCTTTTCTTTATTCTAATAGCAAGTTTACACATAAGTTTTGCAAAGTTACATGATGCATATTGTCTCCCTCCCATCTCCCCTCCCCCCTTCCTGGAGCTAAGAAGCAATTCCACTGGGTTATACATTTATTTTCACTCAAAACCTATTTCCATATTTTTCATTCCTGTAAGTGAATAATCTTATAAGACCCAAACCCCAAATCATATACCCAAATAAACAAGCGATCAATCAGCTGTTTTCATCTGCATTCCTACTCCAACAGTTCCTTCTCTGGGGCTGGATAGTCTTTTTTCATAAGTCCCTCAGAATTGTCTTGGATCATTGTACTGCTGTTAGTAGCAAAGTCTATCACTTTTGTCATTGCTCTTACTGTGTACAATATTCTCCTGGTTCTGCTCATTTCACTCTGCATCGCTTATATAGGCCTTTCTGGCTTGTTCTGAGATCATCCAGTTCATCATTCCTTATAGCACAATAGTATTCCATCACCATCATATACCATAGTTTGTTCAGTCATTCCCCAACTGAGGAACGTCCCTTTAGTTTCCAATTCTTTGCCACCACAAAAATTGCAGCTATGAATAGTTTTGTACAAACAGGTCCTTCCTCATTTTTAAAAATTTCATAATAAAAACGATTATAATTTTAAATCCTCACCTTCTGTTTTGGTAATAATTCTAAGACAGAAGAATGTTAAGGGCTAGGCAAATGAGGTTCAATCAGTGATGGGCCAGATGGTGGGGGTGAAATGTTCTGTCCGGCCACTCGACATTATTCCTAATCTGACGAATACAGTGAGTAGGATACAATACAATGAAACTTCCGAAGAGTTGCCTTAGATGAGCCTTTCCTTTGGCCCCCTCTTTAAAAAGTTTGCCCATCACTGAGTTAAATGACTCGCCCAGGGTTACATGCTAGAAAGTGTCCGAGGCCACAGTTGAACCCAGGTCCTCCCGATTCCAAGCCTGGTGCTCTATCTCTTGTGCCCCTTAGCTGCCCCAATTAGTTCATTTTAACAAAGCATTTTCTACAGCAGCTCCCAGCTTCTGGGTCTTGAATTATTGCAGTCTTCCTGTGCATCAAGAAGCCTTGTTACTGTGATCTTTTACCAACGACAAAATATGTAACTCAGCAGAAGCAACATCATCCCTTCTACAGATGAAATAAGTATTATGTAAGATGTGAACTGTTTTCTGCTAAAATTCATCATGCACAATAACCATAAAAAAAACAAACCTTTGTCTTCTGTCTTACAACTGATACTTGGTATCGGTTCCAAAGCAGAAGAGAGTTAAACTGTTGAGGTTAAGTGACTTGACCACATAGCTAGGAAGTGTCCTGAGGTCAGATTTGAATCTAAGACCTCATGTCTCCGGGCCTGGTTCTCTATCCACCGAAATGGAATGAAGAGGTGGCCTAGAGATGGGAGATCCTGGGTTCAAATCTGACCTCATAGACTTCCTAGCTGTGTGAGGCTGGGCATGTCACCCCAGAGTGCCTAACCTTTACTATTCTTCTGCCTAGGGACCGAGATTTAGTATCCATTCTAAGGCAGAAGGTAAGGGTTTTAAAAAAAAATTCTATTGTGCTTATCGTTAGCTGATACAGAAGCATCTGACTTTGTAGAATAAAATGAAGTCCCTTCAAAATTTCCTCCAAGAAGTCTTTGTAATCAATGCAATCCCAGAGATAACTGTTCAATAGTACTTTGATTATTGTCAGATAAGGCACAATCCATAGGGCATATGTTACACCAAACAAAGTGCCTACCACTGTGAAGGAAGGTCCAAATGGAAGCTAAGGTACCTCTGTCATTTTGCATGAGACCCACATAGGTTTCTTTAGCTTGGATTTCCATTTTTTATAAATATTAGGAACTTAACTTTGGGATTATTCTAGCTACTCAAAAGATTTTTTTTTTTGGCCTTTCTTTGAATCCTCAGCACTCAGTGTGGTGCCTGCAGACCAATAGGCGCTTAAATGCTTACTGAGTTTTGCATCTTTCTTTTTTCTCCTCATTTCTGAGATATATAGTGATTTAGCTGATAAAGAGTTCTCTAAGGGTTCTTGCATTTAATTAGCAACTAGATTTTCTTGGTTTGAGAAATGCGAATTTTGCTGGGTAGATGGTTCCACATTCAAGGCCCATGCTTCTTAACTTAAAAAAAAGGATGAGACTGGATTTCCAGTTTCTCTAGTCATCCTTTGTCTTCCTTGAAGCCTGGTGGTTCTGATTTCTGTACTATAACAAGTATTTATAGCAAGGCAAATTCAGTAACACAATGGTCACATATAAGAGTATCTTTTGGTTCTATATATCACCTTTCTACTAAGAAAAGATGTTTCATTAGAAACCTGGTTTCTATAACTGGTTGATACTTTGGTCAGAATTCTGAGGTCTTTCAGAGCTTTTCCTTTCATATTACTGCTGTGGTCCCTGCTTACATTCTTTTCCTGATTCTGTTGTCACTCTGCACTAGTATATACTTTTCTCTATATTTCTCTGAATCTGTCATCTTCCTAGTTTCTTATGATGTGCCAAAAGTCTCGTCTTATTCATAAGCTAAAATTTGTTTAGTCATTCTGCAATTGCTGAACATCAGTTTTGTTTCTATTTCTTTGTTACAACAAAAGGTGCTGTTGATATAAATATTCTTGCATATATGGACTTCTTTCCTTTGTCCTAGTCCACCTTGGGTTACATGCCCAATAATAGTGTCACTGAGTAAAAGAGAACGTATGGTTTAGAACATACTAAACGAGTTTATTCTAGTGACTTTTTGGATACAGTGCCAAGTTATTTCTCCCGAGTTAAACAAAGTCATAATTCCCTCAAGAATGTGCCACTGTGCCACTTTCCTCATATCCCTTCCAACAAGTATCCTTTTTCTCTTTTGTCATCTCTGGGTGTTAGATAAATTTGCTCAAGGGCACAGAGGGAGGGATGTTGTTGTATTCCAAAGGTAAATATATTAGGCCCTTATTATTACTCATGTCAAGCTGAATTTGTTGATTGTGAAATAAGTTAATAATATCTTGTGCTCTAAAACAGTGTGACTAAGTTAATATTTGGAGAAGATTTATCTGAAATAAATTTAAACCATTCAGTAGAATGTTTTCTGTGGTTCAGGAGCAAAAACAAACCAATTACATTGTAAGAAAAGACCTTAGAGAAACTCTGAACAATAAGGGTTTCAGGTGAATAGCCTTCCCGGAGTATTTCAGAATGCTTTTTACTCTCTTCTCTATTGCCATAAAGGACAGTAAGAAAATGTTCCTGTCCTATGTCTAATTAAAAAGTTATTCATTTCAAGTAAGAACTTTTGAACATTTGGTTTAGTCATGTTTTATGCCATTATTACATTCAGGTATAACAATTTGTTTAGTCATCTATCAACTTTATGGGCGTTTACTTTATTTGCAATCTTCTGCTAACATAAAAAAAGGCTGTGGGGGGCAGCTGGGTAGCTCAGTGGAGTGAGAGTCAGGCCTAGAGACAGGAGGTCCTAGGTTCAAACCCGGCCTCAGCCACTTCCCAGCTGTGTGACCCTGGGCAAGTCACTTGACCCCCATTGCCCACCCTTACCACTCTTCCACCTATGAGAAAATACACCGAAGTACAAGGGTTAAAAAAAAAAAAAAAGGCTGTGGATATTTTGATATATAAGGGACTGTTGTATTTTTTGACCTCCTTAGGGCATATTCCTACAAGTGGGCATTTCATTTTATTAGAAAAAATTCCAAACTGCTTTCTAGGATGGTAGGATCAATTCATAACTCCATCAACCCTAGTCTGCCACAATTCCTCCAAGAGAGTTTCTTAGTGTGACTGCCTCCTGGTAGCCCCTCCAATATTAACTGTTCTCATATTTTTTCATCTGTGCTAGCTGTTGGGTTTAAGGAAAAATCTCAAGAGTTGTTCTGATTTGCATTAATTCTTTTTTTAACCTGGTGATAAGTAGTTTTGAATTCTTTTGAGAATAGTTTGTTTATACCCACTGACCAGTTGCCCATTATATATATTTTAAATTCCTTTTATATCTCAGATATCAGAAATTAATCTGAGGTATTTTCCCAATAGAGAGCTTCCTTTCCTAACCTGGTTACACCGATTTTATTCATGCAAAATCTCTACAATTTCATGTAATTGAAATAATCTCTTGTTTTTTATTTCCTCTATTCCCTGACAGAGCTGTGGAAGATACTTGAACCCATCCTCCAATTTCTTATAGTGTTAACTTTTAACACACAGGTCGCACATCCATTTTAAAGTTGTGATATATGGGGAAGATGTTGATCTAAACCTAATTTCTAACAAATTGCTTTCCAGTTTTCCTAATAGTTCTTGCTAAACAGAGAGTTATTCCCCAAATAATTGACATTTTCATATGTACTGAACACTGAGCAATTGCATTTGATTGAGTCTGATTCTTTTTTATCTAGTTTGTTGCGCTGATCTTTTCTATTTTTTAATCACTACCAGATCATTTTAATTACTGCTTTATAAGCTATGATCTAGTTACTCCTATTTTTTTTTCATGATTTTTGTTGTGTTTCTAGTTCCCCCAAATGAATTTTGTTATTATTTTGTCCAACTCCATAAAGTAGTCCTTTGGTAGTTTGATTGATATAGTGCTAAATTTGTAAATTAATTCTGATTGCAAAGCCCAATCATGAGCAACGAATATCTCTTCAGTTATTTAAGTAATACTTTATTTCTTTAAAGAGTGATTATAATGTAGCTATTGCAAGACCTGCCTGTACTTTGTTTGGCATATTTGACTCCCAGGTATTTTAATGTAGTTGTTTTGAATGGGGCTTCCCTTAATTTTGTTTTGTAAATTTGTATACTAATATTTTACTGAAGTTATTGGCCTGATTACTTTTGCCAATTCTCCAGAATCTTCTAAGTACACCATCAGGTAGTCAGCAAATGAATTTGCCTCCTCTTTGTCTATTTTTATACTTTTAATTTTAACTTATTGCTAACATTCCTAGAACTATATCAAATAACATGGGGAGAAGAGAGGTGGTCCTTGCTTTATTTTTATATTTATTGGAAGAGAGTAGTATTAACCATTGCAAGAAATGCTACTCTTAGTTTTAGATATGTACTTAACAAATTAAAATGAACATTTTAATCTTATACATTTGTTTTTTAGCCTAAATGTGTAGGTAGCTAAGTAGCACAGTGGATAGAGTATTAGGCCTGGAGGTAGGAACACCTGAGTTCAAATCTGACTTTAGATACTTCCTAGTTGTATGACCCTGAGCAAGTCATTTTATTCCAATTGGCAATCCCTTAACACATTGATATTATGACAGAAGGTAAGGGTTTAAAAACTTTAAAATAAATTTAAAAAAAAATATATATATATATACACATTTAAAAAAAAAGTAGCTAGGTGGCTCAGTGGATGGAGATCCAGGCCTGGAGACAGGAGGTCCTGGGTTCAAATTTGATCTCAAATACTTCCCAGCTGTGTGACCCCAAGCAAGTCACTTACCTCCCAATTGCTTAGCCCTTACTCATCTTCTGCCTTGGTTTTTGCACACTCTAGTTTTAAAAGGATTAATCTAATTACTTTCTTATTGTTGGTTCATCCTTAACATAATATCCAATTCGATCAGGTTGAATAATTTTTTAAGCCATTTTTGCTAGAATTTTATTTAAAAATTTTACACAAATATTCTTTAGTGATATTCTTCTGGGGTTTTCGTTTTGTTTTATCCTTCTCCATTTAGATATTAGGAATATATGTCATCATAAAAGGTGCTTGGTAGCACTTTCTTTTTCAATTTTTGAGAATAATTTGGGTAGCATAGGTTTAAGTTGTTCTTTAAATGTTTTTATCAATACATTTGTCTTGATCAGAAGTTTTCTCCCCTGTTGGGGGGGGGGAGAACTTCATGGCTAGTTCAATTTTAATTTATGGAAAAGGATTATTTAAGATCTCTACTTCAAGTTCATTTATTTAATTTAAAACTTTTCCTTCTTAGTAATTTGAGTAATTTATGTTTTTGTAGGTAATCTTCAATTCCTTTTAAATTCTTAGATTTGCCGGTCTGAACTTGTAAATAGTGTTAATTCTTTTTTAAGTCTGTGTGTGTGTGTGTGTGTGTGTGTGCCTGTGAATAAGCATAACACACTTCGTCTATGTATAACATGCGTGCACGTCAGACGTGGGTCTCAGAAGTCAGCTGGCTCCCGAAGGCTTTACAAAAGGCCGGCTCTGGGCTGTGAATCGCACGGGGCCAGGCTCTTTGGCTCGGGTCTCGGCTGGCCGGGCCGGTGGGAGCCGGACCCCTGAAGCTGCAAAGGCTCAATTGCTACACACGGATGCGCTTCACTCGGGGCTACCTGCCAGCCAATCACTCCATAAGCATTTAGAAAACACTTGCCAGGAGCTAAGTATGGTGGATGCCAAACTCCCCTGTGGGCTGCAGTTAGTCCTATTTTACCCCACTGTTAGAGCGAATATAATCTGGAATCAGGCAAAGCTTCTTTATAGGAAGTGGCCCATGAGATGGGGAAGAGGCAGAGGCCCAGGAAGTTAGGTGGCCCCGTGGATAGACCCAGGCCTGGACACAGGAGGTCCTGGATTCAAATCTGCCCTCAGATACTTCCTAGCTGTGTGATCTCGGACAAGTCTCTTAACCCCTAGTGCCCAGCACTTCCTGCTCCTCTGCCTTACAAGTAATTCTTAATATCCAGACTTGGACAGAAGGTAAAGGTTTCAAAAAAAAAAAAGAGGCCCAGAACACCATCTACACAAAGCAAAGGGGGCGAAGGGTAGGAACGACAGAATGTCAAGTTGGAGAATCTAAAAGAACTCCAGTTTAAGTGAAGAGTGCAGTGTGTGTAAAAGGGGTAAATGATTTAGACATAAAGGGTGATACAATAGGCAAATTAAGGAAACATAGAATAGTTTACCTGTCAGATTTATGGACATGGGAAGAATTTATGACCTAACAAGAGATAGAGAGTATTATGGTATGTAAAATGGATAATTTTGCTTTTATTAAATTAGAAAAGTAGTGCACAAACACAACGAATACAGCCAAGATTAGGAGGAAAGCAGAAAACTGGGGAAAACTTTTTTTTTTTTACAGCAAGTCTCTCTGATAAAGGCCCCATTTCTCAAATATATAAAGAACGGAGTCAGATTTATAAGAATACAGGCCAATTCTCAATTAAGAAATGGTCAAAGGATATGAACAGGCAGTTTTCAGAGGAAATCAAAGGTATCTATAGTCACATAAAAAATGCTCTACATCTTCATTTAAATCATTACATCTAATTAGAAAGATGCAAATTAAAATAACCTGAGGAGAGCAGCTAGGTGGCCCAGTGGATAGTCAGGTCTGAAGATGGGAGGTTCTGGGTTCAAATCTGACCTCTGATACTTCCTGAGCAAGTTACTAAGAGTCTAGCCCTTACTGCTCTTCTGCCTTGGAACCAATACATAGTATTGATTCTAAGATGAAAGTAAAGGTTCAAAACAAAACAAAACAACTCTTTAGCACTACTTCACACCTATCAAATTGGTTAATATGATATAAAAGGAAAATAGCAAATGTTGGAGGAGATATGGGAAAATTAAGACACTAACAGATTGCTGATGAGTTTGGAACTGACCCATAATAGTTTATTTTGGAAAGCAATTTGGAACTGCCCAAGGGATATAAAACTGCAATGACCCAGCAATACCATTACTAGGTCTGTATTCTAAAGAGATTTAAAAAAAAAAAAAGGAAAAGGAAAAAGACCCATATGCACAAAAATAATTATAGCAGCTCTTTTTGTGTTGTCAAAGAATTAGAAATTGAGGAGATGCCCACCAATTAGGAAATGGCTAAATGAGCTGTAGTTTATGATTACAAGGACTAGTAAGTGAACAGAACCAAGAGGACATTGTATATAGTAACAGAAGTTTTGTTCAATGATTGATTATGAATGACTTGGCTGTTCTCAGCAACACAATGATCCAAGATAATTCCAAAGAACTCATGATAAAAAATGCTATTTACCTCCAGAGAAAGAAATGGTAGAATCTGAATGCAGATTAAATTAATTAAATTAAATTAATTAAAATTACAAATATCTAGTTATAATTATAATAAATTATAATTTAAAAATTTTTAATTTTCTTTTCTTTTTTGGGGGGGTGTGTGCCAACAGATGGTATTTTTTTTCACAATGTGATTAATACAGAAAAGTTTTGTATGACTACACATGAATAAACCATATCCATTAGCTTGTTCTCTCATTGAGGGAGAAAGGGAGAAAATTAAGAACTTGAAATAAAAAAATATATATGTTAAAAATTGTTTTAGCCTGCAAATGGGAAAAAAAAAATTTTTTAAGTACCCATGAAGAAGAATCTGATGGGAAATATGCCTGGAGAAGTAGGCTAAAGTCAGATTGAAAAGGGTTTTAAAGGTCAAACTCAAGAGTCTGTATTTTTATCCTAGAGAAACTAGCAAGCCCCTGAAGGGTCTTGATCAAGAAGTGTGCCATGGCCAGCCTTATGTTTTAGGAAGATTACTTTGGCCACTGTGTGGAAGTTGGATTGAAAGAGGGAGAAAATGAGAGCAGAGACACTATCTAGGAGGTTGTTACAAGGACTTGTAGAGAGGTCAATAAAGATGAAAACTGAGAGAAGGAAATCACATTTAGCAGTTAAAAGACTGCTGGTGTCCTCATCCTTTAACCTGGATTCTGCTGCTAGGGATATACCCCAGGAAGGCCAAAGAGAAAGAAGGATGCCTTATACACTAAAATATTCGGAACAGCACTTGCTGTGGTAGCAGAGAATTGGAAGCAAAGTAGATGAACAACTGAAGAACAAACTGTGGAATATGAATGTAAAAGAATATTATTGTTCCAGAAGAATTGATAAATATGAAGAATTCAAAGAAACAAGATGAGACCTGAGAGGC
This sequence comes from Gracilinanus agilis, assembly GCF_016433145.1. NCBI lineage: Eukaryota > Metazoa > Chordata > Mammalia > Didelphimorphia > Didelphidae > Gracilinanus > Gracilinanus agilis. The sequence goes on along the minus strand of NC_058130.1, from coordinate 134,093,953 downwards.
ATGGTAGAGAGAAGGCAGGCTGCAGAGTCAGAAAGACCTGGGATCAAATTCTACCTCTGGCAAAGAATGGCTTTGTGGCCCACAGAAGTCACTTAAACCTCTTGATGCTTTAGGAATTGAGTCTGGATGGGGCAGCTGGGTAGCTCAGTGGATTGAGAGCCAGGCCTAGAGATGGGAAGTCGTGGGTTCAATCTGGTCTCAGACACTTCCCAGCTGGGTGACCCTGGGCAAGTCACTTGACCTCCATTGCTTACCCTTACCACTCTTCTGCCTTAGAACCAATACACTGTTATTGATTCTAAGACAGAAGGTAAGGGTTTAAAAAAAAAAGGAATTGAATCTTTAAGACTGTAAGTTGCAAACAAGATGCTGCTGACCTGTATGGAGAGTTTCCTTGTAGGGAGTTCCCTGCACCAACGCAATCCCAGATCTAGTCCCTATGCCTTATAGAAGATTTATATGCACTGATAGAATGAGCAGAACCAGGACAATAATGCAATGACTACAATGACAGGAACAGGACAAAAAGCCCCCAACTGAACACTGGGTAAGTATTATGATCAAGAAGTTTGGTCACTGAAGAGAGTTGGGAAAAATATGCCAGGGGAATATTTTTACAAATTAATGTGATATAAATATAAATGGGGACAAAAACCTAAAAAATTTAAAACCTTAGTTTCCTACTTATAAAAATGTACCTGGGGGAGTAGAAACATAGAAGAAAACCAACTGCTTGAACACATGGTTCGATGAGGATATGTTTGGGGATATTGACTCTAAACGATCACTGTAGTGCAAATGTCAATAATGTGGAATTAGGTCTTGATCAATGATACACGTAAAACCCAGTGGAATTGCTCATTGGCTATGGGGGGGGGGGAGCAGGGAAGGGAAAGAATATCAATCATGTAACCGTAGAAAAATATTCTAAGTAAATTAAATAAACTTAAAAAAATGTACCTGAGGGCAACTGGGTGGCTCAGTGGATTGAGAGCCAGGCCCAGAGACAGGAGGTCCTGGTTCAAATCTGTCCTCAGACACTTCCCAGATGTGTGACCCTGGGTAAGTCACTTAACCCCCATTGCCTAGCCCTTACCACTCTTCTGCCTTGGAACCAACACACCGTTTTGATTCCAAGACAGAAGGTAAGGGTTTTAAAACAAAACACTCCTTCAGGTTTGAAATATTTCTGTTGGTTTGGATTTGTGAGAACAGACATGTTGCTTTCAACAACTGACTACCAGGAGAAGAGGACCACCATTGATCAAAGTAGCAAGCCTTTCCTGTTCTTTTTTTTTTTTTAAACCTTTTCCTTTTATCTTAGAATTGATACTATGTATGGGTTCAAAGGCAGAAGAGTGGTAAGGGCTAGGCACTGGGGATTAAGTGACTTGCCCAGAGTCACACAGTCTGAGGCCTGATTTGAACCCAGGACCTCCCGTCTCTAGGCCTGGCTCTCCATCCATTGAGCCACCCAGTTTCTCCCCAAGCTTTTCCAGTTAAAAAAAGCTTAAAACTCATGGGGGGAAATACATTTTTCTGGGGATTAGCATTTCTTGGCATAGAATCTCTCAGCTAAAAAAAGGAAGTAGGTGAAAGGTAAGGAGGTAAAAGGTAAAGAAGTAAAAGGCCAAATAGAAAATGTTATAAGTTTAGAAAACTGCTACAATGCTAAAAGGTGCCAAAACCTAAGTAGCGTTAGAAATAAACACAAATCATCTACTCCAGTCCCCAAACAAAAAGGGTTAGTTATCTTTAAATTTAAAAAAAAGGTAACAGTTTTGAGTCTCAGTTTTGTTTTTGTATAGATTCAAATCTACAACAGAATAGACACTTAACATCTGTCCCTTTCTCCTCAGAAGGGGCCCTGCCAAAATAAAGAATGTCAGAGCCAGGAATATGGCCAATTTTTGCGATTGAAAGGCTCTTGGAATCTAGACAAAGGCAGGAGGTTGTCTGGCTATTTTACATGGGTTGTGTAAAAAAAAAAAAATTAGCTTGCTCAGTGTGCTCCTCTCTCACCTTTCCTTTCTAGTTTTTGGCTTAAAAGCCTTTATGTTGTAAGAGGTATTTGGCACTCTGGTATGAGAGTATTTGCTGTGCCATGATGTGTACATCCCCTTATCTTGTCTGATTAAAGATGAAATTTATAGACTTTGACTACTCTAATTTATGCTAAGTAATAGTTAATATAATTAATGTGTAATTATATATAATGTTATGTATGCTATATATTAATTAATATAATGAATAATAATCAATTCTCTAATCACAAGCCAGAGAGGGATCTGCCATAATTAGACCCCAACACCTGTGGTCTGAGTACAGAGCCTTCACTCTGGTTTATTTATTCTGCGTTGGGAGTCCTGACTCCTCTGTTCTAGGTCAAAGGTCGACAGATAATTACTTTCCCTCAACATTCTTTGCTGGGTCTTTATCTCTACAACACCTTCTTTCTACATAAGTCTCCAAAGCTCTAACCTGGGTCCTCTCTTTTCTGGATACTGTGTAAAGGGAACCCCCCCATCCCCAGCTCCTCCCACCTCGCTGCGTGGCGAACACTCCAAACAGAGGTCAGAGGTGAAGAGCCCTAGGAACATGACCTGTGACTAAAGGCTCTGGGTCAAGAGGGAGGATAAAGAGGTGATCCTGGGCATGACTGGAGGAGGCAGAAGAGGACCATGGCTGAGAGAGACAGCCATGTGGAGAACCATGTGATGAGAGTTAGGTTAGATTAGGCTTAAATCTCTATCTGCTTTCTCTATCTCAAGTGATTATTAATAAACTCTGTGGAAAATAAGAACCTGGAGTTTTTAATTTAACTCTAACAATACTCTCTCATGGCAACTCCCACTGATTCCACTGTCATTTCTATGCTAGCAGATGACTTTCAGATCTCTCTATTCTCCAGCTCTGGTTTCTTTCTTGAGCTTTAGTCCTAAATCAGCCAATGCCTATTATATAGCCTCAACTGGGTATTCCTTTGGCATCTCAAACTCTACGTATCCAAACCAAAATTGTCACCTTTCACCCATAAATCTACTCCTTTTCTGAAATTCTCCCTTCATACTAGAATGTGAGTTCCTTAAGAGTAGAGAAGGCCTTGATTTTCTCTATACAGCCACAACATTGAGCCCAGTATTTGATATATAGTAAGGACTTAATGAATGCTTTTCTATTCATTCATGTATTCATTTTACAGACAAGAAAGCTCAGGCTCAGGGAAGTGAAAAGACTTGCCCAGTCACACAACTATTGTATGTCTGGGGTAAAATTCAAACTAGGACTTTTCTAATTCTAATCATAGCACTATCTCCTCTTCACCACACTGCCTCCAAAAAAAAAAAAAAAAAAAAAAAGAGCATGCTCCAAAGCCATAAAGTTGGTTCATTTTTTATATGGCCAACTTTTGGATTTAGCCAAGAACAGATTAAGAATAGGAACACTTAAGAATAGGACAAGAGATGGGGCAGCTGGGTAGCTCAGTGGAGTGAGAGTCAGGCCTAGAGACAGGAGGTCCTAGGTTCAAACCCGGCCTCAGCCACTTCCCAGCTGTGTGACCCTGGGCAAGTCACTTGACCCCCATTGCCTACCCTTACCAATCTTCCACCTATGAGACAATACACCGAAGTACAAGGGTTTAAAAAAAAAAAAAAAGAATAGGACAAAAGAGCTTGTATTCAGAGGATGATGACAACATGTTCACCTGGCATGAAGCTCCCTCTTCTTCCTCTGAAACACTACTCAAGGAGTGAATCTGTACCCATAAGGCTCTTTCTAGATCTCCCTTGCTGCTAGTGCCCATCCTCTCAAACCACCTGGCATATAAATGTACATTGATTCATTTTACATTTATATTATATATATTTTTGCATGTACATCCCTCCTTAGAGTGTAAGCTTTTATGAGTAGTATTTGTTTCATTCACTGAACTTGTATCTCCTGGCATATAACAAGTTCTATTTTTTTTTTTTAAACCCTTACCTTCCATCTTAGAATCAATACTGTGTATTGGTTCTAAGGCAGAAGAGCAGTTAGGGCTAGGCAATGGGAGTTAAGTGACTTTCCCAGAGTCACACAGCATTGGACTAGTTCACTAAGCTCCTTTCCAACTTTTAACAGTAGAAGACTACTGGATGAGAAAGTGGTATTCTGTTTTCCTGACATTAAATCTTTCTTTGAATGTTGACTTTCAGATTGAATTAGGTAAGGTGAAAAAAAAAAAAAGACTAAAAGAAAGCCTAAGGGGAAAATAATAAAAAAGGGAACAAACTGAAACCTCTACAAAGAGTTAATTTAGGAGAACACAGTTCCTAATGGCATTACCAAGGTTATGATCCACATCCACAATAAGTGCAGATTTACTAAATGATCTTCTTGATGTTACTGGGCAGCCTACAGAACATGGCATTTTTTCCAATCGGTGTTGAGTAGCAGAAAGAAGAAAGCTTCCTGTAAATACAGAAACACATTTTCCCCATTATCTTTCTGCAGGGTTGGTTAGCTCATCTAAGAGAAGAGCTTGCTATCCAGCCAGGGAAAGCTAAGATTCTCTCTCCCTAAAGGTCTTGGTCCCTCCCATCCTGCACTTTTATGACTTTTTCAACGGTCCATAGCACTTAAGGGAAAAAATGACAACCAATTGTTTATAGGACAAACAAAATTCTATTTCCTCTTGTCCTATTAGAATGATTGACACCGCCTCATTGGACTTTCGGTGGGAAAGGAGAATCCTGGGTGTATGTATATGTGGGAGGAAGAGCACCCCGCCACGGGACCGAGGTAGGGGGAGGGGAACACCTGGCAAGGGTGGGGCCCTCTAAGCCAAGATCTGTCTCAGACATTTGTTCCCGCAATACTAACTAGACCCTACCATGCCGCCCCCCGAGCCTGCCCCAGGGATCAGCGATAGTACGGCCTGGCTCTGGAGCAGGGCTCCAGGCTGGCTCAAGCGGGCCGGGGCCAGCTGTGCTCCCTGCCGAAGAATGGTTCATTCCGGTCCGTCCGGGCCCCCAGCCCTCTGCTTCCCCAGCTCCGCGCGGTGCCCCCAAAGGAGACTGGGGGCGGGGAGAGTCTGACCTGAGCGAAGGAGCTCCTGGCCAGGGCCGCCGAGCCTTCGCTTCAGCACGGACACAACTCTCAGCGCCATCTTTGGTCAGAATGGGGGGCAGAGCCCCAGTCTCGGGTGAAGGGCAGGACGCGGGAGGGAGGAGGCAGGACGGGGGTTGTCCCAGGCCGGGACAACCCCCTGCCCCGCCGCAGAACCTCCCTGCAGGCGAGGGGCGGGTCTAACGGCTGCCGACACGCCCCCTCCCCGTTAGTCCCTGCATCCCCAGGCCAACGGCTGACCGCGAGGGGCTTTTTCTTTCCCCGCTGTCCTGTAGGTCGTAGGGCCACTTTCTGTCTGGGGGAAACCTCCCTGTGCCACGAACCGAGAGGGACGGTCCAGTTGCTCCCTTCCGACCTCCAGCTAGAGTCTCGCGTCCGTCGCAGGCGTTCAGGGCCTTAGCCAACCCTTTCCCAGGCACTTTCTCCGCGCGCTTGCCGCTGCCAGTCCCGTCTCCCTCCCGATCCGCCTGGCAGGCCACCACGTGCCACCTTTCTCCCGGATCGCAAGCCTCATTTCGGCGGGAAGCCCTTTCATCCAACGCTTCAGAGAGATGGTCTCGTCCGCACTCGGTCTGCACCTAGGCCGGACACAGCGGTGGCCGTGCTGGCGTCTCCCTTATAGCCGGCCGACTCCTCCGGGTGGAAGGGGGCTGCCTGCCCCGGGCTGGCTTCTCGTGCCCAAGCTCCGCGCGAGCGCCGGCGGGGCTTAGGAACACCCAATGTACATAGGTTAGTTTTCAGGCTTTCAGATGACTTAACACGTGTAAATTGCGCTCTCCAAATTTTGTAGTTATCACCAAGTCCAAGTAGAATGTAAGCCTCCCCAGGCCAGGGTCTGTCTAAACTTGTTGCTCTGGCATTTGCCTTCCGGTGGGCTTTCTGTGATCTGGTTAGCTTTCCCTCTAAATGTATTGTCAAATTAAAAAAACACAACTACCCAAGCAGTTACAAAAGAACATCAGCACCACGGAGACAGAGATCTGATGGCCCGCCGCCACACAGGGAACACAGTCTCCGGGACAAGCACCAAGAATGCGACTTTTCACGGAACGGCAGCACTCTGGGAGCACATGAAAGGAAGGACAACTGATTGGCTGGGGAAAGAGGATTCTAGCTAGAGGCTAGAATCCCTGGGAGAGGCCCGGATACAACAGGTTTCTCAAATCTAGAAGACAGGAAGGTGATAGATGCCACTTCATGTTTATTGTTCCATCTAGGACAAAACCTACTCATCTTATCTAGGGTGATCAGGGGAGCTTGAGGTTTCCTTCAACTATGTTTGCCTGTATTTGTGTTTGGCTGTTTAAACATTTAATTGTGATAATGTATTGTTTCATTAGCCAGTGAGGCAGCAAGGTAAGCAGATCCTGGGGCCTGGAACAGGGAAGACCTGAGCTGAAGACAAATAATCCAAGACCCCATTCGGGGAGATCACCCTGGAACTACCACTGTCCCAGGAAAGATGCCATTACTGGGAATTTCAAGTGAACCATAAAACTCAGGGTCCTAAATATACTTTTAAGGAGACTGAGGAAAAATGTGAGTTTATTGAAGCTTGAGAAAGAAGGAATTAGCTACTGTCTCAATCTTAAAACTGAAGATCTAGCCAGAGGCTAGTGTACCTGGGAATAGCCTGCATACAACAGGAGAAACTAAGTAAACCAAAAGGTACTGAAAGTCTGATTGCATCTGCTAATCCTGCTAGGGTGGCCAAGACATGCTTAAGGTTTCAGTCTGGGACAAGGGACAGTCTAGGGGTTTCTTGAAGACAGGTTATTAGGGATAAGGGACTATTTGGGGTTTTAGAAAACCAGGTTGTCAGGACTAATGATATATAGCACTTATCTTACAGTTTGAGGATCATATAACTTAACATGTAAAGTGTTTTTGTAAAATTATAAAATGTTGTTACTATATGTTATATATAACATATATGTTATATATGACTATGGTGTCAATCATAAAATGCATTCTGTTCATAAGATCATAGGAAGGGACTTTAGAGGCCATTAAATCTGTCTCCCTCATTTTACAAATGAGGAAAGTGAGGTCAAGAGAAATTTAAGTGATTTGTCTAGTCTCACAGCTTTCAGGGAAGAATTGAATTCATACCTTCCTGACTTTAAATTCAGTACTTTATTCATTGAGCTACCTTGCTGCCTTTCTCACTTTATAGAAATAAAAATTCAGTCAAGAAATTTATGTATTGTTCAATTGGGTTCGACCCTACACGGCCCATTTCAGGTTTTCTTAATAAAGATTCTCAAGTAGTTTGCCATTTCCTTCTCCAGCTTTTTTTACAGATGAGGAAATTGAGGCAAACAGGGCTAAGTGACTTGTCCAGGATCACACAGTAAGTGTTTGAGGCTGGATTTGAGCTCAGGAAGATGAGTCTTCTTGATTCCAGGCTCACCGCTCCATCCTCTGCTCCATCTAGCTGCCCTAGGGTTGTAATATTACTCATTAAATAAATGTTTGCCGGACTGAATCCAGAAATATTTCTGCAACACTTTCTTGTTAGCTCCTCCTGAAAGTAGCTTAGCTTGTCTAAATTTCCCTCCAAGTAGCTGCTTGGGCCAGCGCTATGGCATATCCTTTTTGCCAGACCATCTTTGCAGGGTAGTCAGCTGCTCCTTTGTGATTTTAGGAGCTCCTGAAAAGACCAGCTTTAGACATCTTTAAGGAGGTGAGAGATAGTTGGGGAAAGAAGGAGGGAAAATTCTAAAGACTGAAAACAGACTTATCTAAACTAAAGCTTAGGGCAGTTTTATTGGTATCAGACCATAAAGCTTAGTTCTCTAATAAGTACTAGTGCCCAGTGTTACTTTATAGAGCATCATTATACCTTTATCATCACCTTAGACTAGTGATGGGCAAACTTTTTAAAAAGGGGGCCAAAGGAGAAGAAATGCTCATCTGTCAGTCTGTTTCTAAGGCAACTCTTTCAAAGTTTCATTGTATAGTATCCTACTCATTGTATTTGTCAGATTAGGAATAATGTTGCCTGGCAGGATAGAACATTTCAGGCCCTTCCCCCCCCCCCCCCAATCTGGCCCACAGGCTGTAGTTTGCCTATCACTGCCTTAGACTATTCTGTCCCTAAACTAGTTGGCCATATTTAACTATGTTCATGGGCAAGCTATTTCATTTCTTTGTGCCTTAGTTTCCTAGCTTGTAAAACCAAGGACACTGATCCCTCTACTACCACTTCATGTGGTTTTGAAGATGATGTGGGAGAAGCACACCCACATTTGTAGCAGTGTCTCACCCCCAAAATGGGAGACAAATTCCATTCAATCCAGAAGAAAATAATTTTATTTTAAGAAGTAGTTTATGGTAATATAATAGTCTGGGAGGTTGGTCAGGAATAAGCCCAGGTACTAGTAGAGTAGCCTCTCTGAGCCTAATGGTATGAAGTAGCAGCTCTGTGTAGAGTGGCAACTTCCACACTCTGTGGATCAGGGTTGGCATATTTATTGGAGTCTCCCATTCCAAATTCAGGTGGAGGTATGTTTTGGGGTTTGTGACCATTGGGAATAAAGAGCAGCTTGGTTAGGTTTGGAAGATTCTTCTGGAATGCCAGAGTCCCCATTGCACAGGTTCCATGTTCCCCCATTGTCTATCTTGTCATCATTTGTCTTGCTGTAGAAGAGGTCTTGCTGCCCTTCTAGAATGAGAACATGGTGGGTGCTGCAGTACACTGGAGGATCACTATAGGTAATTAACCATATCTTTTAGTTCTAAGAGTATTAAAACAGATTGGGCACAAAGCTGATGCCCAGTATAGATTATTACAAATCTAGTACACAGAATGGGTGATTGATCAATCTGCAATTCATGCTTGACTGATGTTGAAACTGTGTAATTGAAATCTGAACTCCAGAACTACAATTCCCAGCACCCCACTCTCCTTCTCCTGTTACATGCTGAGGTAGACAGGATATAAATTTTGTGTAGCCCCGCCTCTCACCTTCTCTTCCCGTGATCCCGTTTGGTGGAAGTGGTGTGAGGTGAGTGACAGGAGAATCTACTCACATGGCCTTATACTTTGTTAGATAATTACCTTTTTATTCTTTTACTTCAAGTGATTATTAATAAACTTTACAAAATCTAATACTTGGAGTGTTGGATATTAATTTAAATCTTACAAACTACAGGTTTTACAGTTGATGTTTAACTAGCGAGAAATGCAAGATTTCAGAGTATGAGCTTCTGTTCCTGTTATTACCTCTTAACTGCCCACTGTCAGCCCACATCGAAAATAAGTTTTACAGTCCTCAAAATCTTATAGAAATGTATTATTCATTCTTTCATCCAGTTCCATGAATGTCATATAAGATTCAAAGCATACTTTTTCATTCACTCATTCGTGAACTCAAGAACTCACAGTTCAGTATTCACTGGGAACAATATCGGACACTGTGTTACGTTCTGCATTGGTATTCATCGGCAAGGAGAGACACTAACAAAACAAAAGTGTTATAGGTTCTCTCAAGGTCTAAACATTTTCAGGGCTCATTCTTAAAGGAAAGTGTAGCCACGCTAGATCATATTTGATGGGGGTCTGGGTTGGGAGCAGGAAGGTTAGAGGATACACATTTTGTGCTTTCAGTTCTGTTCTTCTGTTCTTTGTAATGGGGATTGGGGATTGCAATTATTCTTCATGAAAGAGGAGTTGCCAATAAATTGGGGTCATGAGCATATGTTGATTAAATGACTATGAAGGGAAAGGTAGAATACCAGACCTGGAGATAGGAGGTCCCGAGTTCAAATCCAGTCTCAGACCCTTAATAGTTGTGTAACCCTGGGCAAAGCAAGTAACTGTGGTTGTGCCACCTCCACCCAAGCCCCGCTCCTCCCCCAAAAAGTTCCTGGATCACTGCCTTATCCAGGCAGAGGGGCTTGTCCAGCTCAATGAAACTGAGCTATGCCATGCAGGGTTACCCAAGATAGATAGGTCATAGTGGAGAGCTGTGACAAAAAACCAAAAAAAAAAAAAAAGAAAAAAAAGATGATCCACTGGAGAAGGAAATGGGAAACCACTCCAGTACCTTTGCCAAGAAAACCTCACGGAAAAGTAGTCCAGAAGGTCTTGAAGAGTTGGACATTAACAATAATTTACCCTTGGGTAAATAGATTGATTATGTAATGCCTGTATCTCACAAATTAATCTGCAAAATGATTCCCCCCCCTCTCCTATCATCTCCTTTGAAAAAAGAAAGGAAAAAAATATCCTTTTTTTTTTTTAAACAAATATGCATAGTTAAGCAAAACAAATTCCCACATTGGCCAGGTACAACAGTATGTTTCAGTCTACACTCTGAGCTTATCATCTGTGCCAGGAGGTGGGCAGCATATTGCATTCCAGGTCCTCTGGAATCGTGGTTGGACATGGAGTTGATCATGGCTCTTAAATCGTTCAAAGTTGTTTGTCTGGCTTTACAATGTTATCATTCTATAAATCCTTCTTCAGCATCTGCTTGCATCACCCTGCATCAGTTCCTACACGTCTCCCCAGGCTTCTCTGAAAGTTCTTTGTCATTTCTAACAGCACAGTAGTATTTCATTACATTCATATACCAAAATTGCTCAGCCATGCCCCCAGCGACGGGTTCCTCTTTGGCTTCCAGTACTTTGCCATCCACAAAAAGAGATGCAATCATTTTGAACTTATGAGCCCTTTTTCTTTGAGATTTAGGATTTAGATCTGGTAGTGGGATTACTGGGACAAAAGGTTTGCATATTTTAGTACCACAAAAGGGCACTGGAAAAATGTAATTTACAAACACAAAACTGACACAAAAATGGTTTTTATGTTGCAAAGAGCCACCTCTGGCACAGTACAAATCCACGTTCTTGCTGGTACATGCGAGGATATATTTTTTTCATATATGTATACATATATATATATGTATGTATGTATGTAGGAGATGACAAATATTTGAAGATAGTTTTAGGCTTTTTTCTGTCACAGACTTAACTGCCAAGACTTTCCTCCTCTACAAAGCCCTACGTCTTGGAAGAAGGCAGTGTTTTTAGGGAGGAAATGTGGTCTATGTCAGAGATAAGAGAGATATGGAGTTCAGGGAGGACCAGCATCTCTGGGGGAAGGCCTTGCTGAGTCCTTTTCAGGAGCTCAACTCTCACCTGTGGCTCCCACAAACTATGTGCCTGTCTCAGCGGAGGGGCTCCAGCAGCTGGAAGGGAACGAGCAGGTCTCCAACCTCTAGGTGAGTTGTAAGAGGTCCGGGTGGGATGGCAGATGAGAACAGGTGGTTCCAGGGGCTGGGAGGCGGATGATGCAGGCCTGTGGAGTGTTTCGAGCTGGGTCAGACATGGAAGCCGCCAAGGCAATTCACTGCATTCTGGGCCCCTGCTGACGGTGCTGACGTTTCATCTGGCCGCTGCATTTGGGCAGGGATGAAGAAAAAGGCTTTAAGAGGCAGGGTCCAGCATAGCAGGGGACATGACCAATCTAGGTAACCATAGAAAGAAGAGTGGACTTAAGCCACAATATTTGGGTTCAAGGCCCAACTCCCCCAATTTACCTGTTAGGTTGAAACAAGTGAGTAAAGCTTCTGAACCTGGTTCTTCCTCAGTAAAATGCTCTACTTACTGTAGACAGATTTACTTGGGCCTGCTTGCACTAGCCACCTCACAAAGTGCTTGTTAGCGTGCAAGTCAGATAGCACAATGGTGAGAACCAGGCCTGGAGCTGGGAGGACCTGGATTCACTTCCTGGCTATGTCTTCCTGGGCTAGTCACTTAACTCTGATTGCTTACTAAGACAGAGGGCAAGTATTTTAAGAACAAACAAAAGCAAAGTGCTCTGTAAACCGTTGCCTTCTCCCTTTTATGTTTCCATTTCCTAGACTTAGGATCACAGGGTCTGTAGATCTTAGGGATCTCAGAAGTCATCTAGTCCAACCACTTGATTTTACATCCTGGGACTGAGAGGCTAAATGGGAGGCAGCCAGAAGACGTAGTGCATCGAGCAGTTGGGTCTGGAGTCAGAAAGACCAGAGTTCGGATGCAGCCTCAGACATTTACTTGCTGTGTAACCTCTTGGCAAGGCATATTAAACTGTTTGCCTCGGTTTCTGCAAATATAAAAAGGGGATAATAATATCACCTACCTCCCAGGGTTGTTTGGAACAAATGAGATCAAGAACTAAGCATAGTACCCGGCATCACTCTATAAATGTAATCACATAGGCAATGACCAGAACTAGGACTCAAACTTAAGTCTTGACTCCAGTTCCTTCCGCTCTCCAGGATTTTTCCACTACCACAATATATCTCTGCACAGTACCATGTAGGTACTGCATAGTCTTTAAAGAGGATTGCCCAGGGCACGGAGAGGTTCAGATGAGCCATCATCCTCCCAGCGACCCATGCCAACTTGAGACTCTTCTCTCACCCAGTCTGTTGCAAGGTCTTATTTCTAGCTTCATATCTTATAAAAATATTCCTCTCTCCACTCAAGTAGCCTCTTGTCCTTTCAACTATTACAATAGCCTTCTTATTGATGCAGGTCTGACCAAGTCTCAACTCAATAAACTCCTCTGGTTCTTTATTCCCTCCAGGATCAAATAGAAATCCTGCCTGGCACTTATGGTAAAGTCTAATCTCTATCTTCCTTATCTTATATATTTTACTTGCATGCTTAATACTCTATAATCCAGTTACACTAATCTATCTGCTGAACTTGTGCCTTTCAATGACTTTTCCCCCATGCTGAAAATACTCTTCCTCCTCACCCCCTACCTACTGGCTTCCCTGAAAACTCAGCTTAAAGGTCACTTTCTGTAGGAAATCTTTTTCTGGTCTTCCCAGCTGTCATATTTTCTTCTTTCATCTAGTTTGTCCGTATCTTGTAGGTAGTTGTAAGAATGGGAGCTCCCTGAAGGGAGGGACTACCTTCCTTTGTATCCCTAATTTAGCACAGGATCTAGTACTTCATGAATGCTCATCAACTACTGATGGACTTTTATGTCTCCCTAATGCTTGCTAAAAAACGTAGGCTCAAAGGCAGGGAGTTTCCCCTGCTTTTTTGCATCCTTGGTGCCTGGTAAACAAAAAGTAGTTAGCATGTGCTAAATATATAGAATTTGAACCCAGGTCCGGACAGGTGTGACTTATTCATTCATGTTTCTTCTCTAGCTATCCTTAAGTACTGCTGAGCAATGCAGTGGGAAGGAACCGAGCCTCCAATTTCAAATCCAGTGATTTTCCCTGAAGACCAACTCAATTGTTTGAGGCCATTTTGGAGGGAGGCTGGGCCCATTTGAGATTAGGCAAAAGCAACAGGCCTGTCTACGTAACCAGTTTATCAAAAGCAAAGGAGAAATATCTAAATAGCTACCCTGTTGATAATATCCTCATTTTCCAAATTTTTGACTGCAATGTTGTATGCACAAGTACAATACTATGACCATGATACTCAAAAGCTGCCTTTTGCAGGTTTAGTCTGGAATAGTCCAAGACAAAAAGGAATCACAGAGACCTGTAAAGAGTCCACGACACCACCATATTTCAACCCTTGAAGTTTATTTAATACGATTTTCTTCCATTCTACACAACAAAAGTACAAACACAACATTATCTAAAATGCTACAAAGATACAAAACTCAACGCAGAAATTTTCTAGTACTGACTGTACAATAAAAGCCAAGAATGCAATTTACATTTTGCAAAATTAACCCGTTAGCTTCCCAAGGGGTCACAGCCTCAAAGGACTGGCTCCTCAACGAGGCAGCACCCAGGGGCTGATCTACAACTTGCTTACCAATTTCTGAGACCAGGAGGGCACTAGAGAGTGTGTGTGTGTGTATAGAACCATTTATAGCAACGAGTAAAGGAGTGAAATGAAAAATCTGTACTCCTTCCCAGGGTTTTCTGACCCCCCCAAAATCAGGAAAAAAAAAAAAATCAAAGCAGCAGACTGATTGTTGGTCTAGCTTTAGCAGGAGACTAAAGCGGACATGCATGAGCTCATGTCCTCTTTTCATAAAGAATCAACCTGGTCAATAAGCAAGCATAAAGTCTTCATATTTGTCAAAAAATTTCTGAGGGAGAAGAAAAAAAAAAACAAAACCACTGCCAGTTTGGGGTAGGCAGGGCTTCAGTATCTTGAGCTTTTCTTTGCTTGGTCTGGAGCTGTTGGTTTCCTGCTTTTCTCAGAAGTTGGTAACAGATGAGTTTTCTGTTTGGGCCAGAAAAAAAGACGGCCTTAATATGGCTGCAATTCTGTACCTTCAATATTCCTGTGAGCCAAAATCAGCCCTGAGACATGAATCAAATTTGCTTTCTAGAAGCCTTCAAGGGCAAGGAGACATCCATTGCATTAAACCTTTGCTAGCCAGTGCTTGGTTCCCATTTTTCTCTCCCCCATGCTCAGTACAAATGCTCCAATATTGTTTGTGTTCAATCATATTTAAGTTACAAAGTAAGAATAGCGGTCTTGTTTTATCGGGATGAATTGGAGCTGGAACGGCTGCGGTGGCGCCGGCGGCCAGGGGAGCGGGATCGTCGGCGGACAGGAGATCTACGCCTAGGAGAGCGGGACCTGTTGAAAAGAAAATATAGAGTTAGACCAAAGCTGAAAGAGGGCAGCTGAAGATGTAAAACTACTGTACAGCTTCTTATGTGGGATTCAACTCTCATCTCTCAATACTGAGTTGAGGGAAATAATTTCTAAGAGTCCACAAAGAAGAAATTGTACTTGACCCTTTCTAGAGGTATTTGAGGAAAGCAGATGGGCAAAAAGTATGTGTGCTTAAGGGACCATCATGCTCTCTAGCCATTTCTGTATTCTATTGCACGGCAAATGTATTATTGGGTAGAGAAAAAAAGCAGCTGGCGGCTGTTGACTTGGTACTACCCACCATCCTGAGGATCCAGATCTTTCAGAATATGCCCAAAGGCTTCTCCTTTTTTCCTTAATTTACTTCTTCCTTTTTATTCATGAATAACCGCTAATATTAATTTTTGTTGTCTAAGGGGTAGTCATTCCTTTTTAAAACCAAAAACTTGTGCTGGGCACTTTTGAGTTCTCTGAAAGGAAATGTTCACTGGGCACCAAAGACAAGAGCTATTAGCAAGATGATCAGAAACAAAGAGTCTTAGTACTAGGTAAGGGAAACATCATTGTACTCCCTTTGTCAGACCCCATATGTGGTATAATGTTCAGTTATGATTGAAGCATTTTTAAGAAGGCTACCGAGAACTTGCAGAACATCCAGAAAAGGGCAATCAGGACAGCAGAGGGCCTAGAAATCAAGCCTTCTCACAGAAAACCATGGATTCAAGAACAGGTTTACCTTCTCCTCATGCGAGGTGGCGATCTACGCCACATCGGTGGTGGTGGCAACATCCTTCTAGGTGGGCTAAATCTCCTGGGTGGGGGCCTGGGCCAGGGGGTCAACACTGCAGTGGCTGTTATCTCCTGACCATCAATCTGTCCTGTTAAGGAAAGCACAAAACCAGAGAACTGAGACAAATAGCAAGTAACAGAGATCCTCTCTGCCCTTTCTTGTTTTTGGACCTGTGAATCTAGAAGCTTCCAGAATATCAAAAGATTATTCTTGACTACATAAGAGGTTGGGGACCTCACCCATCTCCATCCACCAGCTCAATGACAATATATAACTAGCATGGGAAATGCTTAGGTGAACAGCTCCAGAATGTTAAAAAAAAATCAGTTAGCTACTAAGAAATTATTGCTTGAAGAAAAAACAGGCATGAGGCATGACTTTTAGTCACTTTGGACTTTATAAAACACCACCCGGCACTTAAGTGCTGCTATGAATTATTGTTGCAGGTAAGAGGAAAAACTCATCTCTGGGTGTTACGCTGAAAAAAGTACAAAGTTTCTGCAAACAAAATTCCAGATCAAGATGATGATATATAATTTCAAAAATCTTCATAGTATAATTAGTACAGAGCAGGAGCCTAGATGAAGAAGGCACAAGAGGCAAAAGTTCCTGTTCTAGATGTGGTGGATTGTTGGCCTTCAATGATGCCCACAGGTTGGACAAAGTGAGATGAGGTAGAGAAGAAATCCATAGATTTCCTCCTCTTTCTTCTCTCTCAGCTCCTATGTGGTAGTTCATCTTTGTGGGATAAGGGGGGTTCAGACAAGGGAAAAGCCAGGGCTGAGAGGGACAAGAAGTCATGTTTCAGGAAGTCTAAAATGAAGTGCTGAAAGAAGACAGCTCAATTTACTAGAAAGAAAAGAATCTGGCTTAAGAGCCAGAAGACCCAATTTCATATTCCTGGGTCTGCCAGTAACTTGCTATGAAAGTTGGGATAAGTTTCATCTCTTCCCTGGGCCTTGGTTTCGATAGTAAAATAAAGGAGTTAAGACTAGATGACTTCTATGGTCCCAGCTGCTCCAACTTGATACCACGGGACTGGACAAAGTTCTAGATAAAAAATACATTCCCTCTGTTGTCTTGTGTAACTACTATTTCATATGGTATCTCTACTTCCTTTCCTTGTCTCTTCCCTATCCTCTCTCAATCCTAGAGTAGATCTCTGTGCCTCCCATATAGTTCTTTTGTTAAAAAAAAAAAAAATCCACCTTCTGTCTTAAATCAATACTGTATATTGATTCCAAGGCAGAAGAGGAGTAGGAGCTAGGTGACTGGGGTAAGTGACTTGCCCAGGATCATATCCAGCTAGGAAGCATTTGAGGCCAGATTTCAACCTAGGACCTCCCATCTCCAAGCCTGGCTCTAATCTACTAGGTCACCTAGATACCCTCTTCCCATATATTTTTAAAACTCTAATAAAGATTCTGCCAATAAAATGTCATTAGAACATAGCCTCTTAATAACTGCTTTACTAAGATAATGTCAAAACGAGTATGATTTAAACATAAGCATAATACCATAAGCAAATTAGGGGAACATAAAAGTAGTCCACCTGTCAGAGAAAGAGAAAAATTTATGACCAAATAAGAGATATAAAATGAATAACATTGATTATATTAAGTCAAAAAGGTTTTGTACTAACAAAATCAATGTTTTGGAAGAGAAATAAACTGGGTAAAATTTTTTGTAGCAAATTTCTCTGATAAATGTCTCATTTCTCATTTATATAGAAAATTAAGTCAAATTTATAGGAATGCAAGTCATTCCCCAATTGACAAATGGTCAAAGGATATGAAAAAGCAGTTTTCAGATACCCTCCTCCCCAAGCTATAAATGATCATATAAGAAATGTTCTAAATCACTTGATTACAGAAATGCAAATTAAAACAACTCTGAGGTACCATCTCATACCTATCAGACTGGTCAATATGACAGTAAAGAAAAATGAGAGATGTTGGAGGATTTGTAGCAAAACAGAGACACTAATGCATTGCCAGTGGAGCTGTGAACTGATCCATTCTGGAGGGCAATTTGGAACTATGCCCAAAGGGTTATAAAACCGTATATATCCTTTGACCATGTAATACCACTGCTAGGTCTGTATCCCAAGGAGGTTTTAAAAAAAGGAGGGGGGCGGGGAAGAATGGCAGTGGAGAACCTTCTCTTACAAATATATTTATAGCAGCTCTTTTTGTGGTGGCAAAGAATTGGAAATTGAGGGGATGCCTATAAATTAGAAAATGGCTGAATATTATTGTGCTATAAGAAATGATGAGCAGGATGGCTTCGGAAAAAGCTGGAAAAACCTACATGAACTGATGTAGTAAAATAAGGAGAACCAGGAGAACATACCAGAAAGACAGCAATACTACATGATCGACTGAAAGACTTAGCTACTCTCAGGAATATAATGATCCAGGACAATTTTGAGGCACTTATGACAAAGAATGTTGTCCACCTCTAGTGAAAGAACTGTTGGAGTTGGAATGCAGATCAAAGCATACCGTTTTTCACTTTAGTTTACTTGTGTTTTTATTTATTTTATTTTTAAGTTTTGGTTTTATATAAATATTCCCTTACAACAATGATTGATACAGAAGTAAGTTTTACATGATACATATATAACCCATCAAATTACTTGCCATCTCTGAGAGGGGAGGGAAGGAAGGAAAGGATCTTATAATCTTGGGAAATGTATGTTGAAAATTAAAAAATAATATATGTAAATGGATTCATGTTTTCTCCTTATGTCTGCTTCATTTCTTTGGACCTATACCCCCAAAATTCCATTGGCTGCTAGCACAATTAATGCAACAGCTCATTTAATGTAACAACAACAACAAAAAAAAAACATTAAATAGCTATGATATACTTGGCTGTGCTCCAAGCTCTGGGAGACAGCTTTCCTTCCCAAGTCTGCAAAAATTGTCTTGTAGTCAATGTGAGAAAACAACCAGACTCGACTCTACCAAGACAATATAGACTATTTGGAGCTTAGTGTTTCCCAGGTTTCCTCCTGCCCTTTCAGATGTCTTAAGCAAACTCTGAACAATTAGGATTGGTAAAGGATGATGAAGGGTGGATGAAGTTACCTATGGTTCATATCTTATGACAAGCCATAACTACAGGATAGATAGGAAAGACATCAAACTGATTTTAATCGTAGGTAGGCTGCACGTGATGGTATACTAGTTGTTTCATACTAATTAGATAAGGCATTTTAAGAGATGGATTAGAAGTCCAATTCCAAATAATGTAAGAGGAGTGAAAGGGAGAGGAAAGGGTAAGTGGTGAAGTATGCTTACCTGGGTAGGGGAGGGGGGAAGAGGGGATGCCAATTAAGAGTATGATGGAGAAGAACAAAGCACCAGAAAGTTAAAAGAAGGATGTACGTGGAAAGATTATTCAGAATACAGTTTGTAAGACTAATCCAAGGGAAGAGATGGAGGGAGATCTAAGAGGGGGGCAGCTGAATCAAATTTGGGCCTGAATAAGGATTTCAAGTGTAGAGAAAAGTTAAGGTAATTTATGTATCAGCTAGGTCATTGAGTGAGTACTAGACTCAGTGTCAGAGAAGACTCACGTTTAAGTCTGACCTCAGATATTAGCTATGTGACCCAGGGCAAGCCATTGAATCTTTGCCTGTCTCAACTCTCCTGTAAAATAGGGTTATGAGAATAAAATGAATAATATCTGTAAAGCCCTTTGTTACCTTGAAACAATAAATAATACTAGTGATCATTAAGTACAAGAAAAGGCAAGATGGTGGTGCTGTGAGGGCAGTCAGCTGCCTATAAAGAGAGAAGAGTCTGGAGTAAAGACAGGTGGCATAAACAGTCATGGCTTATCACGACCTCTTCCAGGGAGACAATAACAGGGGAGAGAAAAAAAAAAAAAAGAGGTGCTAAATGTTAAAGGACTGTTCTTTAACTGAAAGGCTTACCTCCATCCATGTGTTTCAATGCTTTTTCAGCCTCATCTGGATTCTCAAACTCCACATATGCATAGCCTTTGGATAGGTGAGGGTGCATCCTTTCCACAGGCATATCAATCATTTTAATTTTCCCATAAGTGGAAAATATTTCCATGATGTGATCCTAGGAGATATCACATAAAAATAAAAGCGATATATGGATAACTATTACAGATAAACTCTTTGTAAAGATCGTTTTTGCCATCTCCATCAAATTCTCATGTGAATTTGTAGGACAATCAGGTAATTTGCCAGTGGCTTGGATGTGTTAAAATGCTTAAGAGCTTAAAGTATAGGGCAGGGGCAGGCCTTTTCCTCCATGCATATAACCCATTATGGAATTCAGTTTTAGCCTTCCAATGAAGGTACAGGGATCTGGAGGGAGGAGTGATGCACAAGGGTAAAGATTCTCATTTTGTGATATGCCAAAGGGTAGCAACATGACTTCATGGGAAAGGCACAGGAGTATAAGAGGAAAGGGTCTAACTTCAAACCTTAGTTCTGCTACTTCCTATATGTGACCCATGGCAAGTCATTTAACCTCTAAGGTTAATTTCCCTCATTAGTAAAATGAGGGAGTTGGACTAGATTGGGGATTTTTTTAAAAAAGCTTTTATTGATTTCTGTTTCTTCCACCTTCAGTTATCCTCAGTATCCTTCCTAGAGTCATACCATAAAACAAACAGTATTTAAAAAACAATAAAAAAAACCTCTTACCTTCTATCTTAGAATCAATACTATTAATTCCAAAGCAAAAGAGCAGGAAGGGTTGCTTGGGGTTAAGTGACTTATCCAGGGTCACACAGCTAGGAAGTAGCTGAGGTCACATTTGAATCCAGAAC
Organism: Gracilinanus agilis; assembly: GCF_016433145.1. Lineage (NCBI taxonomy): Eukaryota > Metazoa > Chordata > Mammalia > Didelphimorphia > Didelphidae > Gracilinanus > Gracilinanus agilis. Next base: position 134,073,654 of record NC_058130.1, on the reverse strand, counting down.
CTATTGTCTCCAGGCCTGGTTCTCTCTCCATTGAGCTACCTAGCTGCCCCTCAAATGATATTTTTTTTAGAGGAAAACAAAATCAGTGCAACTGACTGATACATTGAAAAAGTCTGAAGATGTGCAGATTATGACACTTGTGAACTCCCACCTCCACAAAGGGGAAGGTTGGGGGCCATAGCTTTTCAAATTCTACTTGAACACTATAATTTTGTTACATTCACTTGCTGTTCTTTCCATTTCCATTTTTTATTGTTATTGTGTATATTATTTTCCTGGCAGTGCTCATTTCACTCTGAATCAGTTCATATTGATCTTTCCACACTTCTGTGTTCAACACATACATCATCTCTTTCAGCATAGTAATATTCATTATATGAATGTACTACAATTTGTTTAGCCATTCCCTAATTGAGAAGCGTCTACTTTGTATCCAGTTCTTAGCTGTAACAAAAGTGCTGCTACAAATATTTTGGAGTATATGAAGACTTTATCAATATCTTCCTTGGAGTATAAATTTAGTAATGGAATCTCTGGTTCAAAGGATACAGATATTTTAGTCACTTTATTTGCACAATTCCAAAATGGTCTTAACACCAGCTCACAACTCCACCAACTATGTATTAGTGTACATATAATTCTGTAACTCTCCAACAATGACTGTCACTTTTATCATCTTTACT
>NC_058130.1:133686158-133768146 GCF_016433145.1 Gracilinanus agilis | reverse complement strand
AAAAGGCAAATTTAAAAATTATAAGTTTTCTTTCTTTCCCCTCTGTATCTTATTTACCTTTTCAGGTTTCTCTCGATTTTTGTGGTTGGATATCAAACTTTCCATTTAGCCCCGGTCTTTTCTGTGCAAATACCTGGAATTCTTCAATTTTGTTGAATGCCCATACTTTCCCTTGGAAATATATAGTCAATTTTGATGGGTAGTTGATCCGTGGTTGCAGGCCCAGCTCTCTTGCCTTTCTGAATATTGTATTCCACGCCTTGCGGTCTTTTAGTGTTGAGGCTGCCAGATCCTGTGTGATCCTGATTGTTGCTCCTTGATATTTGAATTGTTTCTTTCTGGCTTCTTGTAAGATTTTTTCTTTTGCTTGGAAACTCTTGAATTTTGCAATGATATTTCTTGGTGTTTTCCTTTCTTGATCAAATGCCGCAGGTGTTCTATGAATCCTTTCAATGTCTATATTGCCCTCTTGTTGTAGGACTTCAGGGCAATTTTGCTGAATTATTTCTGTTAGTATAGAGTCCAGGTTTTTATTAATTTCTGGTTTTTCTGGAAGACCAATTATTCTCAAATTGTCTCTTCTAGACCGGTTTTCTTGGTCTGTCACTCTCTCATTGAGATATTTCATGTTTCCTTCTATTTTTTCAGTCTTTTGGCTTTGTTTTATTTGTTCTTGTTGTCTTGAGAGATCATTAGTTTCTACTTGCTCAATTCTAGCCTTTAGGGATTGATTTTCGGCTATAATCTTTCGGTTTTCGGCCATAATCTTCTGGTTTTCGGCCATAATCTTCTGGTATTCCTTTTCAATCTGGTCATTTCTTGTGTTCAATTTGCTTATCAGTTCATTTGGTTTCTGAGCCTCGCTTTCCAGTTGCAAGATTCTACCTTTTAAACTGTTATTTTCTTGCCAGATCTCTTACATTTTCCTCAAAATCTCAGTTTTGAACTCTTCCATAGCTTGTGAGGAGTTTTCCTTATTTGGGGAGGGTCTGGATGGTTGTTTGTTCTCCTCCTCTGTTTGCTCAGTTGTCTGGATTTTCTCTGTGTAAAAGCTGTCGAGTGTTAAAGACTTCTTTTTTTTGTTATTATTCTTTCTCTTCTGAACTTCCTGTGACTGATTAGCCATCATTAGCCCAGCAGCTTCTCAGGTTTATCCTCGCTCTCAGTGTCTGTCAGAGATCTATTGGCTCCTGAGGTCTGAGTTCTAGTTTTTTCCAAGGTCAAGCCCCCTGGTGGATTCCCTTGCTTGATCCTCTGCAGGAGGTTCCTTTACACGTCTCAGGGAGCTACTTCCACAGTCGTATACCCGTCTGCACTGGTTCCCCACTTAGGCTTTAGTTCCTGGTTGTGTCTGCCTCCACCCACGCCTCTGCTCAGCCAGCACTCTGCGCCCAGAGTCCTGCTCCCGCGCGCGCTCAGATTTCGCGTGCGTTTTTGACTTAATGGGGTCCTAAGTCTTGCTGCTCTCAGGAACAGGTCCCGGAGCTGCCAATGACTCAATGGGTGCCCCAAACTTGCTCTATTTCTTTTTAGCTGGGTTCGGAGCTATAGGTGAGTGTGGAGGGGGTGGGGGTGGGGCGGTTGCTCAGCCCGCGATTGAGTGAGAGCCCTTTTTAGCCTGGAAATGTCTCGATTCCACGTACCTTCCACGCTGTGCCCTGTTGTGGGGTTCCTCTGTTCGTCTGGACTTGTTTTTATGTCCCCTTGAGGAGTTTTGTGTGTTTCGGTCAGGAGAAGTTAAGAGCTGCTTCTTACTCTGCCGCCATCTTAACCCGGAAAAAAAACCTTTTCTGAGTTTTAATACTCATTAACAATACTTAAGCTATCTGGCAATTTTTCTCAATTTATACAGGAAAAGAGTTAACAATTTTGTTGGGAGTTAAGTTTCTACTAACATCTTGATTAATGATAGCTGATGCAGAGGCTGGTCAGTAACTTGGAAGAGAATCAACATTATCTTAATATAACATAATATTTTTTGTACATTGTCTTAACCAATTTACCTTAAACTTTTGGTTTACAATACAAATCATATATCATTTCAAGTAAACATGATCAATTTCTAACAAATTGCTTCTGCACATAGTTTACATTTAAACACATATTTTAATTTTTTTCAGAATCATATTTGCACAAAGCACATGTTTTGGTAACACTTAACATATAACAAATTTGTCAAAAATCCAATACTTGTGACTGCTTAGGTTGCAGAGTATTATTTTTTATGCCAGATCAAGATTCAATGTGGCTGCTAATTAACACCTTAGGTTTTAAATTTACTGTGAAGAAGGGGTCAATAAGTTTGTAAGAAGTTTTAGGGGACAGGTGGGTGGCTCAGTGGATTGAGAGCCAGGCCCAGAGGTGGGAGGTCCTGGGTTCAAATCTGGCCTCAGACACTACCTAGCTGTGTGACCCTGGGCAAGTCACTTGACCCCCATTGCCTATTCCTTACCACTCTTCTGCCTTAGAACCAATACACAGTATTGATTCCAAGACAGAAGGTAAGGGTTTAAAAATAATAATAATAAGTTTGTAGGAAGTTCTAAATCTTTTGCAATATTATCTAAAAAGTGTCCTGATTGTAATTTATTTTGGCTTCATATATTGTTAGTGGATTTTTATTTAATACTTCAGAACTTTCAAATGGATATCTCAAATTATTTTTACCTAATTGGTTAAATTTCACCAATAATGTTCTGATATAACATTTGTTGTATTTCTTTAGCACTAGATTTTTTTACTCCTTGTCTCCTCTTTACCCTTATAACAAACAGAAGAGAGGTAATTACACTTAATTGTCTACAATCAATAGTCTTATTCTAATCCTATATGATTTCTGGACTGGTCAAATTTTCTAGTCAAATGCATTATTCATTTACACTGTTTGCATAACTCAATTGTACATCTATCCTTATCCAATTCAAGTGAAAAATAAATTTCTTTACAGTTTAGATGCACACATACTTCATTTTTACACATAATTACCCATTGACAAATTATATCTTAATGCATGTTAATCTTCATTGGCATTTCACAATAACAGATTAATAATATTTGAACTTCTTTTTTCCTTAATATCTTTAATTTTTACATTTTGATCTCAATTCCAGTTTACTCAAATAACTTTTTAGGCATGGTCAGACAATTAACACAACAGGCTTATTTGACTAAGATTTAGTATCTTAAAATTTAGTTTTAAGTTGCCACAATAGATGCTAATTTTTGCTTTTTGTAATATTTTTTGAAATTAAGATAGCCATTTAAATTGAACCAAATTTTTGTATAGGATGTGTCATCATTTTCTAACTTTGAAATTTAATAAAATGATAATTTTGGAAATTTTTTAAAATTTAGAAAACCTTAGAAAGTTTGGAATAATTTGTACACATTAACTATCTCTTTTTTCCCCGTATTTCTTCTTCATTATCAAAAATGATCCTAAAATGTTTAATTTAAACCAGTTCTTTAAAAATACTTTATAATATTGTACATTTTTATCATTTATTAGTAACATATGTAGTTTCCCCCTTTTTTATTTTAAATTTGCATCCCAATTGTGGGATTTTCCTTAATTTCCCAATTAAGGAAACCTGCATTTTTTAAACAATAGATGTTATAAAGTTCATATTAACTTCTTATTCATTTTTACACTTTACAGAGCTTGAGTTGGCACAAGTTTCTTAAGCAAGTACATGCTTGAGTAGTCACTGTACTTCTTTGAGTCATTGTTTGACAGGTAGCTGTCTGAAAACTGTTCAGCTGGTTTCTTAAATTCTAAAGTCATTTGTGATTTTCAAAAACGTATATCTCAGTATTTAACCTTTTATAACATTTAATTTCAATTTGGGGGGATCAAAGCATCCCTTTTGTGTTCTGATCTTCTCTCCTTTCCTTCCTCAGGGGGCCCACCTGAAAAAAGGGAGAAGAAAAACTGTTGAACATATATTTTTGCCTTTGTTTTCTGTTAATATTTTTTGATTATCAGATTAAATTATCTCTTTCCTGTCTTTTGTAATGACATTTTGCAATGCAATTTGAAAAGCAAAATGATTGACAGTTGGCTGTTTAGAACTTGGAATGAACTGAGCTAGGCAGAGCCTAGCAGGTGCAATTTCAGTTGATGGAAAAAGTATAAAAGGAGGATTTGAACTGAGACAGAGATCTCAATTTTGAGATAAGGCTTGGGGTGAGAGGTTGGTTGGGCTTGGGTAGGCCAAAGGTCAACTTAAGATACCAGCAACCAGCACTGATCACTTCCATAGTCTCAAATCCTGTGTTATCTAATTTTGGACATTCTGATTTAATTCACTCATCAAGAAGAAGCAACATCATTTACCATCAAATAACCTGATTCAGGTTGAAGCAGTCTGGCTCTGCCAGGCTGGAAACTGGCAAACTAACCATCAACAACTAACAAGCTTGAATACCCTGATTACCTTCAATTCATATACCATCCTTGTCATCATTAGCTTAGGCCAAGGATCTCCTCTACCCCTCTTCCCAACATTTCCCTGCTTCCCTCCCTAAGCCTGTTATTAAATCTTTAAACTCACCTAAAGTGAATGTCATCTTTACCTCAGTGATTAGTGAACATATCCTTGGATATTTGTGGGAAGAGGAGATTCCTTTCAACTGTAAAAGTTTAAATCGTAGTCAACCAGTGTTATCCATTTCGAGCCAGGATAGATAGTTAGAAGCAGCTGTGTGTTCTTAACCACATATTCTTCACTTGAATATCTGTCCTGGGACACTGTTATACTGAAGTTGGGTATAGCAGATTAATTACAAATAGTCCTGTGGAGTCCTTTGTGTTTCACTACCACAACTTGTGTGTTACACTTGGGGATCTTCCGCACTCATTCAGCTTCATCTCCTCATAACACCAGTCACATATAACACTTTTTCATTTCTACCCTTCCCTCCTTGTGGCCATCAAGGAGGGGAGAGAAGAGATGTCTGAAAATTTTGTAAATTTGTAATTATGTAACCAATTAAGTTATCTTAGAGCTCAGAAGACCCCCCAAATCCACAAATTCCATAAAAATGTTGTTTTTTGAATTTCCCAAATGGTCTCTGTCTGTCTCCTTCATTTTCTCCAAATCAAACTGAAGAAGGCATAGAGGGGGCCACTTCTTTTATGTGAGGTTTATTTTTCCCAAAATGTAACCCTCCCATTGTGTGCACAGACAACATACAGACAATATAGACATATCATAGAACATAGAACATAGACTGATTACAGAAAACATATTCCAGGTATTCCATGCACTTTCTGATAGTATAGAACATAAAATTATAGACTAGACTCTTCTTTTCATCATGGCATAAAGACCCAATTGTTATAAATCATAGCTGCACTACTAAAGAGATCTGTGGGGAAAAAAGGAGACTCATTAATAATGAAGGAAGAGAAAATAAAAGAATGCTTGGGGGATAAGAAAATTGGAATTGTTGGTGTAGTTATCTAATTCTTGCTCTCTGAGTTATATATTGGGGCAGCAGCGAGAAAGATTTATTTGGACAGGCTTTTTGACATTTCAAGAGTAAGTTAGTCAGAAAGGGGGTTAACTTTTTGTAAGAAGTTAGAGCTGGCATTTGACAAATTTGAGTTCTAAATTACTTTTCATCCTCCTACAGACTCTGAAACCTTCCTAAGTTTACTTCCTAATCAACATACACACTTTTCTTCTGAGAAAAAGGATTTTTTTGATGTGGTGATGGGGAGACAGTAGTGGAAAGGGGAAGAAGAGGTGGGACAGGAAAAGAAGCATAAATTCATGGAGAATTATCTAATAAGGATACAGGTTCCTGCCTATTACTACAAAGTGACTAATACTTGCCTGAATAATTCCCATGCATGCCATATTTCTGGAGAAATCATTCGTTTGATAAATTACTACAGTGGGAGTATATACTGTTGGTAAGATCAAAAGGACAATGGGGAAAGAAATGTCTATCCTATGTACCTATGATATCCTATCAGCTTTAGAAAAAGCTTGATTTAAGTAAGTGCAGGGCTTGTTGGTTTTTGAAAACTGTTAAGACCTTTTAAATGGTCTGTGATTATTACTAAATGGAATCTTTCCAAAGTGGGGGAAATGTGGGGAAAAGAATTTACTTGCAAAAAGAATTCTCTTTCTTTCCAAATATACATATACAGACATACACTGGCTTGCCCCCTATTTTACTCCTGATATTCCTCCCTATACTCTTACTTAATTCCTGCCCCTGGGGAGGAGGTCCAACTCACCTGATATGCCTTTCCTGCTCTATGAATAATGCCTGTTTCACTAGGGGGAAAGGTTCTCCTTACCTGAAATCCCTCAATATGCCACTGGGGGGCCCCCCATGTTGGGCACCATTTGTCAGGTGACTGACAAACATTTGGGGGTCTCTGAGGGGTGAGGAGAATGAGACGTAGTGGGAAGGATGACAAGTATCAGGAGGGCCACTGAAGCTGGTCAATCAGAGGCAAGGTTTATTGATCTACAGCTAGTATTTTATAGAGAAAGTGACGCAGGTTAAGGGATTAGGTAAGTTTTTTACATGGAAAATGGTTAGAAATGATTTACAATCTTAGTACAATGACTTAGTTTACCTCACTGAAACTATGATTAGAGTTTTCTATAGGATAATAATTCAATATGTCAATGTGTAACAGAGTTTCTCATGGAATTCTTGCACCAGTGATTTTTTGGAAGGACATTTGATATTTGGGAAGGAATTGGATTAAGTTTTCATGATGGGTGGGGGGGTGGGAAAGCTACTTGTGTCTGACTACTTTTAGGTTATGGCTGTGCTTTTACTGAGGCCTATTCTTACTATTGGGGACTACAATGTGTAATGTGTGAGATGAAGCCTCAGGGTTATTTTGAATCACATTTCTCTTTTTAATAGTGATTTAACATTGTTCATGTAGTTGTGAATATTTTATAGTTCTTTAGACTACAGGAGAATAGATTATTTTGTCTGTGCAGAAGTTTTTCAGTTTCAAGTAATCAAAATTATCTCTTCTATCTTTTGAAATTGCTTCTGTATCTCATTTGGTTAAGAATATATCTCCTACCCATAATTGTGGGAGGTATATGATCAATTTATCTTTAGTTTTTAATAATTGTGTGAAGAATGTTAAGGGTACCTTGATTACAAAGACAGAATCTAAGCTCTGGTACCCCCTGGGGTCAGTAGGAAAATCAGAAATTAAGGTGGGGGACAATGAGGCAGAGTAAATGTCCCCTGGGTGGCCTTAGAGAAGGAGGAAGGGCCCAAAACTGGCCTACAAGCAGGATGTGTGAAAGTGAATGGACTAGAGGTTTGTTATAGGAAAATTGTAGATTAGGATTTTATTATAAGTTAGCTTAAAGTAGACCAGAAAAAACTGACAAGAGCTGAAAATTCCAAACCTGGAATGTTGATAGAGGTATATGCACACAGTGACTGAAAGCTGGGAGTTTACTTTTGGGGAGTGAGTTGTGGAGTTGAGTTTTTGGCAACTGACTGAAGAGCCTGTGGATTGGTACTGGGATCTTGGAACTGTGGAGCTGTACTTTGAATTTTATTGTAAGACCTTCAAGCAAGACCAAGGTGTTATTAGGTAGAGATAGGAGTTTTCTGGGCTGGTGGACATCCACAGAAAATCCTATTCTCCCTAACTCCTAGTGGATTACTTTGCTGTATACCTGAAGTTTCCTGGGACCTGATACATCTAGAAACCATCTAGTGGATTACTCCGTGAGATACCCATTTACCCTGCCTAATCGGCCCTGCCCCTAGCTGGCTGTTTATAGTTAGTAACAGAATAGCCATTTTCCCATTCCAACATTCTCTGGCAGTTAACCCATAAACTTAAGTGACAGTTGATTCCTCTTACCTCCCTTTCCTGCCCTTGCTTAACTATTAAAATCTTTTTATATACACTTTCTTGATTTCTCCTTCCCAGACCATAAGAATCCACTATTGAATTAAACTGTTTTCCCTGGCTGTGTTTGTTTTCTGTCATCTTGTTATTCCCCAGCTAAGTGTGTGATAGTTTATTACCTTCCCAATCCAATTGAGGGATTAATTTTACCCCAGCTGTACCTGTGTCTCCTCTTCTAATCCTCTACCTATTCCAGTTACCTATTATAGTTTGAAAAACTGAGGTGGGAGCTCATTTCTCATCTTTACTTCCACAGTAATAGAGAAAAGACAACTATGCTGCTACTTCTGCTGCAGTAAGAATATATATGCCTTAGCCAGCCAAATGGAGAATAAATACTAAACAGGTTAATTTTTCCTTAAGGGAAATACATCTATATCTCTTTTCTCTCTCATCTCTCTCTCTCTCTCTCTCTCTCTCTCTCTCTCTCTCTCTCTCTCTCTCATTTTATTAATGAACACTTATAACTCTGGCTTGACTCCTTTTTATTCCTAACAAAATTGGCAAACCACAAAGGGTGTCTTTAACCCTCCTTATGGGTTTTATTTTAGTTTTTTCATTCTCTCACTTTTTCACTCTCTTTTTGAGTTGTTCACAATAGCAATTTGTTAGAAATTAGAATCTTGAAGTTCTGGATTCAGGAGACACCAGGGGCTGTTGCACCTAAGAATTGATTTTATATATATATCATGGTATTTTATTTTATTTTTTTAGAAAATTTTTCCATGGTTCCATGATTCATGTTCTTTCCCTCATGCCCAAACTACCCCCCTCCCTCCCTGTAGCTGATGTACAGTTCTACTAGGTTTAACATGTATCACTGATCAAGACCTATTTCCATATTATTGATAGTTGCACTAGGGTAATCATTTAGAGTTTACATTCCCAATAATATCCCCATCAACCCATATGTTCAAGCAGTTGTTTTTCTTGTGTGTTTCTATTCTCACAGTTCTTCCTCTGAATGTGGATAGTGTTCTTTCTCATAAGTCCCTCAGAATTTTTCTGGATAATTGTACTGCTGCTAGTAGAGAAGTCCATTATGCTTGATTGTACCACAGTGTATCAGTCTCTGTATATAATGTTCTCCTGGTTCTGCTCCTTTCACTCTGCATCAATTCCTGGAGGTCTTTCCACTTCACATGGAATTCCTCCAGTTCATTATTTCTTTGAGCACAATAATATTCCATTACCAACAGATACCACAATTTGTTCAGCCATTCCCCGATTGAAGGACATTCCCTCATTTTCCAAATTTTGCCACCACAAAGAGCAAGGCTATAAATATTTTTGTACAAGTCTTTTCCCCTATGATCTCTTTGGGGTATCAACCCAGCAGTGGTATGGCTGGATCAAAGGGCAGAGAGTCTTTTATAGCCCTTTGGACATAGTTCCAAATTGCCATCCAGAATGGTTGGATCAATTCACAACCCCACCAGCAATGCATTAATGTCCCAATTTTGCCACATCTCCTCCAACATTTATTACTTTCCTTTGCTGTCATTTTAACCAATCTGCTAGGTGTGAGGTGGTACCTCAGAATTGTTTTGATTTGCATTTCTCAATTTATAATAGATTTAGAACATTTTTTCATGTGTTTGTTGATAGTTTTGATTTCTTTATCTGAAAATTGCCTATTCATGTCCCTTGCCCTTTTATCAATTGGGGAATGGTTTGATTTTTTTTTGTACAATTGATTTAGCTCCTTATATATTTGAGTAATTAAACCTTTGTCAGAGTTTTTTGTTATAAAGATTTTTTCCCCAATTTGTTGATTCCCTTCTAATTTTGGTTGCATTGTTTTTGTTTGTACAAAACCTTTTTAATTTAACATAATCAAAATTATTTATTTTACATTTTGTAATTTTTTCCTAACTCTTACTTGGTTTTAAAATCTTTCCTTTCCCAAAGATCTGACAAGTGTACTATTCTGTGCTCACCTAATTTACTTATAGTTTCCTTGTTTATATTCAAGTCATTTACCCATTCTGAATTAATCTTGGTGTAGGGTATGAGATGTTAATCTAAACCTAATCTCTCCCATACTGTTTTCCAATTTTCCCAGCAGTTTTTGTCAAATAATGAGTTTTTGTCCCAAAAGCTGGGCTCTTTGGGTTTATCATAGACTTTGCTTAGGTCGATTAGCCCAAGTCTATTCCACTGATCCTCCCTTCTGTCTCTTTGCCAGTATCAGATTGTTTTGACGACCACTACTTTATAGTAGAGTTTAAGATCCGGTACTGCTAGGCCACCCTCTTTCCCATTTTTTTTTCATTATTTCCCTTGATATTCTTGATCTTTTGTTCTTCCAAATGAACTTTGTTATGTTTTTTTCTAATTCAGTAAAAAAGTTTCTTGGTAGTTTGATAGGTATGGCATTGAATAAGTAAATTAATTTGGGTAGTATTGTCATTTTTATTATGTTAGCTCGCCCTATCCATGAGCAATTAATGCTTTTCCAATTGTTTAGATCTAGTTTTAATTGTTTGGAAAGTGTTTCATAGTTGTGTTCATATAATTCCTGTGTTTGTCTTGGCAGATAGATTCCTAAGTATTTTATATTGTCTAGGGTGATTTTAAATGGAATTTCTCTTTCTAACTCTTGCTGCTGAGATGTGTTGGAAATATATAGAAATGCTGATGATTTATGTGCATTTATTTTGTATCCTGCAACTTTGATAAAGTTGTTATTTCTATTAGCTTTTTAGTTGATTTTAAGTAGACCATTATATCATCTGCAAAGAGTGATAGCTTAGTCTCCTCATTGCATATTTTAATACCTTCAATTTCTTTTTCTTCTCTAATTGCTACTGCTAGTGTTTCTAGTAAAATGTTAAATAACAGTGGTGATAATGGGCATCCTTGTTTCACTACTGATCTTATTGGGAAGGCTTCTAATTTATTCCCATTGCAGATGATGTTTGTTGATGGTTTTAGATATATACTGTTTATTATTTTTAGGAAAGGTCCTTCTATTCCTATACTTCCTAGAGTTTTCAATAGGAATGAATGTTGTATTTTTGTCAAAGGTTTTTCAGCTTCTATTGAGATAATCATGTAATTTTTGTTTGTTTGCTTATTGATATGGTCAATTATGTGAATGGTTTTCCTAATATTGAACAATCTTTGCATTTCTGGCATAAATCCCACTGATTATAGTGAATAACCTTCATGATCACTTGCTGGAGTCTTTTTGCTAGTATTCTATTTAAAATTTTTGCATTTGTGTTCATTAACGAGATTGGTTTATAGTTTTCTTCCTCTGTTTTTGATCTACCTGGCTTTGGGATCAGTACCATATTTGTATCATAAAAGGAGTTTGGTAGAACTCCTTCTTTGCTTATTATGTCAAATAGTTCGTATAGTATTGTAATTAGTTGTTCTTTGAAGGTTTGTTAGAATTCACTTGTTAATCCATCTGGTCCTGGGGATTTTTCTTATGGAGTTCTTCGATGGCCTGTTCAATTTCTTTTTCTGATATGGGATTATTTAAGTATTCTATTTCTTCTACTGTCAATCTAGGCAATTTATATTTTTGTAAATATTCATTCATATCACCTAGATTGCTGTATTTATTGCCATATAATTGGGCAAAATAGTTTTTAATGATTGTCTTGATTTCTTCTTCATTAGAGATGAGATCTCCCTTTTCAACTTTGATGCTGTTAATTTGGTTTTCTACTTTTCTTTAGATTGATGAGTATTTTGTCAGTTTTATTTCTTTTTTTCAAAGTATCAGCTTCTAGTTTTGTTTATTAATTCAATAATTCTTTTACTTTCAATTTTATTAATTATTATTTCTCCTTTAATTTTTAAGATCTCTAATTTGCTTTTCATCTGGGGATTTTTAATTTTTTTGCTTTCTAGTTTTTAATTTGCATGCCCAATTCATTGATCTTTGTCTTCCCTAATTTGTTAATATATGCACTCAAGGATATGAATTTACCCCTGAGTACTGCTTTAGCTGCATCCCACAGATTTTGGTAGGATGTTTCATTATTGTCATTTTCTTCAATGAAATTATTAATTATTTTTATGATTTGTTCTTTAACTGATTTTGGAGAATCATATTTAATTTCCAATTAATTTTTGATTTGCCTATTCATGTACTGTTACTAATTATTATTTTTATTTTTGCATTGTGATCTGAAAAAGTTAAATTTATTATTTGTGCTCTTTTGCATTTGTTTGCCATGTTTCTATGCCCTAGTACATGGTCAATCTTTGTGAATGTACCATGTGCTACTGAAACAAAAGTGTATTCCTTTTTGTTCTTTTTTATTTTTCTCCACATAGCTATTAACTTTAATTTTTCTAGGATCTCATTCACCTCTCTTACCTCTTTCTTATCTGTTTTTTTTTGTTTGATTTATCTATATATGATAGAGGAAAGATCAGGTCTCCAACTAGTATAGTTTTATTATCTATTTCCTCCTTAAGCTTCACCAAATTCTCCTTTAGAAATTTGGATGCTCTACTATTTGGTGCATACATATTGAGTAGTGATATTTCCTCATTGTCTATACTGCCTTTTATCAGGATGTATCTCTTTTAATCAGATCTATTTTTACTTTGGCATTGTCAGATATCATGATTGCAACTCCTGCCTTTTTTTTCTCAGTAGAAGCCCAATAGATTTTGCTCCGGCCTTTTACCTCTACCCTGTGTGTGTTTACCTGCCTCATGTGTGTTTCTTGTGGACAACATATGGTAGGATTTTGTTTTCTAATCCACTGTGCTATTTGCTTCCATTTTATGGGTGAGTTCATTCTATTCACATTCAGAGTTATGATTACCATCTGTGTGTTCCCTAACATTTTGATTTCCTCTCCTTGTCCTCCCCTTTCATCTTTCACTATTTCCTTCTACACTAGTGTTTTGTTTTTAATCAGTTCCCCTAATTTTCACTCTTATTTTACTTCCTTTTCTCCCCCCTCCCTTCTTATTCCACTCTTATTTTTCTTTAGCGTCTTTTTAAGCTACCCCACACACTCTTTCTCCCTAGTATTGTTTCCCTCCCTGCCAGTCTGTTTGTTACCCTTCTAGTTTTCTATAGGGAGTGACTCAATTCTCTGCCTCAATGGATCTGATTGTTCTTCCCTCTTGGAGGGAATTTCAATTTCAATGCACATTAGAATTAAATATTTCCTGTCTCCAACCTCTTTACTCTTCCATTGTATTGGTCTTCACCCTTGCTCCCACCATGCACTTCTTTATGAAATATAAATGTACTCAATTTTGTCTCTTTTTATCCATTTCTCTTAACACAATCATTTTTTAACTTATAGTTTTATATATATTTATACATACATATATATATATATCTTGACATTTCATCCTATACAGTTCGGTACTTTCCCCCCTAAGTATATTTCTTCTAGCTACCCTGATGATAATGATAATTTTTAAGAGTTATCAATATCATCTTTTCTTATAAGGAAGAAATCATTTGAACTTATTGGGTCTCTTATAAAAAGTTTTGGTTTGTTTTTTTCCCCCCCTTTCTTAATTACCTTTTGGTGATTCTCTTAAGTTCTATGTTTGGACATCAAATTTTCTATTTAAGTCTGGTCTTTTCTTTATGAATGCTTGCAAGTTTTCTATTTTCTTAAATGACCATACTTTCTCCTGCAAAAATATAGTCAGTTTTGCTGGGTAGTTGATTCTTGGTTGTAGACCCAGTTTCCTTGCTTTCTGTAATATCATATTCCATGCCTTCCAGTCCTTCAGTGTAGCTGCAGCCAGATCCTGTGTTATCCTATGATTCCATGGTATCTGAATAACTTCTTCTTAGCAGCTTATAATATTTTTATCTTGGTATGGTAGTTCTTGAATTTGACTATAACATTCCTGGGCATTGTTAATTGGGAATTAAATGTAGGAGGTGATCTGAGGATTCTTTCAATCTCCATTTTTCCCTCTTGTTTGAGAATGTAGGGTAGGTTTTCTTGGATAATTTCCTTTATGAAGCTGTCTAGGCTTTTCCTTTTGTCAGGATCTTCTGGTCATCCAATAATTTTTAAATTGTCTCTCCTCCATCTCTTTTCAAGATCTGTTGTTTTGTCAATGAGGTTTTTCATATTTTCCTCAATCTTTTTGTTCTTTTGATTTTGTTTTATAGATTCTTGCTGCCTTGCTTCTAGTTGTTGGATTCTAATTTTTAAAGACTGAATTTCATCCCTGGCTTTTTGGTCATCCATCTCCTTCTGGTCTGATTTTCTTTGTAGATCATCTTTCACCTTCTTTGCCTTGTTTTCACATTGGTCAATTTTGGATTTCAAGTCACTATTTTCTTGTTTTATTTCATGTATTTTCTTTTCCCAATTGTCTTCAGCCTCTCTTAATTGTTTTCTGAATTGTATTTTGAGTTCTTCCAAAGCCTATGTCTAGTTTGCTGGAGTTTCTGTGTTTTTTCTTGGGGTTCCTTGGTCCTCCTCTGTTTCATTTGCTCTTTGTTCATTACCTGGATAGAAGCTGTCAATTGTAATTTCTTTTTTCTTTTTCTCTTGTTTACTTATATTTTTCCTTTTTTCTCCCCTGTCATTTGCTGTAATCTTGCTCCTCTTATTATTTGCTAGATGTGTGGGTTTGGGCTATTCTGTCCTGAAGGGGCTTCTTCTCTGCTTTGCTGATTGATTAGGTTAGCCTGATGGTATTGATGATCCCTGAGGTCAGATCTTTCCCAGCTGGCAGCAGAAGTTGAAGTTATAGGTGATTACAGCTACTATCAGTGCAATCTATGGGGGAGGGGTGTTGGAGCTTCCCTGCCTTCTGAAGACTTCTTATTTGCCCTATTGATAAGATTAAGCTAGGGCAGAGTTGATCTGCAAAGCTGGATGTACCCTGAGACCAAAACCTATAGAAGGGGTGGGGGTGGGGCAAGATGAAGTGTTTTGACTGTCACTAGGCTGCCCTCTCTCTCCTCTAGCTGGCTCCCTGACATTTGTGTTCAAAGCACTGAGCCTGGCACAGCTGTGTCAGCAAGGCACTCCCTCTGTACTAGTGCCCTTCTCCATCCAGAGATTCCAGGAACCCCTGGAGACTCAGCACAGTAATTGGGGGAGGGGTCCTGGGATCTTCCTTTTTCCTTTGCCTTGAACCCACAGTTCAAGAATTCAGGTTTTTCTTTTTTTTGGCGCACCTTTTAAGTTGAGTTCAGCAGGAGGATCCCCTAGGTCTGTGCTGCTGTTAGATTTGATTTTCTGTCCCTTTGAAGCACTTCATTTTTGATTGGTGTGGAATCATTTTCAGAGGTCTGGACTTCTGCTGCATCTAAGCTGCCATCTTCCCAGAATTCCACTTTATTTCTTTCAGATAGAAAGAAGAATCTAAAAATAGCCCCTCGATCTTTCCAGTCCCTTCCCTCAGAATTTGGGAGTTTCACCCTCTCCACCTCTTAATTTCCTTTCTCTTACTTCTCCTCTAGCTCCTCCCCTATATCCTGCCTTGCCTCCTTTGGTCCCTTCCCCTGCCTGTGCCCATCTCCATTTCCCTGCCTATTTCCCTTCCTCCTGTCCTACCCTTCTCCCCTCTTCCCATCCTACTCCTTTCTCCTCCTCTTACTCCTTCTCCTCCCTCATGTGTTACTCCACCCATTTCACTTTCTTCTCTTCCTCTTCTGTCCTCACCATGTATGAGATGTTCCATTTCTACTCAAAATACAGAGTCCATATCAGAATACCAAAAAACTCAAGCAAAGGCATTTTCCCCTAAAAGAAATACCCACACAGTATGAAGAGGGAATTTAATAACCATAAGAAATCATGTTCCCCATTCAGTGGTATTGATAGCTGGATAGATCATATCCCTTCTTTTGATGAGGAACCTTTGCTAATAATCAAGAGTTCTGAATATATATTTAGGACCTATAAATTGATGTCATGGATCTCCTCTATGCTTTATTAACTGAAGAGGACAGACATCTGAGTTTTTCAGCTGTAAATGGGTCTCAGCATGAGAAGCAACAAAATGGTCCTAAAAAGACCCCAAATGAGACCAAAATGTAGCTGAGGACTCTATATAATTTTGTAAAGTTAGGGAGGCTTTATTAAAAGGTATGAAGGCTTGCTCTTCAAGATCAGAGAACTGGTTAAAATTCAAGCCAGGAAAAGGATGAAAGGCCAAC
This sequence comes from Gracilinanus agilis, assembly GCF_016433145.1. Taxonomy (NCBI): domain Eukaryota; kingdom Metazoa; phylum Chordata; class Mammalia; order Didelphimorphia; family Didelphidae; genus Gracilinanus; species Gracilinanus agilis. The sequence continues at coordinate 133,752,103 of NC_058130.1, read as the reverse complement.
CCAATTTTATGATAGAATTATTGACTTAGGGGCTAGATATATCAAAACAGACAGACTCTAGAATTGTAAGAAATCATTTTGTAAATCACTCTTCCCAAGAAATTGGGGAATATTTTCAGAATAGTTGCCCATAATGGCTAAGCATAGACATAGAAAAAATTGAAGAGGATAGCAGTATATATTTTTGAAGGCTGTGAAAGGTGGGAAAAAGGAAGAAGTTGAAAAAGAGGAATTAGAAAAGAAAAAAACAGAAAAAGGAAACTGAGGCAGTTAATTTAGCTCCTGTTTTAGCAATTGTAATTGAGAAAATTGTGGCTCCTTTGAGGGGAGTGGTAAGAACCCTAGCAGACAAAGAGGTCAATAAAATGCTATTCCTGTGGTAAGCAAGGCCATATAGATGTAAACTGTAGGAAGAAGAGAAATGGAAGCTGGAGAAATAATAATAATAGAAATTCCAACAAGGCTAGTAATTCAAATGGGGCAAATCACAATTGAAATCAGAGCACTCATCAGGGAGCTTGCACTCAGTGTAGAACTCACACTCAATTTGGAGAACCTCAGAGAAATAGCCAGAGATCTTTATGATGGTGTGAGGAAGGGGAAGGGACCGTGGAGTCAGGATGTGAAGTCTTCACCTTCCCAGACCTTGATGTTTTAATGCCAATTATTGAAGTCTGATTCCTTCCCCTAGCAGAGAGCCTCATGTAACCCTTAAGATTGGGAACATTTATTATGATTGCCTCCTAGACACTGTGGCTTCTAGATCAGTTTTAGTGAGTAAACTGGTTCTGAATGTAATTTTATTGGTTCTTTAAATGTGGTAGGTATGTTAGGGAAGCCTCAGAATGTCCCTAAACTCTTCACATGGTATCCACAGGACCTCTAGCAGTAGAACATTAATTCTTTTTATTGTCCAATTCCCCTAAAAATCTGTTAAGGAGAGATCTATTATGTAAACTAAGAGCCACTATATTGTGCTCCCCAGATGGCTAGGCTAGTCCCTAGAACAGTCTAAGGACTCGACCTTTGTTCCAGTTCTGCTTCCTGAGGGCCAATAGAAATTCTTGAGTCTCTGGGGGCTATATTGTCTTTGAATGTAGGTCTATTTAAGTCAGCTATTCCTGTTCAGATTACAACAAAAAGGGGATGTAAAGATTAAAAATGGGAAGCCTGGCTATAGATTTTAATATTTATATTTTTAATAATATATTTAATATTTTATTAATTTTAAAATTAATATTATTAATATTTTAATAATATATTTATGATTTATGATTTATTGATAGAAAAAAGAGGGGAAACGGTGAAATTTATTAGACAAGACACCAAAAATAAAGTCTCCAAGCCAAAAAGAAATAGGTTTATTGAAAGAGAGCTGGATTTCAGTTTGCCCCCAGCCTTGTGAGCAACTTCCTTAAAAAGGAAATTATGACATAAACCTAAATCAGCAGATATGTATAATTTAGGGTTTTATATACAGGGTGGAGGTCACACAAGAAGAGTCAGCAAAGTGCATACAGTCAAACTTGTACACCCGTACTTATTAATTTCATAGCATAGTAATGTGACCATACAAGAACAGAACAAGATGACTGAAGATATATAGGTCAGAAGTTTGAATCATGCAGGGTAGAATATCAGAGGGAATCATTGGACTGTATCTAAGCTTGCTGCCTTTAGAAGGATCTGAGTTGATTTTAACTCTGACACTTAGTAATGAACCAAATTTATCTCTCATAATGAATAGGAAGTGGAGAAATGGAAACAAAAGTTTAAGGCAAAACAGATTGAGGGGGTATAGGTGTTATCTTAAGGGAAGTCCTTGCTTCCTAGAAGTTTCTATCATTAAATATACTTATGTATTTACAGGAGTGGTCACTTTAGTACCCAGGGGATCATAGACTCTGTTAAAAAAAAGTCTTGATATCCCCTGGTATAACCAACATAGCCATCAGAGAGTGCACAATCTGTCCCATTTACCAGGCATTTAATCAACATGCTTTCCATTGCAAGGCTTTTGATAGGTGTCCTCTGGCTTGCACACCTTTTGAGCATTTGCAAATTTATTTTATTACTATGCCTAAGCTAGACATTATAAAGTTTGCCTTGTTATAGTGGACCAACTCACTAGATGGATGGAAGCCTTCCCTAGTAATCAGGACACAGCAACTTTTGTTGCTAAGATGCTCTTGAGGGAGATTATCCCCCTCTTTGGCCCTCCTGCTTGCATTGATTCAAAAAGGGAACCCATTTTACCAACTCTTTTATCCCAGGTTTATTCTTGTTTGGGGATTACTCCAAGATTCCATACACCCTATCACCCCCAGAGCTCAGGCCAAATTGAGCACATAAACAGAGAACTTAAAAATATGATTGGTAAGTTGTGCACTGAGACTCACTTGAAGTGGCCTGAAGTTGTCCCTTTAGTAGCCCTGTTTTATCCTCAACAGGCTCAGGGGAGATCTACATTTCTCACCATTTGAGATGCTTTTTGGACATCTCCCCATATAGGCGAAGCCTTTTTCCCCTGCATACACATCATTATGGGAGTGGTAGAGGTGGCAGGGAATACTTCTGTTGCTTCTTATATACAACATTTGCAGGTCAAATCACATGAAATTTACAAATTTGGAGCTGCAGTACAGGTAGTACCTAGTACCTCTAGGCTTACACTCCATGATCTACACCCAAGAGACAAGGTGTATATAAAGAATTTCCAGTGCACTGGAGGAACTCAGCCTGCCTGGGAAGGTTCTTTTCAAGTACTGGTAACTACTCTGAAAACTATCGAAACTGGAGAAAAGGACACTCGGATTCATTGTTTGCATGTAAAATGGGTACCATCTACTGACACTAAGTGACTTTATCTTGTTACATGTCGTAGTTTACTGCTTGTTTGTTTCTGGATTTGGTTTTGCTTCAAGTTTATAAATTAATCTAATTAAAGATGTAATGTTATACAATGTTACCTTCTGTTAGTATGTTTTGGTTATTAGCTATAAGTTTTGTTGCATTGTCTTCATTTGTGCCCTCTTTCCATGACTGGACTAGTGATAATGCTATTATAAAAGTTCATTGTCAAGATGGAAAAATTCTTTTCCAAAGCAAAGCTACTGGCTCTTATGGATGCTGGTTCTGTCACCAGATCTAAAGGAGCTTTTTTTTGCCATGGGCAACAATTCCAGTCCATAAGAATGAGACTTTGCCACAACTTGCACCACAGGAAGGTCATATGTTACCTAAAAAGTCTTTTCTCCTTTTGATTTTGTTACATATCACATAGATGATGATAGATGGACTCCATCAAACTGGTCACCACCTTTCATTGGTCTTTGAAAAATTTAAGGAACTGAAAATCTCAGTTGATTTTAACAGACCTGAAATGGTTTTCAGATACTTAGGAGTACCACTACTTCTAATTGATTATGTGCCCACCTTTGACTTGTGTGTGAAGAAAGGTAAGGGTCCATTGAGTAGTATGTATATGGGTGACAAGGTGAAGTGCAACCTTACCATTCCATTCCCTACTTCCACATTTATTTGTGTTAAGGTAAAGCTAAGAAACACAATGGATGGAACACATAAATCTATGTCTTTTATGACTGTTACGGTCTCATCCCATGGGGCTTGTAATTCTTTAGCTAACTCTCCCCTTCCCATAAGATGGTATGGTGCTTATGGTTTGGCCTATGTTAACCCACCAGTGCATGATCACTATATTGGTCAGGTGGACAAGTCCATGGCTAGGAATCTATGTACTTGGTGGCATTCAAGAACTAAGAGGTTAAGGCCAAATTCAGTCATATCCTCTTCAGTAGTATAGATGTTTTTCTGGGCACTTTTGCCAGATTTTGGAATGATGGCAGTAATAGTTTCAATTAGAAATATCTCTGCTGAGGTTGAAAGGTTGGTTCAAGATTCAGACCAGGGAATCATATTTCCCTTTTACCTCAGACTTCTGTCTTTTTTTGTCTTTAATATGGTAATTTTTTATAGTCCTGGCTGATGATGAGTAAGTGCAATATTGCTGCACCTGTCCTGCATGCTTGTAGGATATAAGCTACTTCAATTAGACCTTGCTGGTGAATCAAGGACTTGTTATGATTTTAATTTTTACTCATATTTTTATACATATTGGATTTTGATATATGTATTTAAATTTAATTTTTATCTCTTTTGGGGGGAGGTGTCGGGAGCCTGCGTGACAATGTTTGAGGGTTCCCAAAGAGATTAAGAAGAACATGATGTGTTAAGAAGGATGAGACAAAATAAGAATGAAGAAAATACAGCAGGATCAGGAGGACCAGGCTTGCTGATGGCAAGCAAGGTGGTTTTATTAAGAATACTTATGCTTTTTTATAGAGGGAGAGAAACAAGCTAGAGATCCTTTCACAGGTTTTTCACATTCACAGTAAAAGGCAATAATTAAAAGAGTGACCTCAAATGGTTAAAATGCAATCTGTATACCTCATCAAATCTTTAGACAATGATTTTAAAGGGAGGTAAATCATTATGTAAAACAACCTAAACTTAGAGTTCCAAGGAATATATACATCAGTGATTTTATAGAAAACATCTTGTATAGAGGTTTGAGAAAAAGAGGGAACTTGAGGCTACAATAATCAGGATGCAAAGGGAGATAAACATCAGCTACTCTAATGGCTCAGGGCTGTACTTATGGGTCTCAGGCTGTGCCTCCTAGAGGGAGGAGAATTGATTCATATACCTTATAGCTCAGTCATGCATCCTGTGTCGATTGTATTGTATTGTATTGTATTGGCATATACTATCCTGAGGAGGGGAGTGTGTAATTATCCTAAAATCCAAAGTTTAAGATCTTTTAAAGTAATTTTAGGAACAGACAATTGCCAGCACCCCAGACTAGGAAAGTGGATCTTTCAGAGAAGATGCTATAAGGATGCTTGCAGACATACTACATCAAGAGATGTGGAGTGAACTTTTGGATATAATAAAATGAACTGGGGGTGGGGGCAAGGTTGAGCCTACCATTTATCCTGATTATAAACTCTTATGCCAAAGGGGAGTGCCCCCAATTGGCTTTTTGTCAAAGTGCCTATCAATCATTAATTTTCTTTCTCTTTTATTCCCAAAATTGTTGTAACTCTCTCCATGAAATGTTCAATATCTTTTCTATTTTATACCTCCCCCTAGTGAGAAAATCTTAAATGTATAGATTACATATATGGAAGGATTCACTGGGGAGACCTGACATGTTAATCTGGAAAACCAAGAATAGGGAGACTTAACATGCTTGTTTCCCAAAGAATCAGAGTTGGAGATTGTTAAGGGGGGACCTTGATCACAAAGACAGAATTTAAGCTCTGGTGCCCTCTGGGGTCAATGGGAAAGCCAGCAATTAAAGTGGGGGACAATGAGGCAGAGCAAATAAATGCTTATAACTCTGGCCAGACCCCTTTTTATTCTTAACCTAAAATTATCTTTAATATTTAAGTCAGATATCTATTTAGAATGTATGGTGAAATATGGAGTAAACTGTTGATCTAAGTTTAATTTCTGCCAGATTTCTTTCCAGTTTTCCAACAGTTTTATCAAATAAGGAATTTTTTCCTAGTTAATTTATATTTTTCACTTTATCAAAGATGGGGTTATTGAATTCTGTTGTCTCTGAATCTCTCATCTAGTCGATTTCATTGATTTATTTGTCTTTGTCTTTTAACCAATATCAGTTTTGATGACTGCTATTTTTTAGTACTTTGAGGTCTTGATTCCCCCTTCATCTCTAATTCTTTTCATAATTTCCTTGATATTCTAGACATTTTTTCCAAATGAATTTATCATTTTCTGTAAAGTTTCCCTATAGTAATTTGATTGGGATAGCATTTTTAAAAAGCACTTTGCAATAGAATCTGTAAAAATCTTTTGTTTGCTTTGGTATTGTGATCTCTAGATATTTTATGCCTTTTATTGTTATTTGGAAGGAAATTTTCTTTTTTATTATTTATTCTTATGTTTTGTAATTTTTACATAGAAATACCATTAAGTTTTTGAGGATTTGTTTTATAAACTTCTGCTTTCCTGAAACTATTGTCTCACTCTCTTTGGTGATTTCCTAAAATTTTCTAATTTGATTTACATTACCAAACGATCATAGTTTTATCCCTTTATCAGTTTTCATTCCTTTGATTTCTTTTTATTGTCTTATTGATGTTATGAGCATTTTGCGAACAATATCAAACCATAGTGGGGAGAGTGGACATCCTTGTTTCATGCCTATACTTCTTGGAAAGATTCTAATGTATCTTCCTTGGATATAATATTGACTTTGCTTTCATATACATAATTTTTATTTTAAAATGTTCCTCTCTGACTATGCTTTGTAAGACATTTAATACAAAGTAATGTACTTTGTCAAAGACTTTTTCTTTATCTATTGATACAGTCATGCAGTTTTGGATGTTTTGGTTTTTTTTTTTTAAACCCTTACCTTCCATCTTAGAGTCAATATTGTGTATTGACTCCAAGGCAGAAGAGTGGTAAGGGTAGGCAATGGGGGTCAAGTGACTTGCCCAGGGTCACACAGCTGGGAAGTGTCTGAGGCCAGATTTGAACCTAGGACCTCCCGTCTCTAGGCCTGGCTCTCAAGCCACTGAGCTACCCAGTTGCCCCCGATGTTTTGGTTTTTAATATGATTAATTATGTAGATTATTTTTCTAACATTGAGCCATCCTTCTATATCTTGTATAAATCTCACGTGATTATAACAAACAATTTCTTGACTAACTTGCTATAGTCTATTTGATAGGATTTTGTTTAAAAATTCTTGGTCAATGTTCAAGAATGGCATAGGGTTGTAGTTTTCCTTCTGTGTTTTGCCTTTTCCTGATTTAGATATTAGGACCATATTCTCGAGATCTTTTTATCATCTCTGATAATCTGATAAGGGCCGCTTAGTTGATAAGGAAATAACGGGACACAGGAGATGATCTTGACTGTTAACTCATGGCTGCTTCTCCAAAGTGCCATTGAGTCACAAGTTTATTATATAAGAAATTCAAACTCCCTTTCACCTCAAAGTGCAAGGATAGTTTCCCACAACTACACAGAACTGTATTTTTAACATAGACAATACAATAGGCTTGGAAACTTCAAGGTGAAGATAAGAACCAGGCTGGACTTTCAGCTATTTTTGTTATCACCAAGCCAAGTCTGAGAATACTTTTCTCAGGGGAGAATGCCCCAATTAACTAAAGTTTCGGCCTTGGCTGCATTTCTGACCAAAGGGGGAAGAATGTTAACCTTTTAACTTCTGGTTAGCTAGGAACTTAAAGCTTTTCAATAAGGCCACAATACTTTTCAACAAGAAATCACAAGGATCACAAAAGGGGTCAAAAATCTCAGATTTTTACCTATTCTCTTATTGACTTCCCACATCATATCTATTTCATAAATGGGTTCTGTTAGGGACCTTTATTAACTTTTGAGAATTATTTGTGAAGTATGGGTACTAACTATTCTTTAAAAGTTTTAAATTAATCATATTAAAAGCCAAAGCATCCAAAACCACATCCATCTCAATAGTTGAAGAAAATGCCTATGAATCCATCAGGACCAAAAGTTTTTTTTGGTAGTTTTTTTTAATAGCTAGATTTATTTCCTTTTTGGAGATTGAATTACTTAAAATGTCTACTTGGTCTTTCTTTTTTCTCTGTATTCCTCATGCAATCAACGTTTGCAGGATATCTATTTGAGTGCCTCCTCTCTTAGTATTTCTGTCTCTGTCTTTTAGAAATTATCCTGTGGGTTCCCCTTTTCCATTGTGCCTCACTCCAATAAGAATGCCATTTACTACAGGTGTCAGAGAGGCTACTGCTCCTTGGAAGGCCCCCTCCTCTACCACATCCTTGATCATGTTCACTCCTGATCTCTACATTCTGTTGGTTGCCCTTTTCCCATTTGCCTCAAAAATCTCTCTTCTTTGAGTTTGTGCTCTCAAATCTGGGCTCCCCACTCCTTGTAGCACTTATCCTAAAGGTTTCCAACTCCCTGACCCCCAATATAAAATAAGTAGATTTTTGAAGCATCAAATCCCTCAGACCATGCACAATGTAAAGTTCCCATTTCCCTTCACAGATTATTTCTTTCCATCCATATGAACATTCTTTAGTGGAACATCCTCCCACAATGTCTTTCCTTTTTTCCCTCTTATTAGTCCTGCCCTTCTATTCACAAAGTCCTCTACAGGCTTTTCTCTTTCTGAGACCACAGGGATCACTTCCCCCTCAGCCTTGATTTGATCCCAGTACATCATACATTTATCTCTATGCCCTTACTCTAGGACTGAGGTTGTAATGTAGTTTCATCCTAGCCCAACCCTCACCTCTCACAAATTGATTCATTTGTCTGTAGGGTATTTCCAGATTCTGTTCATAATGTCCCCTCTGTCTACCTCTTCATTCTTACCCCCACCAGATTTCTGCCTTTACTCTTGTCTCCTTGTGTACATTTAGAAAGAGATCTCTTGCTGGTCTCTCTGCTGTCACTGTTGCTATTGTTCTTGTCCTCTTACATTTCTGTTGTTTGAGGTATTTGAGAAGCGAATGAACATTCCTAGTATTTTTTTCTAAAAATGTCCTAAATGCTTCTTTGTTATTGAAAATTTCTATATTTTTTCATATATAATTAAGTTAAGATTTGTAGGGTAGATCACTATGGGCTTCATTCTGAGAATGAATCATATATTTTTGATTGGATATAGATTATTGGATTCAAGCTCAGATATGGTCAGTTAGATGTTTAATCAGAAAGTATTTATTAGATGCCTGCTATGTGCCAGACAATGTGTTAAGTGCTAGAGATACAAAGAAAGTCAAAAGGTAGTCCTAGCTCTCAGGAAACTCATAGTCTAATGGGAGAACATGCAGACAACTATGTATTAAAGTTTTTTACTTTAGAGAATTACTGTCAGCCTCAGTTTCTTCATCTGCAAAATGGGAATAACAATAGCACTTCCTTCAGAGAGTTATTGTGAGGCTCTCATGAGATAATATATGTCATGTACTCTCTGTCAGTCTGATTAAAAGAGGTTAAACCCAAGAGACAAATGAGACCAGAGACCATACAGGAAGGGGGCCCAATGCCAAGAGGATTGGTGAGGCAGTCCCATCTGAGTGAGGAGAGATACAGGGTCTTATAGGTTTGGGGAAGGAAGGCAGTATAGGGAACAAGGCAACTTGGTTTAATCTCATTGGTTGTTTCATTGGTTGCAGGCGGTTCTTAGGAGTGGAATGTTTCAGGCATGGTACAGTCGGATTACTTGTTTATCTTAGACCTGTCAGGTTAGGAACAAAGAATTCCAGTGTTCTGTTGTGCAGAACAGGTGCTGCAATAATTCTCTGTTCCACAGCTCCAGCAGGTATTGGAGGCGGGCTATTAGTTACAATAGATGTTGTGGGAAAGGAGGGTGCATTTTCTGTCCCATGGTCTGTCACACTCAAATACACATATACCATAGGCTTATCTTCATCTCACATAAAGATAACTACAATTATATTACATGAAAGTAGCCCTGATAATTTTCAAATGCTTTATTGTCTGTGACTCAGAACTTGTCTTATATGTGAAAGGAGTAAGGGACCTTAGGTTTATCCTTTCTGGCAGGAGTGGGGTTTCATCTATCAGGGAGTGAAGTATTGCTATTCCTAATCTCTTTTTTGTCTTGTGGGAATGTAAATATATTCATGGTATTTGCTTTTTAAGCATTCTGGACTGAAAAATAAAACAATTAAGTACAAAGATGGATGTAACCCAAATCACAGATTCCTTTGGTATAAAACTATCTCCTCTTTGGTGGAGATCAATACTCTTCCCCTTATGTAGTTGTGGGGAGGAAAGAGTTCAGTCTCCACTAATGACATGAGTTTTGTATTGATGAGCTTTAGGACTCTGGTTACATGGAGAAATAGGATTTAACAGGATGATTGGCTGTCTTTTGTACTCAAAGGGGACCAAAATGATATCACTATGTCAGAGTCATCTTGTACAATGTGTCTGACTGTGACTGATCACACCAGTATAAGCTCAGAAGGTTCTACCACAGGTTGGGCACAAATAGCTTGTATGCCCATTTGGGATGAAATAATGAGACAGTAAATAGTAAAATGATAAAATTGTATAGGCAGTGTCTTTTGACTTATGTATAAACTGGATTTAAATGAGGCAGAGTTTTGCAAAGTTGTTAGCCTCATTCTTTCTTCCAGTCATTGAAGTCCAGTGGCAAGACACGTCAAGATGACTAGTGACAGCTCAGGATGCAGTGGATGACATTGACTTCTTTGATGTCTAACCAAACTCTAAGTGCTCTACAACACCTGGTTCCATTGCCTTCTTGGCTAATGGAACAAATTGTTCTCATCAGCCCATTCTACCAGGAAAGACTCCACGTGCTTGGAGTAGACATCCCCCTAATTCATTGACAGGTTTGAGGCCTGCCAATTACCATCAACCTGGTTTAGCCCATCTGCTGAGATGGTTTTACCAGGGTGTGGCCACTGCACATGCTACAGCTTCTTGTAGCCACAGGTGAGAGGTGGGTGGCAGGTAGACACCAAAGGAGAAAAGCCCTGAAAAGGACTCAGCAAACCCTCATGCCAGAGGTAACAGGAAAGCTTAGTAATAAAAATAGTTAGACCCTTGTCCCAGTATTTAGGAACAATAGCATTAATCTTTTCCATGACATCTTAAGATTGAGCTTCCATTTATTATCTCATCTCAATTAAATTCAATTCATGTAGATTCCTTTAACATCAAGGGAGGCTGACATTGCTTGTTCTCACTGATGTTGGTGTCTGTGTGCTTACAGACTATATCCTGAGGGAACATGAAATTTCAGAAGGCCCTAAAATGAGTAAGGTTCCAGGGATGATTATTTAAGAGAAGCTATCATACTGCCTACTTCCTTAGCTTCCTATCACCCCTCAGACTGAGAGTCATGGGAATGTCCTTCATGCCATAACTCATCTGACTTCTCTATTTCATCAATTGATGTTCACCTGTTTTATTTCTCAACCCATTTACTTAGTGTCCTCTGCTTTCTCATTTAGGATATTTCCGAGAAGGGTTTCTGACTATACAACATGCTATCAACAGAGAAATCATATGTTCCTCCATGAATGACTCTATGATTGAGCAATTTAAGAAAATCAACGTTACTTTGAAGAGGTTCCCGTTTCCATCTTATGTTCAGGATCCATTCATTTCAGTCTTAGAGAATAATCTTTCCTTGATGATCATGCTGAGTTTCCTTTGTACCTGCATCTTCATCATCCGTTCCGTTGTTCAGGAAAAAGAAAAAAAGCTGAAGGTAATCATCTATTGAAACACCATGGTATCTGTCAGTGATAGTGCTTGAGTTACTGCCATCATGCTAAAACATCTGAACCACAAGAATTTAAATCCGTTTATACTCTCTAGACCACATATTTCTAGCATTCATTTCGAAGATTTGTTTGTGGTTTTGTTGATATTGAACAAGCCCTACATTCCTGGTAAAAACCTCACTGTATGATCTCTGCAATATGTTGCTGTAAACTCTTTGCTAGCATTTTATTTACATTTTTGCATCAATATTCATTAGGGAAATTGGTCTATAGTTTTCTTGCTCTATTGTTGTTTTCCCTGGTTTAAGTATCAAAACTAGATTTATGTGAAAATTGGTAGAACTTTATCTAGTTTTTCATATAATTTACATAGTTTGGAATTGATCTTTTATTTTTATAAAACCAAATAAAACAATCATTCCAGTATACAAAGAAAATAAAGATTATAAATAAGTGAAATCATAAATCTTTTATATGTTTAGTTTATTTTTCTTCATAGCTACATAATAAATTTCATCCACAAGTGTTTCAGTCCCTCCCAACCCTTCCTGCATCACAGAAGGTATTGTCCTGGAGACTGATATGTTCATACAAATTGTCTTTCATGTTTTGACCTTTCTGTTTATTCTCTGGAGGTAACATTCACAATTTGTTCTTCCAATACTAATTTTGTATCTGTGTATAATGTTTTCTTGGTTCTACTCATTTCACTGTTCATTATCCTGTGTAGTTATTTCCAAGTTTTTAAAAAAAATTAGCCTGCTCATCACTTCTTATGGCACAGTAGTATTCCATCACATCATATTGATTTTTAATAGGAATTACCTAGGAATAGCCCAATATCTCACACTCTATGCAAAGAAAAGTTCAATTGGGTATGTGATTTAAACATAAAGATAAACATAAACCAAATTAGAGGAGCTTGAAATACCTTACCTGTCAGATCTATGGATAAGGGAAGAATTTGTGACCAAACAAGAGTTAGAGGACATTACAAGATATAAAAATGTATTTTGTCAAAGGATTTTTCTGCATATATTTAGATAATATATGATTTTTGTTTTTTTTATTATTGATATGGTCAATTATGCTGATAGTTTTCCTATTATTGAACTAGTCCCACATTCCTAGTACAAATCCTCCCTGATCATAATATATGATCCTTGTGATGTAGTGTTACAATTGCCTTGCTAGCATTTTATTTAAAAATTTTTCATCAATATTGTGAGAAATTATTTGAGTCTTATCCTCTGTGAGGTATCAATTATTATCAATTAATAGTTTTATTCCTATGATTTCTAGTCTAATCTGATCAGTATTATTAAGTTTAATGTAATTCCACAAGGATAGTGAGTAGTTACTTATTATTAACTGATAATAATCATAAGAAACTAGATAATAGGTTATGGTTGAGTAGTTTCTTTCCCATAGTTGAATAAGGGTTTTTCCTCTCAGGCTAATAAACCTTATGTTAAATTTTAATTTTTCAGCATGTCTTGTAAGAAGCCTCCACTTGGATGTCTCTACCAAAAATCCCCAAGATATATTAAGAATTGTTCAGTGGGTACATCCTGAAAAAGTGACTTAATTTAGATTAAATTGTCATTTTTGTATTAGCTTGGCCTATCCATGAGTAATTAACATTTAACTAGTTGTTTAGATTTGACTTTATTTGTATGAAAATTGTTTTGTAATTGTATTCAAATAGTTCCTAGCAAGTAGACTCCTAGGTATTTTATATTGTCTTGAGTTATTTAAGTTGACCTTTTCTTTCTATTTCTTACTTCTGGACTTTGATGATAATATATAGAAATGCTGATGATTTATGTGGGTTTATTTTATATTCTACATCTTTGTTAAAGTTGTTAATTTCAGTTAGTTTTTTAGTTGATTCTCTAGGATTTTCTAAGTATACCATCATATCATTAGCAGAAAGTGATAGTTTGTTTCCTCATTGCCTATTTTTTCCTTCAATTTATTTTTCTTCTCTTCTTGCTATTGCTAGCATTTCTAATACAATATTGAACAATAGTCATGATGATGGATATCTTTCTTCACCCTTGATCTTACTGGAAAGGCTTTTAGTTTACTTCTGTTATAGATAATGCTTCGTGATGGTTGTAGATAGATATTACTCATCATTTTAAGGAAAGCTCCATTTATTCCTATGCAATCTAATGTTTTTTTTAAACCCTTGTACTTCGGTGTATTGTCTCTTAGGTGGAAGATTGGTAAGGGTGGGCAATGGGGGTCAAGTGACTTGCCCAGGGTCACACGGCTGGGAAGTGGCTGAGGCCGGGTTTGAACCTAGGACCTCCTGTCTCTAGGCCTGACTCTCACTCCACTGAGCTACCCAAATGCCCCCCAATCTAATGTTTTTAATAGGAATAGTTGTTAAGTTTTTTTCTAATTGAATTAATTAACTAATTAGCTAATTATTTCAGTTACATATAGAAACAATTTTTGACAATTGCTTTCTGATGTTTTAGAATTCATATTTTCACAGTCTCTTCCCATAGTGGCAAATAATCTGATATAGGTTATACTAGTGCTTTCATGCAATACACATTTCTATATTACTTATATCATAATAGAAGACATGTCACATATACAATTAAAAAACTCATAAAGGAAATAAAGTGGAAGATGACATGCTTTGATCTACAGACTCCAACTCCTTTGGCTGTGGATAGCATTTTTCATCATGTGTCTCTTGTGGAACTTGCTTTGCTGATAATGGTTTAGTCCTACACAATCATTATATAATATTTCTGTTACTGTATACATTGTTGTCCTGGTTCTGCTCACTCAATTCTTTGCCACTACAAAGAGAGCTGCTAAAAATATTTTGGTACAGATGGGTTCTTTTTCCTTATCTTTGATCTCTTTGGCATAGTGACCTAGTAGTGATATCGTGGAGTCAAAGGAAAGTTGCTATTGTATTTTTATCAAAAGTTTTTTCATACATTGAGATGATCATGTGATTTCTGTTAGTTTTGTTATTAATATGGTCAATTATGATGATAGTTTTCCTAATATTGATCCAGTTCTGCATTCCTGGTATAAATCCCAATTGGTCATACTAAATGATCCTTGTGATATATTGCTTTAGCCTCCTTACTAGTATTTTATTTAAAAATTTTATATTTATTAAAGACATTAGTTTATAGCTTTCTTTCTCTGTTTTTGCTTTTCTTGGCTTACATATCAGCACAATATTTTTGTTATCTTTGATATTGGTAATTTGATTTTATTCTTTCTTTTTTAAAATCAAATTAACCAATGGTCTATATATTTATTTTTTTCATAAAGCTAACTCCTCATCTTGTTTATTACAATAGTTTTCCTTTTTTTCAATTTTATTAATTTCTCCTTTGATTTTCAGAATTTGAAATTTGATGTTTATTTGGGGATTTTAAATTTATTCTTTTTCTAGTATTTTTAGTCACAGGCCCAATTCATTTATCTTGATTTTTCTCTATTTATCCTGTTTTTCGAGAATAGCAAGGCAATGTTCTTTGATCATTTCTTGTAATTTGATGACAAGTCTTTTTAGATCATTCAGTAATTCTTAAATTACCTCTCCTCTGTCTGTTTTCCAGATCAGTCATTTTTCCAATGGAATCATATTTTCAATTTTTTCATTCTTTCGATTTTGTTTTGTTTCTTGATGTCTCATAAAGTCTTTGGTTTCCACTTGTCTGATTTTAATTTTTGAGGAATTATTTTCTTCAATGAACC
Organism: Gracilinanus agilis; assembly: GCF_016433145.1. Lineage (NCBI taxonomy): Eukaryota > Metazoa > Chordata > Mammalia > Didelphimorphia > Didelphidae > Gracilinanus > Gracilinanus agilis. Next base: position 133,737,005 of record NC_058130.1, on the reverse strand, counting down.
TTTGAACCTTCTTTACATTTGGCCAATTCTGCTTTTTATGAAATTCTTTTCTTCACCAAATTTTTGTACCTCTTCTTCCACTGGGCTAATTCTGCTTTTTAAAAAGTTTTTCTCTTCAATGGATTTTTGTGCCTCTTTTACTATTTGGTCAGTTCTTCTTTTTAAAATGCTATTTTCTTCTTGAATTGCTTTAATTTCTTTTCCTCTGCCTCTCTTATTTGATTCTTTTTTTTAAACCCTTACCTTCCATCTTAGAATCAATACAGTGTATTGGTTCCAAGACAGAAGAGAGTAAGAGGTAGGCAATAGGAGCTAAGTGACTTTCCCCAGATTACCTAGCTAGGGTGTATCTGAGGTCAAATTTGAACTCAGGATCTTCTGTCTCTAAGCTTGACTCTTAATCCACTGAGCCATCTAGCTTCTTCCATATTATTTGATTTTTTAAATCCTTTCTGAGCTCTTCCAGAGCCTGAGACCAAGCCCCATTTTTCTTTCAAGTTTTGAATGAAACTGCTTTATCCCCTTCTGATCCTGTTCTGATCTCATTGTCCCTTCTGAGTTTATGTTTTCGTTAGTCTTCCTTATCTCCATAATACTTTTTTATAATTTGGTGTTGCTTTCCTTTTTTATGTTTGCTAGTTTTCCAAACCTTTTTCTTGACTTCTATTTTTATCTTAAAAGTATACTCTTTGCCCAGGATAGAAGGGGCTCTCTCTTAAACTTCAGTATTTTCTTACTGCTACCCTCAGATCTAGTTCTAGGTTTCTGCAAGTTTTAGTTCTTCTAAATTGGTATGATGGCCTGTAGACTGACAGGTCTAGAAGCCACTTCCCACTGATGATTCAGTTTCCCTCAGGACCTGCTGATGGCTTGAACTGACCAGGTACAATGTGGTCAGTCTTGTGCTGAGGCTTAAGTTCTCACAGGGGGTTTGTGCTAGGTCTTAGTCCTTACTGTGTATTCATACTGGGGCTCAGAACTTCAATTTGTTAATGTGAGGGTGCACTGCTATTTGCTTAGGCAGGGTCTTGACCCTGGCCTGGGCCTGGGTTCAGGACCTTGGGCAGTGGTGGTAGTGGATCTTTGCTGTTGGACCATGCCTTGCTGGGTATTTTGCTCTCCTCTTCCCTCAATGATACAGACCTCCTCTGCCTACCATCAGAATTGTCTTCAGCAGGAAATTGTTGGTTCTTCCACCCTAGTATTCATTTTAAAGCTTTATTTTCAGGTTATTTGGAGGGGATTTTTGGAAAGATTTAGGTCTTTGAGCCAATTGTGCCATCTTCACCCAATTCTGGAATTTAAAGAATTCTTTTCTTCATTGAATTTTTATATTGCTTTTTCTATTTGGTCAATTCTAGTTTTTAAAAAATTCTTTGCTTTACTGGATTTTTGTATCTCTTTTACCATTTGACCTATTCTGTATTTTAAGGTGTTATTTCACTATTGTTGTTGTGCCTCTTTTATCACACTATTTACTATTTCTTGCATTCTTTTAATTTCTTTGCCCCATTTTTCCATAGTATATCTTACTTGATTTAAAAATTCCTTTTTGAGTGCTTCTAGGACCTGAGAACAATTCCTATTTTACTTTGAGTTTTTTTTGCTAGTAGCTGCTTTGATCTCATTGTCTTCTTTTGAGTTTGTGCTTTAGTCTTCCCTGTCTCCATAATAATTTTCTATTATTAAGGTATTTTTTAATGTTTGCTCATTTTCTCTTCTTTTTCTTGACTTTTATATTAAAGTTAGTCTCTGTTCTGAGGGTGGAGGGGGTAATCTCCCGAACTTCAGATTTTTCTTGCTTCAGATTTTTTCTTTAACTCAGAGGTAGTTTTGAGTGTCTTCAAATTTTAGTTCTTCCAAGGTGGTCTGATTTAAGAAGAGATGTGTTTAATGTTCTCCTGGCCTGAGCTCTATTCTATAATTGACCATAAGCACCTCTTTCCACCCTGGAGTTGCCACCAGATTCCCTACTTCTGTTAGTCATTTCCCTTTCCCTGGGAATGCAATTTAGAACCTCATATGGCCTATGCTATAGAGTCCTATAACTCATGCCAGGAAAGGGTTACCCACAATCTCCTTCTGACCAGTTTTCAGACCCCTTCTCCTTGTGGACTGAGAGCTTTGGCAATAATCTCCTGCCTCTGATTTAGTCTCCGCCAAGGCCTGCTATTGGCTTGCACTGGCCTGGCATGCTACATGCTCTATCTTGCTTTGTGCTAGGATTCATAGTTTTTCTGCAGATCTATGCTGGGGCTTGGAACCTCAAGGGGTGGGTAGGAGGGTGCTTTGCTACTAAGCAGAGTCTTACTGTTGGCTTAGACCTGGATTCAGAACCTTGAGTAATGAGAGAGGGGCAGAGTGCTTTGCTGTTGGGTTATGTAGGAGCTCCTCATTGAGGCCTCCTTGTAGTCTGTGCTCTCTGCCTCACTCCAGGGAAAGATTTTTCTTACCTAACTTCCAAGTTGTCTTTAGTGAAAAAATTGATTCACCCCATCCCTTTGTTGTTTCTGCTACACCAGCATTCATTTTGAAGCATTATTTTAAAAAGTACATTTTTATAGCACTGCTTGGATTATACCCCAAAGAGATAATAAGGAAAAAGACTTGTACAAAAATATTTTATAGCCATGCTCTTTGTGGTGGCAAAAAATTGGAAAACGAGAGGATGTCTTTTGATTGGGGAATAGCTGAACAAATTGTGGTATCTGCTGGTGATGGAATACTATTGTGCTCAAAGGAATAAAGAACTGGAAGAATTCCATGTGAACTGGAATGACCTCCAGGAATTGATGCAGAGTGAAAGGAGCAGATCCAGGAGAACATTATACACAGAGACTGATACACTGTAGTACAATTGAACATAACAGAGTTCTCTACTAGCAGCAATGCAAGGATCCAGGGACTTATGAGAAAGAAAACTATTCACATTCAAGGAAAAACTGTGGGAGGAGAAACACAGAGGAAAAACAACTGCTAGAACACATGGGCTGAGGGGGATATTATTGGGGATGTAGACACTAAACGATAACTCTCGTCCAACTATCAATAATATGGAATTATGTCTTGATCAATGATACATGTAAAACCCAATGGAATTGTGCGTTGACTAAGGGGGGTTATGGGAGGTTTGGGGGAGAGGAAAAGAACATGAAATATGTAACTATGGGAAAATATTCAAAATAAAAATTAGAAAATTAAAAATTAAAGAGGGTATTTTTGAAGAGGTTAGGGCTTCCATGCTTCTATTCTGCCATGTTGAGTCTACCTTTCAAGACTAATCTTGACTTTAATTTTTTTCATGATGTGTGTGTGTATTGTGTGTGTGTTCCACAATGTAATGAATATGGACATATGTTTTGTATGACAGCACATGATAACCAATAGCAAATGCTTACAACCTCAGAGTAGGGGGAGAGGAGGAAGGGAGGGAGAGAATATGGAACTCAAAATATTAGAAAACTAACTTCAGAAATTATTTTTACATGTAAATGGGAAAAAGTAAAGCATTACTAAAGGGAATTTAAAAAATTAAAGTAAAAATAAAGGGCACAGCAAAGAAGACAGAGAAATGGTATGGTGTTCAGGTAGATAAGAAGAGAACCAGGAGAAGTATTCTAAAATCCTAGAGAGAAGAGAATATCAAGGAGATGAGAGTGATGAACAGTGTCAAACTCTACAGAAAAGTCAAAGAGAAAATGAGAATAGATTGTCTTAGATTACTTCTCATGGCCCTCATAGATTCCTGAATTTAGTATGTTTTTATCACATAGCTGATTGCCCAAAGAATAACCAAACTGAGAAGAAAATAAACCAAAGACATTTGGAAATAATTTTCATTGCATCACTTTCTTCCTGCAGAACCTTCCTAGTTCTTTTATTTTGAATAAGAATGATCTTTAAATTTGTTTTAAAATTTAATTTTCCCTTCAATTACATATAAAACCAGTTTCCATTATTTTAAAAAGAATTTTGAGTCTTAAATTCTCTCCCTGTTTCCTTCCTCCTTCTCCCAGCTGAGATGGTAAACAATCTCATATAGATTTTACATGTGCAGTCATATAAAACATTTTTCCATATTATTCATTTTGTGGAAGGAAACTTGAACAAAAAATTAAGGAAATTAAAAAAAAGTTTTCTCTGATCTGGATTCAGAATTCATCAATTTTTTTCTCTTGGAAGCACATAGCATTTTTTTTTATCATGAGTCCTTTGGGATTGTTTTGAATTGCTGTATTTCTGACGATAGCTAAGTTATTCACAGTTGTTCATTAATTAGTATTTCTGTCACTGTGCACAATGTTCTTTTAATTGCCTTATTTCACTCTGTTTTAGTTTGTGTCTTTCTGGGTTTTCCTGAGCTTATCCTGGTCGTCATTTCTTACAGAACAGTAATATTCCATTACAATCATATACTATAACTTACTCAGCCCAATTCCCCAATTGATGGGTATCCCCTCACTTTCTAATTCTTTGCCCCCATAAAAAGAGCTGCTTCAAATATTTTTGTACATATAGACCTTTCCTTCCCCCTTTAAAAAATCTCTTTGGGATACAAATCTATACTGGTATTCCTGGGTCAAAGAATGTGTACTATTTTATAGCTTTGGGAGCATAAATGCAAATTGCTCTCCAGAATGGTTAAATTCGTCTACAATGTATTAGTGTCTCAATTTTCCCACATCCTCTCCATGTTTTGTCTTTCCTTTTCTGTCATAGTAGTCAATTTGATGGATATAGGGTAGTACCTCAGAGTTATTTTCATTTGTGCTTCTCTAATTAATGGTGACTTAGAACATTTTTGGGGGGCATGACTATAGAGAGCTTTAATTACTTTGTGTGAGAGCTTCCTGGTCATCTCTCTTGAACATTTATCAATTGGAGAATGACTTGTGTTCTTATATATTTGACTAATTTCTCCATGTTTTTGAAAAATGAGACCTTTATTAGAAAGAATTATAAAAAAATCTCACACCATTGTGATTACTATTTTACCCTTTATCCTATTTTCCCCGTTTAATTTCTAACCATCACATCCTCCAACTTGCCCTCTTTTCAATAAGTTCCTCCCCACTTCTCTTATCCCCTGCCCTTCCTACTTTATATATATTTTACACCCAACTGATTATGTAAGTACTTCCCTCATTTAGCCAATTCTGATGAAAATAAGGTCCACATGCTTCGCTTCCCAACTCCCCCATTTTCCTCTCCACTGTAAAAGCTCGTTCGTGCCTCATTTTATGTGTCATAGTTTATCCCATTCTGTTTTTCTCTTCCCCTTTCTCCTAATGCTTGCCTTTTTCTCATGCCTTAATTAAACTCATACCCCTAACCCCTATCTATGTATACTCCTTCTAATTGCCCCAATAATGATAAAGTTATCAGGAGTTATAAGAATCATTTTCCCATGTAAGTATAAATAGTTTAATCTTGTTTAATGTCTTTTGATTTCTCTTTCTTGTTTACCTTTTTATGCTTTTCTTGAGTCTTCTTTTTGAGAGTCAAATTTTCTATTTAGCTCTGGCTTTTCATCAGAATGTTTAAAAGTCCTCTATTTCATTAAATACACATTATTACCTGAGGGATTATGCTAATTTTGCTAGGTAAATGATTCTTGGTTGAAATCTTAGCTGCTTTGCCCTCTGCAATTATCATATTCCAGGCCCTCTTATCCTTCAATGTAGAAGCTGTAAAATCTTGTGTTATCCTGACTGTGGCTTCATGATATTTGAATTGTTTCTTTTTGGCTGCTTAAAATATTTTCTCTTTGACCTGGGAGTTAGGAATTTTCTAGGAGTTGTCCTTTTGGGATCTCTTTCAGGAGGTGATATGTGGGTTCTTTCTTTACCTTCTATTTATATTATCAGGGAAGTTTTTCTTAACAATTTCTTGAAAGATGATGTCTAAGCTTTCTTTTTGATCATGGCTTTCAGGTAGCCCAATAATTCTTAGATGATCTCTTTGGAATTTATTTTCTAGGTCAATTGTTTTTCCAATGAGATATTTCACATTTTCTTCTATTTTTTTCATTCTTTTGGCTTTGTTTCTTGATATCTCGTGGAATCATTAGTTTTGACTTGTGCAATTTTAATTTTTCAAGGCATGATTTTCTTCAGTGAGCTTTTGTACCTCCTTTTCCATTTGACCAGTTCTACTTTTTAAAAAGTTCTTTTCCTCAATGAGTTTTTGCACTTCTTTTTCCCTATGGCCAATTCTGCCTTTTAACAAGTTCTTCTCTTCAGTGCATTTTTAAAAAATCTTTTTCCATTTGGTCAATTCTGATTTTTAAGAAGTTCTTTTCTTCAGTGGATTTTGGTGCCTTTGACTAATTGACCTATTCTGTTTTTTAAGGTATTAATTTCTTCATTATTTTCTTGTGCCTATTCTGCCATGATTTTCCTGTATCACTCTTATACCTTTACCCAATTTTTTTTCTGCCTCTCTGATTTTTTTTAAGATTTAAATATTTTATTTTTTTAGAAAAATTTTCAATGGTTACATGATTCATGTTTTTACTTCCCCCTTAACCCCCTTTAGCTCCCCCCCCATATCCAACACATATCTCCACTGGTTTTAACATGTCCAATCAATCAAGACTTATTTTACATATTATTGATAGTTGCATTGGTGTGATTATTTCGAGTCTACATCCCCAATTATGTCCACATCAACCCAGGTGTTCAAATGGTTATTTTTCTTCTGTGTTTCCACTCCTGTAGTTCTTCCTCTGAATGTGGGTAGCTTTCTTTACCATAAGTCCCTCAGAATTGTCCTGGGTCATTGCATTACTGCTAGTATAGAAGTCCATTACATTCGATTTTACCACAGTGTATCAATCTCTGTATACAATGTTCTTCTGGCTCTGCTCCTTTCACTCTGCATCAATTCCTGGAGGTCATTCCAGTTCACATGGAATTCCTCCAGTTTATTATTCCTTTGAGCACAATAGTATTCCATCATCAGCATATACCACAATTTGTTCAGCTATTCCCCAATTGAAGTGCATACCCTCTTTTTCCAGTTTTTTGCTACCACAAAAAGTGCAGCTATAAATATTTTTATACAAGTCTTTTTCCCTATGATCTCTTTGGGGTAGAAATCCAGCAATGCTATGGCTGGATCAAAAGGCAGGCATTCTTTTATCGCTCTTTGGGCATAGTTCCAAATTGCCAGTCAGAATGGTTGGATAAGTTCACAACTCCACCAGCAATGCATTAATGTCCCAATTTTGCCACATCCCCTCCAACATTCATTATTCCCCCATACTGTCATTTTAGCCAATCTGCTAGGTGTGAGGTAGTACCTCAGAGTTGTTTTGATGTGCATTTCTCTAATTATTAGAGATTTAGAACACTTTCTCATGTGCTTATTGATACTTTTGATTTCTTTATCTGAAAATTACCTATTCATGTCCCTTGCCCATTTATCAATTGGGGGAATGGCTTGATTTTTTTATACAATTAATTTAGTTCATTGTATATTTGAGTAATTAGACCTCTGTTAGAGTTTTTTGTTATAAAGATTTCTTCCCAGTTTGTTGTTTCCCTTCTGATTTTGGTTGCATTGTTTTTGTTTGTTCAAAACCTTTTTAATTTAATATAATCAAAATTATTTATTTTATATTTTGTAATTTTTTCTAACTCTTGCTTGGTTTTAAAATTTTCCCTTTCCCTTAGATCTGACAAGTATACTATTCTTTGTTGATTTAATTTACTTATAGTTTCCTTCTTTATATTCAGGTCATTCACCCATTCTGAATTTATCTTGGTGTAGGGTGTGAGATGTTGATCTAAACCTAATCTCTCCCATATTGTTTTCCAATTTTCCCAACAGTTTTTGTCAAATAGTGGATTTTTGTCCTAAAAGTTGGGCTCTTTGGGTTTATCATAGACTGTCTTGCTGACGTCATTTTCCCCAAGTCTATTCCACTGATCCTCCCTTCTGTCTCTTAGCCAGTACCATATCGTTTTGATGACCTCTGCTTTATAGTATAGTTTAATCTCTGTTACTGCGAGACCACCTTCCTTCACGGTTTTTTCATTATTTCCTTTGGTATTCTTGATCTTTTGTTCTTCCAAATGAACTTCATTATAGTTTTTTCTGATTTAGTAAAAAAGTTTTTTTGGTAGTTTGATAGGTATGGCACAAAATTGGTAAATTAATCTGGGTAGAACGGTCATTTTTATTATGTTAGCTCATCCTACCCATGAGCAATCAATGTTTTTCCAATTGTTTAGATCTAGTTTTAATTGTTTGGAAAGTGTTTTGTAGTTGTTTTCCTATAATTCCTGTGTTTGTTTTGGTAGATAGATTCCTAAGTATTTTATATTGTCTAGGGTGATTTTCAATGGTGTTTCTCTTTCTACCTCTTGCTGCTGTGATGTGTTGGAAATATATAGAAATGCTGATGATTTATGTACATTTATTTTGTATCCTATAACTTTGCTAAAGTTGTTGATTATTTCCACTAGCATTTTAGTTGATTCTCTAGGATTTTTTAAGTATACATCATATCACCTGCAAAGAGTGATAGCTTCGTCTCCTCATTGCCTATTTTAATACCTTCAATTTCTTTTTCTTCTCTAATTGCTACTGCTAGTGTTTCTAGTACAATGTTAAATAATAGAGGTGACAATGGGCATCCTTGTTTTACTCCTGATCTTATTGGGAAGGCTTCTAATTTATCCCCATTGCATATGATGTTTGTTGATGGTTTTAGGTATATACTGTTTATTATTTTTAGGAAAGGTCCTTCTATTCCTATGCTTTCTCGTGTTTTCAATAGGAATGGATGTTGTATTTTGTCAAAGGCTTTTTCAGCATCCATTGAGATAATCATGTGGTTTTTGTTAGTTTGCTTGATTGTTTCTGTGATTTTCCTTTAACTAACTGGTTTTGGTGAATCATATTATTTAATTTCTGATTAGTTTTGATTTGCCTGTCCATGTGCCCTTACTAATTATTATTTTTATGTTATGATCTGAGAAGGTTACATTTATTATTTCTGATCTTTTGCATTTGTTTGTATTGTTTCTATGCCCTATTGCATGGTCAATCTTTGTGAATGTACCATGTGCAGCTGAAAAGAAGGTGTATTCCTTTTTGTCCCTATTTATTTTTCTACACATATCTATTAAATCTATTTTTCTAGGATTTCATTCACCTCTCTTATCTCTTTCCTATTTATTTTTTTTTGTTTGATTTATCTACATCTGAAAGAGTAATATTTAGATCTCCCACTAGTATAGTTTTACCATCTATTTCCTTCTTGAGCTCTGCTAGTTTCTCCTTTAGGTATTTGGATGCTATACTATTTGGTGCATACATATTGAGTACTGTTATTTCCTTATTGTCTGTACTGCCTTTTATCAGGATGTCATTACCTTCCCTGTCTCTTTTAACCATATCTATTTTCACTTTGGCTTTGTCAGAAATCATGATCGCCACTCCTACCTTCTTTTTCTCATTTGAAGCCCCAAAGATTTTGCTCCAACCCTTGACTTTAAACCTGTTTATGTCCACCTGCCTCATATGTATTTCTTCTATACAGCGTATGGTAGGATTTTGGTTTCTAATCCACTCTGCTATTTGTTTCCATTTTATGGGCGAGTTCATCCCATTCACATTCAGAGTTATAATTATCAATTGTATATTCCCCAACATTTTGGTATTCTCTCCTAGTTCTGTCCTTCTTCTTACACTATTTCCTTTTAAACCAATGGTTTGTTGTAAACCAGTCCCCCTTGTTCCCTCCCTTGATTTACTTCCATTTCCACCCCCTCCCTTATTATTTCCCTCTTTTTATTTTTTAAGGCCTAATGAATTCCCTTCCACCTCTCCTCCTCTCTCTTTTTTGACCCCCCTACTCCCCTGTTCCCCTTGGATTATCCCTTATGACTTTCTCAGTAGGGTTAGATAGAATTCTGTATCCCAATGGATATAGCTACTCTTCCCTCTCAGGGTTAATTCCACTGAGAGTAAGGTTTAAATATTACCTCTTAATGCTCTCTTCCTCTCCTTCTTATAATAGTATTCATCCCCTCCCCTTCCCATGCCCTCTTTGTGTGGTATAGAATATCCTATTTTTCTTATTCAATTTTCTCTTGGTACCATTTACTATTCACACACACCTCCCCCCCCCATATCATTTTAGACCATTTAGTGCTCAAACCTCTCCCTATGAATAATTCTTCTAATTACTATAATAGTAAATACAGTTTTTGAAAATTATACATAACATTTCTCCATATAGGAATACAAACAATTTGATCTTATTGAAGCCCTTAGAGAGGCAAATTTAAAAATAAGAGTTTTCTTTCTTTCCCCTCTGTTTCTTATTTACCTTTTCATGTTTCTCTTGGTTTTTGTGTTTGGATATCAAACTTTCCATTTAGTCCTGGTCTTTTCTGTCCAAATACTTGGAAATCTTCTATCTTCTTGAATTCCTATACTTTCCCCTGGAAGTATATAGTCAGTTTTGATAGGTAGGTGGTCCTTGGTTGTAGACCCAGTTCTCTTGCCTTTCTGAATATCATATTCCAAGCCTTGTGGTCTTTTAGTGTGGAGGCTGTCATCCTGTTTGATCCTCATTGGTGCTCCTTGATATCTGAATTGTCTTGTTCTGGCTTCTTGTAAAATTTTTTCTTTTACTTGGAAGCTCTTAAATTTGGCTATTATATTCCTGGGGGCTGTCTTTTCAGGGTTTAGTGTAGAGGGTGATCTATGGATCCTTTCAATGTCTATATTGCCCTCTTGTTGTAGAACTTCAGGGCAGTTTTGCTGACTAATTTCTTTTAGAATGGAGTCCAAATTTCTATTAATTTCTGCTTTTTCAGGAAGACCAGTGATTCTCAAATTGTCTCTTCTAGACCTGTTTTCTTGATCTGTCAGTTTCTCAATGAGATATTTCATGTTTCCTTCTATTTTATCAGTCTTTTAAAAGAGTTTGCTTTATTTGTTCTTGCTGTCTTGCGAGATCATTGGCTTCTACTTGCCCAATTCTGGTCTTTGGAGACTGGTTTTCTGCTATAACCTTTTTATTTTCCTTTTTTGATTTGGTCTATTCTGTTTTTCATGGTTTCCTCCAATTTGCTTATCATTTTGCTTGATTTTGGGGCATCTTTCTCCAATTGGGAGTTTCTGTCTTTTAACCTGTTAATTTCCTTTTGAGCTATTTTCCACTTCTCTCACCAAATCTCTTCCATCTTTCTCATGGTCTCAGATTTGAACTCTTCAAGAGCCTGTGACCAATTTTCATTGTTTTGGGAAGGTTTGGATGTGATTACTTGTTTGTTCTCCTCTGCTGTTCACTCTGTTGTCTGGATTTTTTCTGTGTAAAAGTTGTCGAGTGTTAAAGATTTCTTATTGATCTTTCTCTTTTGAAGTTCTTGTGTCTGGCTTGCCATTATTATTATTTCTTTCTCAGTCAGAAGTCTGGATGAGGCCGACAAGCTTTCTACATATCCTATTGAGCTGTGGAGCAGCTTTCATCTGAGTCACAGCACTGTGTATCCTCTCAGCTGTATCCTCATGCCCAGAATTGGTCTGGGCTCTTTAGACTCCTGAGGTCTCAAGTCTAGTTGTTCTCAGGGTCAAGCCACCTAGTGGTTCCCTTGCTTGCTCCTCTTCCTGAAGCTCCTTTAATAGTCTCGGGGTGCTGCTTCCACAGTCATGCATCCCTCCGCACTGGGTCCCAGCTCAAGGTCTGAGCCTGCCCTCAAGGTCTGCCTCCACACCTGCGCTCAATGTCCATGCCTGAGCTCAAGGTCTATGTTCAAAGTCCGGTTCTTTAGCCTCTTGGGGTCTTAAGTCACCCTGCTCTCAGGAGCAGGCCCTGGTGATCCCAGGTAGCTGCCAAGAACTTAATGAATGCCCCAAACTTGCTCTATATCTTGTGCTCTGGCTTTGGCACTGTGGGTGGTGTGGGGGAGAGGGGGTTGCTCAGCTCATGTTTTAGTGAAAGCTATTTCACCCCCTTATGGCATGGAAATGCCCCAATCCCATGTACCTTCAGTGCTGCGCCCTGTTGTAGGGTCCCTTCATTCATCTGGATTTGTTTTTTATGTCCTCTTTAGGAGTCCTATATGTGTGGATTAGGAGAGGTTAAGCAGCTGCTTCTACTCTACTGCCATCTTAACCCAGAACTCATTTGTTTTTTAAAACCCTTTTTGACCTCCTCCATTAATTCTTTTTGGACTTTAGAGCAATTCACATTTTTCTTTGAAGCTTTGACTATAGTAGTATTGGATTTTTTGTCTTCTTATGAGTTTTGTTTTGGTCTTTCCTGTGACCAAAATAATTTTCTGTGGTGTTTCTTTTTTGTTATTATTGTTTTTCAATTTTCCAGCCTTTTTCTTTTAACTTTACAAAACTGTTAAAACTGGGCTCTGTAACTGTGGTGAAGAAAGTACTATTCCACACTTCGAGTTCTTTGTATAGCTGCCTTTAGAGCTGGCCCTGGGGATTTTGCTTTCAATTCCTCCAGGGTGGTATGATGTAAAAAGAAATGTGTTTAATTACTCTTATAGTCTGTGTTCTGTTCTGTGAGTAACCACAGATCTTTTCCCCCCTGAAACTATGATCAGGGTCCTCTGTGGCATGTAGACCTGGATATATGGGTATAGGCAATACAATAAGATTCTTGTACCTAGAGCCAGCCCTTGTAATCTTCTCAGCAATTGTATGACCCTGCTTAACTTCTGTGGCTAAGAGCTCCAGAAGCCTTTATTTGTAGCTGTGCCCAAGGTCTGTTGTCACATTGGAGCCTGCCTTGTTATGCTGTTTGGTGATCCACTTTCATCTTGGTGCATTAGATCTTTTGTGCTGACCTTCTAAGTTGTTTTGGGCTGAAAAATTATTTCACCCCTTCTTTTTGTGGGTTATGCTACTTCAGAATTAATTTTGAAGCATTATATCATTGTTTTCTGGAGGGTAATTTTGTAGAGATGAGGTGGAATTATGTATCTTCTCCAGTATTGTGGCTCTGCCCCTGAGTAAGGTCTTGAATGCAGATCCAAAGTCCTCAAAAAAGAAGGAAGAGGAGGAGGGCCATTCATTTTCTGGTCTTAGGTTCAAAGATTAATAGGAACATGGTGAAAAAAATATTTCTCCAAGTTTACCCACTTAAAGACAGACTGAAGTCAGAGTGGCTATTTTGAGTCAGCTCATAGTGGCTCTATTCCTCCCTGCCTCAATAGTTCTCCCAACTGCTCCAAGGTTTCAAGTCATGATTGTTATCAGGCTAGTATTACCACATTCCAGCTTCCATTGCTCTCATCTTGCTTACTGGCTCGGTCAGGAGGAAAAGAGGAGAGGGAAAAGAGCAGAATAGAAAGCAGGGATATCTTTTTAATCCTGGATTCTGTTTCTGCCATAAAAGAGGACAGAGCAGAGATAGCACTTTTTTGTTCCAGAGCCACAGAATTGTTCTGCAAGTCTCTCTCTGAATCATTTTATTAGATCTAGAGGGAAATAATAATTTGAGAAAGAAAAGGGCAAAGAAAATTAAATTGAATACTACATACTAGGGCGACTACATATAGAAACTATCAGAATATTATTTCAAAAAACCATGTTCAACATTTCTGTGAAGGTATAGTGCCAGAGGTTATTAGCAGTGATTTAGACCACACCATCTGACATTTTATCCTCCAAATAGAATTATTAAACAGATTCCAATGGTATGTTTCCCATTGAAAAAATAGCGAAACTTAGTTTTGGTCTAGTTTTCCAGATCATTTACTAGATAAAACACAAAAAAATTATCAATAGAATTGATGGTTCTTGAGAATAGGGGCTTTTATTTTTTTATTTGTACATCTAGCACTTAGTCCAATATCTTATACATTGTTGTTGTAGTTTATTTCAGTGGTGTCCGACTCTTTGTGTCCCATTTTGGGGTTTCTTGGCAAAGATACTGGAGTGGTTTGCCTGTCTCCTTCTCCAGCTCATTTTAAAGATGAGTAAACTGTGGTAAACAGGGTTAAGTGACTTGTCCGAGTGTCACACAGCTAGTAAGTGCCTGAGGCCAGATTTGAACTCAGGAAGATGAATCTCTCTGATTCCAGGCCTACCGCTCTATCTTCTGTGCTTCTTACCTGCCCTATCTTATACATAGTAGGTACTTGGTAAATGTTTTGGGAAGTAATTGAATTTAATTAGGTAGCCTATTCCACTCTCTAGGGGAACTTTGGAAAACATGAACTCATATTCCATATGCTACAATTTGAATCTGTACCTTGGTCATTTCTGGGCAGTAGAAATGGAGAATGCCTAGTCAATAATGTTGCCCTCCTTATTTCATATCCAGGGAGAAGATATAAGCTTCTTTTCTCCATGCCATTTTATTTATTCATTCACTCAACAGCTCTTGAACTTCTACTAAGGTTAATTCACTGTGGAAGACACTAGGAATTATAAAATGTGCAATGCATTTCCTTTCTGCCAGGACCTTACAATATAAACAGCCAGTTAATACATGTATTGAAGCAGGTACAATGGCAAAATTTAAATGCTACAGAAAATGTTGTGATTATATAGAGGAGGGATAAATCACAACTGGTTGAAGGAGTGAGGGCATGATACATTCCAGATATGAATCACATTTTTAGGGATGCAGAAGTGAGAAAGCACAAAACAGGTAGGTCAAGGAGATACAAGGTCATGGGGAAGTTATTTTTAGTATGAAAGAGTCTTTTTTTTGTTTTCCTTTAATAATTTTATTTTTTAGAAAAGTTAACATGGTTACATGATTCATGCTCTTACTTTCCCCTTCACCTCCCGACTTACCCGCCCCCCCCCCAATAGCCGATGCGCATTTCCACTGGTTTTAACATGTGTCATTGATCAAGACCTATTTCCAAATTGTTGATAGTTGCATTGGTGTGGTAGTTTCGAGTCTACATCCCCAATATGTCCGCCTCAACCCATGTGTTCAATGTGTTCAAAGTATGAAAGAGTCTTGATTACATTTGTAGGAAAGGGGAAAGAGTCAGTGAAAAAAGACATAGAATATAGGCCCAAAGGCTTAGCCCAGTGATGGGAAAACTTTTTAAAGAGGGGGCCAAAGGAAAGGAAATGCTCATCTGTCAGTCTGTTTCTAAGGCAACTCTTGAAATTTCATTGTATTGTATCCTACTCATTGTATTCGTCAGATTAGGAATAATGTTGCCCAGCTGGATAGAACATTTCAGGGGGCCACATCTGGCCAGCAGGCCGAAGTTACCCATCACTGGCTTAGAGGATTAAGAGAACAGACCTCGAGGTTAGCTTTGGAAATGAGAAGGGACCCTTTTTTTAAACAGGAGGGAGGGAAGAGAGGATGGATGCAATTATAGAGAAATGTGAGATGGAGAGAAGTAGCTTGTAGACTTTTGTCCTGAGTACAATATTTTTCAAAGGAAATATCCAAATAGTAAACCAATGTGTTTCTAGGTAGTCTGAGGAAGCCACAAGTTTATTTTGCTCTTCTGAATTATTTATAAAAGAAGGAAAGTCTTATCTACAAACTTACAATCTTTTTTAAAAACTGGTTGTAGGGAGGGAAGGAAAGCTTTTTCTTTTTAAAAAAATTGCATCTTTTAAATTTTTTTGGAAGCTATCATAATAAGTAATGAAATCCCTTATTAGATTTCTTGTTCATATTTTTTAGGAGTCAATGTTTGCTACTAGAAATCTCACAAGGGGGCAACAGTAAGACAAGATACATTTTTGAGTCTTGTAAGTGTGGGCAAATTAGACAAATCTTTGGAAAGGTAGTAAATTTTCATCCATCAGTGCTCTCCTAACTACATGTGAAATTGGTTATTGATTACTTATTGGTAAGAGTTTTTAGTTAATTGCTGAAATTAATATCTATGGATCAGATTTGAATTTATCACTAGAGGCCTTGATAATAGTTTGTAAGAGTTTATATTGCCTTATCTTTAAGACTGCAAGCTGGTTCTGTCTTTTGAGAGAGGTAAGGAAGATGGATAGTGGGTGAATCAATCTGGTCAGGAGATATTTTACTCAGTATGGATGCCTCTGGTGCTGAGTGGTTTCTGTCATGGGACTTTCTAGATGTTAACCTCTGTTTTACCTGTTGCTATGAACCTTTGAGACTCCTCTTGCCAGTTGGTGTGATGTATAGCCCACTCTTTGCCTTTTTTTATAGACCAATCACAGTCTTAGTTTACTTTGCCATCAGTAGACCATATGTAACCACCAAATTGCATAAAAAGCTGCTCTGATTTTAAGCTGTCTCTGATCATTGAGGGGCCCTGGACCTGGATTACTGGGTGATTGCTGCCCTTGCTAATAAATAGATTTTGCTTGTACTTCTGTGCCTCATATTCTCTTCATCACAGATTTTTATCACAACATATTCCGGAAAAATAAGTTCTTAGCACTCTTTTCGTCTATGCTAATCAAAGTACTAATCAAGAGGATTAAATATAAAGTTGTCAGTGTATTATATCAGATAAATAAGCCAAAATTGATGTTATCCCTGTTTCCCATTTAAGATTCTTATCTCCTTATCAACTTCTCCCCATAGGAAACCATACCTCTGTGATAAATTAAAAGTACATTTACTCCATTGAAATTTAAAAAGATTAAATATTAAAAAGTCCATTTGTTCTATTGCTCCTATAATGATCTGCAAGAATAGCTTCCATTTTTACCTTTAGGTTTCTCTAAGTGACCTTTTAAGGAAGCCCATTTCTGTGTTCCATTTTGAAAAAATGTTAAATTTTTTTTTGTTTTTAACATCAGCTCTATTTACCAATCTTTGCTTCTCCCCATGATCTTCCAGAGACTTATCCTCTATAACTATAGCTATTACTCTTAGTTCAGTCTTGTGAGTAAGAAATCCCCTATATATGATAATAAGATTTTAATGTTAGCATAAGTGATGATTACATGTTAGTCTAAGTTTTAAGGTTTTGAATTAAGTAGATCACTAATATAGTTCGTCATTGTTACCTCAGTTTAAGCCTTAGCCTTAAACTTGCTATATCATGCACCCTCAGCAATTATGGTCTTGAACTTGTGACTTGGTCTTCATTAGTTTAAAGGCTTTTCTGGTTGGAGGCCTCTATTTAAACTATAGTCTTGGATTATTTTTACACTGGTATACAAATTATGATATTCTTTAGGCATAAAAGAAAACCTCTCACAAAGCTCTGGATCTTTTGGTCTTGACCAGAAGTCTGGTTTTATTGTGAGACTGGCCCTCTATCAATAAACCTATTTCTTTTTGGCTTGAGATTTTTGTTTGGTATTTCTGCTAATAGAATTTCTTCAACATTTTTGGTGATCCATATGGCATTAACAATTCTGTGTTCTGGGATCTTTCCGCCAAGAGGAGCTCTGCACGTTTTGTTCCTGGTCCCTTCTTGAAGGGGAGATCAATGAGCAGAAACTCTTTGCCAGCCTGAACCAACTCAAACAAAACTCCAATTGGGTGAGTGATGCTTTTCAAAACTGCAGATTGAAAACCTTACTCAAAATTCTTCTTTAAACTTTTTTAGTTTAATTACTAATTTAATTTTTGCCAAACCTCCTCTCATTTTTAAAATTTAACTTTCATTTTAAAGAACTTCCTCTTTTTCTGTAGCCTACTTGAGAATGTGAAATTTATCCTTGAAATTATGCAATCACTGAATATGATAGTATAGAGATTTTTTTAATTCTTTAAAACTTGTTCTTAAAATTGAGTGTTAGATACTGTTATATTTAAAGGAGGTCACTTGTATCTATTTGAGGTAGAAGAAATGATATACAGAGAGGACAAGATGGCACTTCTCCTTTATAACAGTTGCCCAGGCAGGATCCTTCAGGTCAAAGAGGTTTATTCCTTCAGGACCCACCTGGGGTTAATTGATATATTGATTTGGGCTCTTTAGCTAGGATAACGTTGATATTCTGACTGCGTTGGCTCCCTTCCCAAAACAAGCTTTGAAACTGATTTAGGAAGGTACTTTAAACTTTATATATTAATACGAAGGATAAGGGTAAAGGACTGAGGTTTTAGGAGACCCTACTTTAATTTGCTACTAATGAAACTCCCAACTGCTGGCAAATGAAGAAACAATGTTAGCTTCCCTCTGGTTCAGCCTGGCCAGGGCTAAACCAGAGTAGGTAAACTGCTGGGAAATCTTCAGCTTCTTCTTCTGTAGATCTTAGCCTTAACAGTTGAGATATATCCACCCTTTCCACCCTCTTCTTCATCTCCTGCCCACTTTCTGGATCCCTCCTGGGCCCTGGGAAGCCTAGATAACTAGATGATGAAACTCCTAATATCTAGGGGCAGTAGACACCGAGGTGGTGGTCAAGTACAGATTGATAATGGTATATCAAGGACAGGAAGAGCTTGCAGAGAGATGTTTGCACCCTCTCACTCCAAGACCAGGATCCACTGATCTCTAGCCTCAGGACAGGTAAAAGACCCAGAACTTCTGCTCAGGGTTCTCAACTGCCCCTCCTGACTCTCGCATGCCTCCCTGGGAACACTCTATCCAACTGACTTATCTGTCAATCATTGAATGAACTTCAAGCTCCCGGAGATTCAATATAACAATACTTAGTCCTTCCATTAGTTGAGGACTAATATCAATAGGTATTTTGGTTTCATTAGGTTGTGATTTTCCTTTCCCAGGAAGAAAGGTGTGGGTTTAGGGTGGTTGATATATTGCTGGACAGTTGTTCTATCTAAACCAACCCACCATGATTCTCCCCTAACGAGGGACAGTGATTCTATACTGGGCCAGTAGGGTTCTCCCCAAATGAGAATTTGATGAACAGTATGCTTAGTCTGGATCAGCAGGTATCTCCTTTCTCTAGGTTATAACCCACACAGGGAGACATTCATTAAATGGGTTCTAGGCTGAATCTGAGAGAAATTTCAACAAACTCTCAATTAGAAAAATTATTGATTTCATGGGATAATGAAGAAATATCAGTAGGCAAAGGATTGAATAAAAATAAGGCTGTTAAATATTGTCTTCATTAGTGCAAAACTCTTAGGAAATTTTGGCCTAAATTTGGTTCTTTCAATTCTTATGCTATTGACAAATCAGAATCCTTTCTAGAAGTGTGGGAACAGTTAGAGTACATGGGTTGTTGGAAAGAGCTAGCAGCCCAAGAAAATAGGCACAGGGAAAGGGAACTCTATCCCCTTTGCCTGCTCCTCTACCTATATCCCCTACAGCCCCTCCCTATTTTGATGCTAAGGGAGTGCTGGGCAAGGAGAGAAACGAGAAACCAGAGCAGGGCAAGGAGAGAAAAGAGGAACAGAAACCAGTCACAGCCTCTGTTTTTCCTCTAATAGACAAAACTCAATTTAATTCTCAGGGCAATTTGGTCTATATCAAAGAACATTACCCTTTTAGACTCTCTGATTTAGCAATGTGGAAACAAAACACCCCTCAATTTGATGAGGATCCCTTAGCAATGATAAATCTGTTTAAATCTATATTTAGAGGTGACAGTCCTACTTAGAATGACATTCAAGATGTCCTAGAAATTCTACTATAAGATCGGGAAAGGATAGGAGTTATAGAAACCACCAATTGGGTTGTAGTGGGTCCCGGAGGGGCATGAACTTGGCCACTTCTCCTGGGATGGGACCCCAATGTTGTGGGCAATCTGAAAGTGTTGAAGGATGCTAGAAATAATGTAATTAGAGGAATGGAGCTGTTTTCAGAATGCTCAGAAAATTACAGCAAATTCCAGGAGGCAACATAAGAGAAAAGTGAGACCTCAAGACTCCTTTGAAATTTTATGATAGGCTTTGCAAAAGTGCTAAGTGGTTTTCTAGATTAGGTCCTATTAACCCAAGAGATGCTAGGATAATTAATGCAGATTTTGTAAATTAGTCACTCCCAAATATCAAGGAGTACTTTTTAAAATACTGCCCAGCATGGCATGAGAAACCTGTCAGGGGAACTGAAGGCAATAGCTCTGAATGTGTATGAAGGGAAAGACAAGGAAGGAAAAGAAAGGGAAGTAACCCTGAATTTGGGTCAGAAAAGTAAAGCAATATTAGCCCCTGTTCAATACCTGCTCCAAGAGCAGAAGGTCAGGTTTATGGGACAATGCTATTATTGCAAAATTAAGGGACACACTGCTAGAGATTGTTATAAGAAAAAGAGAGATCTAGATAGGAGAAATATTGGGAACAAGCAAGTGGCAGCATAGGTTGAGAACCAGGCTAAAAATTGTAATCCCCAGAATAGGGAAGTGGCTCCTGCATGACAGGGGCAAAGGAGGGGCAGGATCTGAGGCAAGCTTTGAAACTGCTGCTGAGATCTTGCCTGCCTTTCCCATTCATGCTTCTCCCTTACCTAATGTTGATCTGTATGTTGAAGGTGTTAAATTTGCTTGTTTGATTGATACTGGCACCTCACTGTCTGTTTTAAAACTATTCCCAAAGATAAAGGAACAATAGTTAAAAGAATGCCCATGTTTGCAGTAGAAGGACAAGATAAATTAATCCCTCTGTTGTCTTCACTTGAAATCAATATTGGTTCTATCACCATAATGCATTCTTTTTTTTGTGGATGCCACAATCTCCTGCTAATCTGTTGGGTAGAGATTTATTATGTAAACTGAAAATTGTTATTCATTGTATGCCAGACAATATCCTTACTCTAAATGTGCCTGCTGGGAATCTGTTAACTCTAGTTTTTGTCTTAACCGAACATTGTACTGAAGACTTGCCTGATGCCTCACCTGATCAGGATGAGAATTTGTCAATTACTGATTTTTTACCTGAGGAGGTATTGGCAACTTCCCCAACTGATGTGGGGCTACTAAAATCAGCTGTACCAATTTCTGTTGCTACTAATGGAGGGAGACTACCACCTATACCTCAGTATCCCCTTTCCTGGGAAGTAGTCATAGGTATTGCACCCATAACTGATTCTTTTATTATACAAGGGACTATTCTATGCAGATCAGAGGCAAACAACCCTATACTTTCAGTGAAAAAGCCTAAACCTGGTCTGGATGGTAAGCTTATTTATAGCTTTGTTCAGGATCTTAGAGAGATGAGTAACTATGTGATTGTGATAAATAACTATGTGATTGCTCTTCACCCTGTTGTGCCTAACCCCACATCCATTGTGTCTGCTATTCCTTGTAATGCCACATGTTTTTCCATATTTGATGTGTGTGCTGCTTTCCGTTCTATTCCTATTAGCCCAGAATCCTAGTCTGTGTTTACCTGGATAAATTAAGAGTACACTTGGATGAGACTCCCTCAGGGCTATTTAAATGTGCTCAAATCTTGCAGAAAGATTTCTCCTCTATCACCTTTAAAGGCTCTATTTTGGTCCACTATATAGATGACTTGCTCCTGGCCTCTCCTAACCGAGAAATCTGTTATCAAGACAGTTGTCATCTAGTTCAGGAACCTGCATAGAGAGGACACAAGATATCCAAGACAAAGGTACAATGGTATAAGACACAGGTGGAATACTTGGGTTTTATTTTGTCACCAGGGAAGAGAATTATTTCCCCAAAATGGATACAAGGTTTGCAGAACCTGCCAGTCCCCAGGACTAAGAAGCAGGTTTGTGTCATACTGAGTACAGCAGGCTATTGTAGGGCCTGGACTCCATCTTTCGGGGAAATAGTGAATCTCCTTACTGAACTTACTAAGAATTCTGTTCCTGAAACCTTAGAAATGAAACCAGAATAGCTAGTTGTTCTAAGGGAGCCTGTGAAAGCCCTCATGAGCTTTCCTGCTTTAGAACTTCCTGATTATTCTAAGTCTTTTATTCTCTATGTACATGAGGAATGGGTAGCCTCTGGAGTCCTAATTCAAGCTTTTGCATTTTCCCAATGCCAAGTAATTTACTTTTCAGCCCAGTTAGACTCAGCTGCTGCTGGGGCTCTACCCTGCTTACAGGCAGTAGCCTCTATGGTTTTGTTGGTTAAAATCAGCTGATCTGATTTTGGGAAATCCCCTGACTGTTCAGTGTTCTCATGGAGTAGAGGCCTTGCTGTTATGTCACTGAACACATGCATTTTCAGATCAGAGACTTGCTAAATATGAAGTGATTCTGTTGGGGAATGAAAATATCACTATCAAAAGATGCAACACTTTAAATCTTCCCACATTACTACCTGATCTTCCTTTATCTGGGGAACCTTTGCATAACTTTGAGACTGTGCTTGAAATGACAAAAGCCACTCCAAGATCTTTTAGATGTCCCCATTGAAAATCCTGAGCTCATATTATATACAAATGGCTCTTCCTTTGTGGAAGGAGGAAATCACTGTACAGGAGCAGCTGTGGTTACAGATTATGATATTCTGTGGTCTGCTTTTCTCTCTTCTACTCTAAGTGCTTAGTCAGCAGAACTGGTAGCTTTCACTCAAGCTTGTCTTTTATCCAGAGGAAAGAATAATAATATTCAGATTCTCAATATGCTGGCAGAATATGTCATTCTATGGAAATGTTGTGGTTATAACATAGGTTCCTGGTGTCATCTGGTAATCAAATTGCGCACTCTGATCTTATTAAAGAATTGCTAGAAGCTATTCAGCTCCGTAAGGCATTAGCTGTCATTCATTGATCCACCCACAAGAAAGGAACTGGCCCTGTTTCCAAGGAGAAGAAAGGGCTGATCTAGCTGAAAAAGTAGCTACTGTTACGATTAAAAATAATAAAGACTGATATAAATATAGAAATTAGTAGTTTAATTAAAGCCATATTGATAGGTATTAGACTGATAGGTATTATCATTAGACTACACGCCTGTAAGTAATTCAAACTGCCGCCTCAGCCATTTTTACCTTTCGTACCTTCCCGCGCCTGTTAGCTAAAGAGACCACTTCCTCCTCACCCAGGAGATTATCCCCTCTCTTACGTCATCATACTTCCTGTTTGCTATAAGGAATCATGGGAAATGTAGTTTCAAAGTCTCCCATATGTCCATAGGAAATATATAACATACTTTTAAATGGCATCTCCCAAATTCCAAATGTACAATTCCCCCTGAGGTCTGGCAAAAAAAAGAAAGGCTAGCCCTTTTTTCTTCGCTGGACTTGTAAAAATAGACAACTTCTAAATTCCAGGAATTTGTGGAATAAAAGAAATAGATGAACGAATGGATAAAATTAGCCGCATTGACAAAAAACCAATTTGGGGGCAGTCCCCTATTGGCATAACATGTACAATTAAAACAATACATTCAATTCAAATTCAACTCCCCACAAATTCAATTAACTGCACCCCAAGGTTCAAATTTTGGTCTTCATGGTACAGTGAAGGCTTTTCAGGCATCATCATGGTGTCTTAACCAAACAGGTTTGTCATCTGGATTCTGGGGAGATGGTAAGATCCTTATCCTGAAATTATTCTCAAAAGAATTTAAACTTTACATTATAGATTACAAAACATACATTTTCTTCTAAGAATTATATATTTCCCCCTGAAATTACTCCTAAAAGAGTTAAATATACATATATTTTTACATTATTGAAATTAAAAAAAAAAACTGAACATACATCCCCCTGAGGTAAATTCTAAACACACCTTTTTTTCATAAAAAAGGGTACCTCAGGTCAGCTAAGGATGAGTGGCTGAGTCACGGGGGTTGTGTGAAATCAATTGGCAAAAAAAAAAAAAATAAAAAGAATAAAATTCAAGAAAAAAGAAGAAAAAATTAACTTGTGAATGAAATGTAAAATGTGCAAAAAATGTAGGGAAAATAAACTTAGACCTTTGAATCAAGGCCTAATTAAAGTGAATTCATCAGTTTGCAATTACCCATTCAGGACCAAGACCTAAGGGAAATGTCTCTCTCTGATCTGATCTGCTATCAACCTTTTAGGGAAGTGAACCAAATAAATAACCAATCTTAGGTGCTGGCCTAGGAATTTAAGTTGAGGGGACCCATGTCCTCTAAAGTTTTAGAAAAGACTGGGACTCCAGGACTCAAACCCCAATTTCCAAGCCCTAAAGTATTGGCATAGAACTCTGCAATCCTGCAGATTTTTTAGTCAAGTCTCTGACCATGTGCTTTCTTAGCACTATTAACAGCTCTCATGTTCCCTTCTGGAATCAGACAGAAAGGCATTAAATCACAGTCCCATATTCTGTCTCAGGCTCAGGTATTTGCATTAAGCTTATATCGTTGTAGAATCAGAAAAAGGATAAATAATGATTATATATGTACTTCCAGTACAAGATGAGAAAAAGGAAAAATCAATTGCTCACATAAAAAAAGAATGTTTTAAAATTAAAAAAAAATATATATATATAGGTTAGAACTAGAAGGGTTATGTTACCCAAAAATGAGATTTTCTGTGAGAGAAAATGGATCTTACAAATAGCAGATCCACAATGCACATTCAAATAGAGTACCATAATTTCCAATAGCACATTTTAAAACAATAAACAATGTTTAAAAATCATATACTTGTTACAACTTTTAAATCTTGACTAAAAGTTTCTCAACAAATCTGTTACTGCTTCCATAGCAAAATCTGATATTTAAAAACAGAAACCTTTTGGTCTAAATTATCCTCAGATAAGAATATACAGGAGCTCCTTGGCTTCCTGTTTTAAAAAACAATCCCGGGTAGGAAATTTTATGCTTCTACCCATTTAAGGCAATAATTTCTCTTATAATAAAATATATAAAAGCTTATCCTTTAAGACAACCATTCTTTAGGATCTAGAGTAAAAGTTAAAAAGATCTCTTGTAAAATTACAAGTTAATTCTCAAAGCATGGAAACTTCCAAGGTTCTATACAATTACCGAGACAGAATAAATTTTAAAAGACATGTGCTCTATAAATCCAGTATACATAAGGCAATTTACAACTTTAAAAATGTGTAGGAAATATAATGTGAGTATCAGATTAACGAGCTGGTCAAAACCTCTTATCAGTTCTAATAGATTTTTCTCATTATTTGGGAGTTACAATAAAAATAACAAACAGAATTAATCTAGCAGCCACAAACTTCATTAACTTAAAATGGTTTGGTGCACAGGAAAATCAACAAAATAAGCAAGATTAATTCACAAAACTAATCAACAAAATACAGTAAGATACAGTGTCTCTAAAACAGAAATAAAACTCATTCAGTTCTGAGGTTTAAAAGTCCAACCCTGGTTCAATTTAAGGTTCTTCTGATTGGGTTCTGCTGAGTTTAAGGGGTTTTTTAAAGTTCAAAGTTCTGAGCAGGTATGGGGGTGAATAGGCCATGCAGCCCGATTAAGGGTAAACGCTAGTTCAAGATTCAGATGCTAGGTCCATGTGCATAGGCTAGGGGCTAGAGAAAAGCTTAGGTCAGTTTTGTAGAAAATCCCACGTGTAGAGCTTGTGGGGGTGAGGGATGCCTAAATTAGGTCTTTAGAGAAACACGTGGAGGGCTAGAATGTAGGCCATTACCAAGAGAGTGGGGGGTGGGGTGGGGCGAACAATACCAAATCCTAAGCAGCAGAGGCAGAAGTCTCCGAAGATCTCTGCAAGTCAGAACCGGGTGGTAGTGAAAGCAGCTGCAGCTCCAGCAGTCTCTAAGTCAGGGCAGGGTTGTAGTGGAAGAGGCAGCATCAGCAGGATCGAAGAAGTGGTCTGCTCTGGTGAGTCAGGAAAAGCAGCGGAGATCAGAGTAGGCAGGAACGTGAGGCAGTGGTCTGTACCAGCGGGCCCGGCAGGAATGGAGTCCAGGTCAGGAGTCAGAAGCGGCGTCAGAGGCACACTGGCTGGGCACCAGCGATTTGGTTTTAAAGCCAAAAGCCAGAATTGGCTGGCCTGACCTCCCAAGGTGGTTTGGGCTGGACTGGCTGGCTGAGTCCCACGTGGGGCAAAAACATGCCGTTGCTTTTAGTGAAAGCATGGCGAGGAAAGCCAGTCTCCATTTTAATTATTGTTATTGGCCAAAAAGAAAGCATGGCTATCATTTCTGAAAGGCTATCTGGAAAATTGAGAATTCGAATTCCAAACTTCTGATTGCCATTATTGTTACAATTAAAAATAATAAAGACTGATATAAATATAGAAATTAGTAGTTTAATTAAAGCCATACTGATAGGTATAAAATCATTAGACTACACGCCTGTAAGTAATTCAAACTGCCGCCTCAGCCATTTTTACCTTTCGTACCTTCCCGCGCCTGTTAGCTAAAGAGACCACTTCCTCCTCACCCACGAGATTTATTCCCTCTCTCACATCATCATACTTCCTATTTGCTATAAGGAATCATGGGAAATGTAGTTTCAAAGTCTCCCATATGTCCATAGGAAATATATAACATACTTTTAAATGGCATCTCCCAAATTCCAAATGTACACTACCAAGGAAGGTTCATTCTATATGATGCCATTTGCTGAGCCTGTCATAAGTAAAGACTCTAATCCAAATATAGATCAATGCCAAAAATCACCTATGAAGACAAGGAAGCTAAAACCTGAACTCGGTGGTATAATATCAAATAGGTATCAGGAATCTGGATGAGCAGTGAGGAAGGCAAGCTGGTCTTCCTAAGAAGTGTTATTAGCAGGCCTGCTGAGCAGTACATGTAGAAGGTCGCAATTTTCTTTGGTTCGGAGGAGGGATAATGTGAGTGAGAAATCCCCCACCCCCATATATATGAGGATTAGATTTTAATGTTAGCACAAGTGATGATTATATTTTAGTAAAAGTTTTAAGGTTTTGAATTAAGTAGATCACTGTTACCTCAGTTTAAGCCTTAGCCTTAACCTTGCTATATCATGCACCCTCAGCAATTATGGTCTTGAACTTGTGACTTGGCCTTCATTAGCATAGAGGCTTTTGCCTTGGTTAGAGACCTGGCACCTCCCTTTTACCCTAGTCACCTTAGTATACATCATCGTTATGAGACCTAGGAAATCCCTTGCTCTCCCCTTGTCTATCAAGTGACTCCTTTTACCAATGAGAAGTACTTCCTAGTTGCTTCATCCGATGAACCAATGTTTCTCATGCCTCTATTTTTAGCTGAGTATAAATAACTATTGTCTCAGATTATTTTTACACTGCTGCATAAGTTGTGATATTCTTTGGGCATAAAAGAATTCTTCTCACAAGGCTCTGGGTCTTTTGGTCTTGACCAAAAGTCTGGTTTTATTGCGACACTGGCTCTCTCTCAATAAACCTATATCTTTTTTGGCTTGGAGACTTTGTTTGGCATTTCTGCTAATAGAATTTTTCTTACAGTCTCCTGGAGTGAGACTGGGTACATGAGAACCTTGGAGTTCTGGGGATATGTACAAATAATTTTTTTAAGGGAAAGAATGTTTAGTAAAATAAAAAAAAATGTAGAAAAAAACATATAGAAAAAAACCAAACCGTGCAGTGCTTGGTATCTATTGTTTCTTGCCTCTGAAAAGAAGCAGGGGAAATGCCAAATCATTAAAGCGAGGGCATTTTGATTTGTTACTGGTATTCTTTGTATCAGTTTGCTTTAGTCATTCTGTGTATTCTTTTTCTTGTTCTTCACTTTGGATTATTATTTCATAGACTTCCTTGTACTTATTGGATTGTTAGAGCATAATCTTTTCTCATCCCCTTCACATATCACATTTTATTTATTTCCCAATAGATGAGCATCTGCTTTTTTAGCTCTTTGTTACCATGAAATGTGTTGCTACACTCTTTGTGGTGGCAAAAAATTGGAAATGAGGGATAGTCCTTCAATTGGGGAATGGCTGAACAAATTATGGTATATGATGGTGATGGAATACTATTGTGCTATAAGGAATGATGAACTGGAGGATTTCTGCATGAACTGGAAGAGCCTCTATGAACTGACTCAGAGTGAAATGAGCAGATCCAAGAGAACATTGTACACAGAAAGTGAAACATTGTGGAACAATCCAATGTATGAACTTTACTACTAGTAGGAGTGCAATGATCCAGGACAATCTCAAGGGACTTAAAAGAAAGAATGCTATCTGCATCAAGAGAAAGAATTGTGAGAGTAGAAACACAGAAGAAAAAAATATGATTTATCACTTGTTTATATGGGTATATAATTTCAGGTTTTGGTTATAAAAGATTGCTCTATTACAAAAATGAATAATATGGAAATGGGTATCAAGTGATAACATTGTATAACTCAGTAGAATTCCTTGTTGGCTCTGGGTTGGGGGAGGGAGAAAGGGAGGGAAAGAAAATGAATCTTGTAAACATAAAAAAATATTTTAAAAAATAAAAATTAAAAAAATGTGTTGCTAGAAGTATTTTGGCGGATACAGAACCTTTCTTTCTATCACTGATCTCCTTGGCATATATGTCTATTGTTTAAATACTCTTATAGAATCATTCGCTTTTATTTTGGTCCTTTCTAATTTTCAGGAACTTAATTGCTTGGACAAAGTTCTGAATCTTTTATGCCAAACTATTCATTCTCTTTCTGATGTTTTCTTCCATAGCTCTTGTTACTTTTCTAATTTTTTCTTGCTAGTGTTTACATTTCACTTATAATAACAGTTTTTAATGCATATTTATCTCTCCCAGGAATTCAAGTTGGATTTGCCTTCAAGCCATATTTTTCTTTGAGGCTTTGCTTGAAGATATGTTGGAGTCATTCTCTTCTTCTGAGTTTGTGTCTTAGACATTACTGTCATCTTAATAGCTTTTTTGATGGGATTCTTTTGTTGCCTTTTTCTTCCAGCTTATTTCTAAGTACTTTATGTTAGATTGATTGACTGTTGGATTATAAGTTTTTTGAGGGCAAGGACTCTCTTTCTTTTTTGTGTCCCTGCTGCTTGGTCCAGTGCTTAGCAAATAATTGGTGCTTAAAACATGCTTTGTGAATGAAATATTTAGGAACAATCAATTTTCTTCTGGAAGGAGTGTATGTGCTGGTCCTCTTACAGCAATCTTGGGAAACTGAGTATTGTATTGTCCTAGGGACCTCAGGAGAGCTTAACAACAACAATAACAACAATAATGTAGCATTTACATAGTAAACTATATGCCAGACACTGTACTATGTACTTTACAAATATTATCCTTTTTGATACTTACAACAACCCTAGGAGGTTGATTAATTGATGTAATCAAAGTTATCCATTTTGCGTCCTGTAATGCTCTCTTGGTTGGTCATAAATTCTTCCTTTATCCATAGATGTGATGGATAAATGATTCCATGTTCCCCTAATTTGCTTATGGTAGGACTCTTGTAAGAGGGAGATTTTAGATATTTTATAGATATATATTTAAAGTGTGGCCACCAAGAATCAATAATTCAGATTGATTCCGTAATTAAAATAGACCCAAGTCAGGATCGGGTTTAAGGTAGTTTATTTACAATTAGGAAGGTAAAAGGTAAGGAAATAGAGAGAGGGAGAGGCTAGTCCAGGCCTGCAGAAGCCTGGACGGAGAGAGAAGGTTAAAAGGCTAAATAAATTAGGCTACAAGCCACAAGGCCTAGCAATCAGATAGGCTAGAGCCTACTTAAGGTAGAGTCTTGGAAAAACGCCAAGGTAGGCCTAACTTACCCACGTGACCATTTAGAGCAGAAGCTGCCTGAGGTCTCCCTCGAGATCCTTCAGCACCCAGTTCAAAGCGGGAACTCCCTTAGCAGGAAGTAACCCACATACTTGAAGAGATAGTGTCTCTCGTCACTTCCCGTGGGTCCACCTCTAGATCAAGTGGACAAATGGCAGCCTCTACACTGATTTGGACTGCCCAAAGGGCAGACCCTTGTTCTTGATTTGTTACTTGTCACATGTGGGTAACTCATCCCCCTCCCCACTAAGGGAGGTGGGGATGACATCACCTTGGGTAGGTAGAGTTTTGACTATGAATGGACTAGAGCTAATTCCATTAACACAATCCCCCCTGATGATCATATTGGGTGCCTAGTCACCCCAAATGATCATTTTACATAATCATCTTAAATCATGCACCAGTTTTGACTTTATCTTGGTATATGGTCTGAAATGTTGATCTATACCTAGTTTTTGTGAAACTTTTTTCCAGGTTTCCCAGGATTTCTGTCATATGGTGAGTTCTTGTACCAAAAGCTAGGACTTTGGGGTTTATTAAACCCTAGATTACTATAGTCATTACCAACTCTGTATTTAAACTTCATATATTTTACTAATCCACTGCTCAAACTATTAGTCAGGATCATGTTTTTTTTTTTTTTTTTTTTTTTTTTTTTTTTTTTTTTTTTTTTTTTACCCTTGTACTTCGGTGCATTGTCTCATAGGTGGAAGATTGGCAAGGGTGGGCAATGGGGGTCAAGTGACTTGCCCAGGGTCACACAGCTGGGAAGTGGCTGAGGCCGGGTTTGAACCTAGGACCTCCTGTCTCTAGGCCTGACTCTCACTCCACTGAGCTACCCAGCTGCCCCCGGGATCATGTTGTTTTGGTGATTAATCCTTTCTGAGTTTGAGATCTGGTATAGTTAGACTATCTTCTTTCAAAATTTTTTTCATTAATTCCTTTGATATTTTTGACCTTTTGTTCTTTCAGATTAATTTTACTATTATTTTTCTAGATTTATAAAATAATTTTCTGGTAGTTTGGTATAAAACTGGATAAATAAATTAATCTAAGTAGAATTGTCATCTTTATTATATTGCCTCAGCTTGCCCATGTATAATTAATATTTTTCCATTTGTCCAGATTTGACTTTATTTGTGTAAAAAATGTTTTGTAATTGTGTTCATATAGTTCCTGGGTTTGTCTTTGCAGGTGGACTCCCAAGTATTTTATATTGTCTATGGTAATTTTAAATGGAATTTTTCTTTCTCTTGCTTTTGGGTTTTCTTAGTAATATAAAAATACTGATGATTTGAGGGTTTATTTTATGTCCTTCAATTTTGCTAAAGATGTTAATTATTTTAGTTAACTTCTAGTTGATTCTCTAATATACCTTCATATCATCAGCAAAAGTGATAGTTTTGTTTCTTCATTGCCTATTCTAATTCTTTCAATTCCTTTTTCTTATCATAGCTAGCATTTCTAGGACAATATTGAATAATAGTGGTGATAATAGACATTTTTGCTTCATTCCTGATATTACTGTGAAGATTTTCTAGCTCATCCCTGTTACAGATAATTCTTGATAATGGTTTTAGATAGATACTACTTATCATTTTATGGGAAGTTCAGTTTATTCCTATGCTTGCTTGTGTTTTTAATTGGAATGAGTGTTGTATTTTCTCAAAAGTTTTTTTTTCCTGATTTCCAGCTCATCGCTGTTATAGATAATTCTTGATAATGGTTTTAGATAGATACTACTTATCATTTTATGGAAAGTTCAGTTTATTTCTATGCTTGCTTGTGTTTTTAATTGGAATGAGTGTTGCATTTTCTCAAAAGTTTTTTTTCCTGCATCTATTGAGATAATCATATTATTTAGCTTGTTTTTGTTACTGATCTAATAAGCTGATAGTTTTCCTAATAATGAACAAGCCTTGTGTGCCTGGTCTAAATTCTACCTGATCATAACTTATGATCCTCATGATATATTATAATCACCTTGATAGCATTTTTAACATTTTTCATCAATATTCATTAGGGAAATTGGTCTATAGTTTCTGTGTTTTTTCTCTTCTTAGTTTTGATATCAGTGCCATATTTTTATTGTAAAGGGAATTTGGTATGATTCCTTCATTATCTATTTTCACAAATAATTTACATAGTATTGTAATTAATTTAAAAATGTTTGGTAGAACTCATTTGTGAATCTACTTGATTTTGGAGAATATTTTTTTTCTGAGGGGAGTTCATTGATAGCTTGTTTAATTTCTTTTTCTGAGATGAGGTTATTTAAGTATTCTTTTTCTTCTTCTCAATCTGAGGTATTTACATTTTTGTAACCTCATCTATTTTTCTTAGGTTGTTATATTTATTGGCATATAGTTGGGCAAAATATCTCCTAATAAATGTTTTAATTTCCTCTTCATTACTGTTGAATTCACACTTCATTTTTTGTTCCTAAAAATGTGGCTTTTTTTCTTTAAAAAAAGCAAATTATTTATCTATTTTAAGAATCAAATGCTCTATTTTATAGGTTTTTTTCCCCCATAAAACCAGCTCCTAATTTTATTCAATGGTTTTCTCATTTCCAACTTTATTAATCTTTCCTTTGATTTTCAGGATTTCCAATTTGGTTTTTAATTAGAGATTTAAACTTTTAAAAAATCTTTTTCTAGTTTAAAAATAATTACATGATCAATTCAATGATCTGTTCTTTATTTTATTGATGTAAATGTTTAGAGATATAAATTTCCCCCTAAGTATTTTTTGGCTGTATCCCATAAAGTTTGGCACACTTCATTTGTCATTCTCTTTAATGAAATTATTAATTATTTCTGTTATTTGTATTTTGACCTTATTCTTTAGGATTAGATTATTTAATTAACAATTAATTTTTAATCTATGTTTCCATGGCTCTTTCTCATTTGATTTTCTGTCAGTGAATTATAGTGAAGATTAGACTACTGAGTAAGGAGATAATTATGCTCCCTTAAAGTCTCCTTATCCTTGTTTGGGCAGTACCACCCTTTTGTAATTTCCCACATTGTACTTATTCACTCTAGTCAACAGACATCCTTGGTTCTGTCCCTTTGGTTTTCCTTTCAAATTTGTGAACAGAGGATAGGTCTAACCTTATTTCTCTTCCTTGTATGGACACTGATGGGAATAGCTGTTTTTACACAAATAAAGTCAAATCTGGACAAATGGAAAAATATTAATTATACATGGGCAAGCTGAGGCAATATAATAAAGATGACAATTCTACTTAGATTAATTTATTTATCCAGTTTTATACCAAACTACCAAAAAATTATTTTATAAATCTAGAAAAATAATAGTAAAATTAATCTGAAAGAACAAAAGGTCAAAAATATCAAAGGAATTAATGAACTACTGGATATTGGCCTCATTCTAATTCTTCTTTCAAGTGCTGATCCACTTTGGAATTTTTTTCCTCCTCCCTTCCTTTGGATGCTGTAGAGACTAACATTTCCTATTGGGGAAAACCAAACCCACAAAGTCTTTTCACCAAAAACCCAAAAGCCACCCTGCCTCCCAGAGCCCCGGGAAAACAGGCAGGGAAAGCAGGGAAGTAATATGGAGAAGGTCTGGGAGAGGTCCAGAGAAATTAGCTAGGTTCAAATTATCTAAAGACAAGGCACAGGCCAAAGCAAACCGAAAGCCAAAATAGAGCTTTGGCTAATCCTTCCACTCAGTTCAAGCATCAGGGACCAACTGAACTTTCTCTCAGAATTCTAAGGCTTAACAGTCAGAAGTTTTTAGTTGCCCCCCCCCCCCCGCAAGAGCAAAAATCCCTCTTGCAACTAACTTTTGCATTACATACTACTAGCACTACTATTACTACTAACTACTAGCACTACTACTATTTCTACTATGTAACATAGAGGGCATTTGGAGTAAGGTATTTCAAATAACTCTCTTGGCCAGAAAGCCATGATGAAAAAAGTTCCTAGACATCACATTTCAAAAAATCATAAAACTACCCAGTGGAAAGAAGTACCAAAGAACCACAAAGAATTTAATAGCTACTACTATATAAAAGGGATAAGCTTAGGATATGACAATCCAAAAAGATAAGGATAAAGGCTTACCTCCTGAAAGAAATCCCAAAATGAAAACTCTTAGGACCATCAGCTGAAATCCAGAGCTTCCAGATCCAAGAAAAAATACTGTAAGCAATTAGAAAGAAAGAATGTGAATACTGAGGAATCTTAGAAAAAGGATCGTATCTAATTTATCACCCACTACTAAATAAACAGTTAATAAACATTTATTAAGTACCTACTGTTTGCAAAGTATTATGATAAATGTTGGGATACAAAGGAAAGCAAAGACAGTTCTTGCTTTCAAGGAACTCATAATCCTTTTTTCCTCCCTGATGTTTAGCATTTCTTAGCAGTAAGTATTTTTAAATTAAGGTATATACATTGTTGTTTTTAAATTATATTTTATTTCTCCCCAGTTACATGTAAAAACATTTTTAAATGTTCATTTAAAATTTTTTTGAGTTTGAAATTCTCTCCTTCCTTCTCACCCCCCTCCCTGAGACAGTAAGCAATCTGATATAGATTTTATATGTGCAATCATGTAAAACATTTTTCCATATTAGTCATTTTATGGAAGAGATCCCAAATTAAAAAAAAGAAAGTGAAATATAGTATGTTTTGGCTGCATTCAGACTCCATCAGTTCTTTCTCTGGAAATAAATGGCAATTTTCATCATGAGTCTTTGGGATTGTCTTGGATCACTATATGGCTGAGAATAACTAGGTCATTCACATTTGTGCATCAAACATTATCATTGTTAATGTGTACAATATTATTCTCATTCTACTCACTTCATTTTTTTTTAAACCCTTGTACTTCGGTGTATTGTCTCATAGGTGGAAGAGTGGTAAGGGTGGGCAATGGGGGTCAAGTGACTTGCCCAGGGTCACACAGCTGGGAAGTGGCTGAGGCCGGGTTTGAACCTAGGACCTCCTGTCTCTAGGCCTGACTCTCACTCCACTGAGCTACCCAGCTGCCCCCAGTCCACTCACTTCATTTTGCTTCAATTCATGTTAGTATTTCCAGATTTTTCTGAAATCAAAGGAACTCATAATCTGATGGATGAGACAATATGTCAATTGGCTTGTACAAACAAGCGATGTATAAAAAAATTGATAATAACAGATGGAAGGCTCTTGAATTCAGGGAGATTGGGACAGGCTTCTTGTTGAAGATAGGACTTTAGCTTGTTCTTGAAGGAAGCCAGGGAAACCAAGAGGCAAAGATGATGAACACATGCCCACGCATGGAAAATAGCCAGTGAAAATGCCTAGAGTTGGTGTAGGAAGACATAAAGTGTAAGATGACAGAAAATTGGGAGGGTATAATTTGTAAAGGGATTTGAGGATTTTATATTTGAATCTGGAGGTGATAGGAAGTTATTGGAGTTTATTGAATAAGGTCTTCATGGCACAGACCTTTACTTTAGAAAGATTGTTTTGACAGCTAAGAGGAGGATGGACTGGAATAAGGAGATACTGTGGCAGGTAGATCAACCAGATGGCTATTGGAATAGTCCAGGTATGTGCTGATGAAGGCTTCTAGCAGGTTGATGGCAGTGTCAGAAGAGAGAATGGGGCACATTTGAGAGGTGTTTCAAAGGTGAAACCCACAGATTTTGGCAATAGATTATACATGTTGGTGGGAGGTGGTGACAAAGAATAAAAAGTGGAGGATGACACCTAGGTTATGAAATAGGAGACTGAGAGGATGATGGTACCTTCATTAATAATAGAAAAGTTAAGACGAGGGGAGGGTTTGGGATGAAAGATAATGATTTCAGCTTTGGATGTGTTTAATTTAAAATGTCTACTTAGTATCCAGTTTGAGATGTCCAAAAGGCAATTGGAAATGAGCAACTGGAAATCAGTAGAGATGTTGTGGTTGGATAAGTAGACCTGGGAATCATTAGTGTAGAGATGATAATTGAATAAAAAGGAGGAGAGCTTGGAATGCAATACTCCAGAAAGGAATATAGGCTTGTTGCCAAGAACTTATCCAATAAAACTGAATGTAATCCTGCTTCTCTTTGTTTCATTTATGCTATTTAGTTATTAGTAATCTCCTCAGAGTACTAGAGAAGTAACTCATAGCTCTGAGAAGCCTAAGAAAAGTTGAAAAGTGCCCAAGTAGGTTCATATAAGAAATACTTATTCCAGGATGGGATTCACTGTTAAGCACAATTTTGAACTTATGTGAAGGGACTTGGAACATATTGGTTGTGAAAAACGAGGTCCTTCTGTACTTTGATTATCCCTTTAAGCTATTGTTTTCTAGATTTTTTGTTGTAGATGTCTCTTGTATTTCAGTTTTGATATCTTTTAAGTTTGCTCTGATAATTTTTATCTGTCACTTAATTTTTAAGTTCCATCTCCATTCATTTTTTCAAGGTGTCCATTTTTTGCTAAAGTTTTCATAGCCCCTTTTCTAAGACATTAATTTTTTTCCAGTTCTTGTTTGAACTACTATTATTGTTCTTGTGGCCAAATATTCTATTATCTTAGTTTCTATTTATTATGGACTTACTTTTTTTCTCCTATAATTCTCTTATCTCATAGCATTTTCCAATTTTGGTAGGTGCTTGTCTCCATTGTCTTTCTGATTTTTTTTCCCTGTGAGGAGTTATTTCCTTTTTGTTAGTTGTTCTTTTAGCTTAATTGTCACAATTCTAACTATAGCATTCTTGAGGGGAATCTAGGCTTATACATAATAATCTTGACACAGACATCCTAACTATTGTCTTCTTAATTAGCTATTCACTTAATATTCTTTTTACTTTTCATAAGCCCCTGTTTTCTGTGGAAGACTTTATAATCCCTAAATAATTTTTCAAGGTTCCTTCTTGATACAGACTGGCAGTGAGAAGAGCCAGATGAAAAGATTGTTTCTGGCTTATCTGAGGACCAGCTCAGAGAAGCCAAAGAAATAGAGGCACAATCACAAAAAGAGAGACTAAAAGGACAGTAGAGGGCACAGAAGTCCTAATGACTGAGTAAACAATATGGGTCAGAGAGTGACCAAACTTTGTTCAACAAGTCCAACTTTATTCAGCATTCAGGTCCAATATATATGAGATTTTGCTTTACTAACCGAAGAAGCATTGCATTATCATTAGCCAATCAAGAATTATGAGCATTTTGACATGGTTAGGTAATCAGAAGTTAGAGGGCTTACCAAGAGTGGGGAAAACAAATTTTGTGATTTGGTCATCACAAAATACAAAGGGTCTTAGTATATATGTGTGTCCATGAAGCTACATCTCCAAAGTCTATTGCCTGAAATAATGCTAAGCTTTGTCAATATGGCTCAAGGTTTTACTGTCTGAGGAGCAAAAGTAGACACTTGCAGCCTACCTAAGGAATATCTAGTAGTTCTCACCAGAAAGTCGGCCTTGCCAAAGATCTCAGAGCAAAAGTACAGACTTGTTTTTTATTGCTGCTTTTTCTCAGTGGGCCCAAAGGGTCTTATGGCTCTGTTACTTCTGGTGGTAACATTTATTCTTAGATGGATCATCTAGAGGTTGTATTGGTCACTGGATTTTGGAGGTTTTCTGTCCTGTTCCAAATATAAGCATAGTACATACAAAATAATTTATTCCTAAATTGTTATGATGAATCTACCTGTGGCACTATCATCAGGAATTTCCCAACCACTAAAACGTTTCTTTTCTTCCTGTGATGAATACTATATATCTTTTCTCCCAGGGGCACCTATGAATATTCATCATTCTGTGATGCATGATAAATAGACTCAAAATATCTCAAAATATCCATCTCCACTTCTGTGGGAAGACCTTTGATTTCATTTTATAGACTCAATTATTTTTAATTATTTAATATTTTATTATTTAACTATTAATTTATTTTATATTGTTTTAAAATTAAATTCTTTACAACCGTTTTTACTATTCCACTAGTTCTTCTCCCTTTCTACCTTTTAAAAAGTTTTATAGGAGCCTATATAGATTCAGTGGTGCAAAAGGCCATCAGGTTTAATTCTTTCTTTTGTAGTCATAGAGTCTGAGTTCCATGTCAAATCACTTGCACAAACTTACATAGGTCGTAAGCTTTGGAGGCAGGTTTTGAACTGAGGTCCTCTAGCTCCATTGCTAAGTGCAGTATTAATTACCTTACATTGCAGTCTTCTGTCCTATCATTTCTTAGCATAGGCTTAGATTTCTCTCTGCCTCTTGAGGTACTGCGCCCACCCCCCACCCTGGACCTGAAGCATTTCTTGCATTCTTTTAAGAAATACTTCATTTGGAGACAAATAGGTGACTCAGTGGATTCAGGGTTCAAATGTGACTTCAGACATTTCCTGACTGTATGACCCTGGGCAAGTCACTTAACCCCCATTGCCTAAATCTTACTGCTCTTCTGCCTTGGAACTAATACACAGTATTGATTCTAAGACAGAAGGTAAGGTGAGGGTTCTTTCCTCCACCCCTATTGCTTTCTCTTTTACCATGAAGACTAATCTGAATTTTGTACTTATAGTTGTTTATTTCTCAGGCATTATACTATAGAAAGAAGAATATTAAATTTGAAATTAAAAAAAACCTGTATCTCAGATTTTATTCTGCCACTTACTAGCTCTGAGACTATGCAAATCACTTAACTCCTCTTGGGCCTTAGTTTACTCATCCATTAAATGAAGATAGGAGTAGGCTGTGTGTGTGTGTGTGTGTGTGTGTGTGTGTGTGTGTGTGTGTGTGTGTGTACACAAGAAAGATAGATATCTAAGATTCCTCAGAATTTGAAATCCTATATATATAAGACACTCAAAAGCATAATCTTGGCTGGTTGCTGAATCATTCTCTCTGCTTTTCATCTCTACTATGATAGATCCTTAGTTCATCCTAACTTTATGGTGCTAATTTTTGCTGCTAGTTGCTAAAGCGAAATGCTTCATTGCTATATTTGCCAGGTGGGTCTTGGAAGGAAGGTGGTATTTTTTTAATAGCCTGTCTTTTTTTTAACCTTGTCTAGTAGGCTTTGACTGAAATGAGCAAATTTCTGCCAGTGACTAAATAAGAATAAAATTGTGCTCAACATTTATTTGTGAGAAGACTTTTTAAAAGAATCCATCCCCCAGACACTTTTTGTTTCTTAATGTATCTTCTCTCAAACTATCTTCTTGCGTCTCGCCTTTTTGCTGCACCTCACTACGTTTTCAATATAATGCATATCTATAGTGTACAGAAATCATATAGATACCATAGATTTTATTCCACATTGCCTTCATCTAAATGCACTCCTAGACCCACATGAGCTTGAAAGCATTCATTACTGGTTGTTTCTTCTCCATCTCAAAACCTCTTCCGCTCTATTAATGGAAGCAGAGTATAAAGGAGAGCCAAAGGAACCTCTCCCCTAGCCACTTGGATCTGGGTTTAATAGTTTGTTGTACCAGAATGGCAACAGTTGAATGTAGGACCATGTAATGTTTATTTTCTTTTTGCTTCCCAACAGGAGTATATGTGCATCATGGGACTCAGCAACTGGCTACATTGGACTGCATGGTTCTTCATGTATTTTATTATTTTCACTTTTATTATCTTAATTATGATCACACTCTTCTTTTTGAAGGCAAGTGTCTTGTTTTTCTGTATATTAGAATTTTCCTTTGAGAAAAGCTTGATGTATAGAATATGGTATATATTTGCTAAATCTCGTAAGAAGTAATAATGTGTTAATTACAATGGTAAATTTGAGATTTGTGAAGCAGTTTACATAATTCTCTCATTTGAGTTAACTTTGTGAGATATGTAGTACAAGTATTATTATCTCCATTTTACAGATAATGAAACTATCACAAGGAGTGGTGTTGGAATTCCTACTCATGTCTTTTTTTACTCATCCCATACTTTTGCTAGCAAAACAGATTGTCTCCCATTTAAGTCATTAGGCTAATAAAATTAGATAGAACACTTTCCCTTCTGATATGCATTTATTTTTCTTCCTACAAAATTACAGGTCATAGAGAGTGGTTGCATTAATAATACTAGAATGTTAAAAGTATGTATTCTCCTTAACATAAAATTAACTTTATTTTAAAAAATATATTGTTGCAAAAATATATACATATATGTTCCTCTCATGAATAATTACTCAAAATCATTCAAACAATCCTGTTTGTAGTATAGTTAGCATTAAATAGTCAATATGTCTTTCAAGGAAAGGCTAAACATGGCTAAACAAGGAAAGGCTAAACAACATCTGTTGTCACATATATTTAAATATTTTTATTATCCTTTAGTTCTTTCCATCTTCCTCCTTTTTTCTTTTTCTCATTCATATATAGAATGTCTCCATTTTGGTGTGTTTGCCTTTTATAAAAATTTTTTAATACTCTTCTTGAGTAAAGGGAACCTGAAATTTTATTCATATTTGTTGAATCCATTTATGAGTTATATTTTTAAAAAGTTTTGTTATTGACTTGCATAAAGATTTCAGATCTCCAAAATGTTTTAAATTATTTTAATTGAAACATATTTTCCTTGATTATTAAAAACTTTTTAAAATCTCAAGAAGTATGAAGTAAGAGAAAGTAAAGAATAAATTCCCATAGAGAAACAATACTCCAAACTATATTTTGGTAATATTTATGAGTAGTTTAAAAACTAAATAATTCTTAGTACTCATTTGCTATGTCCAGTGTAACAGATACCCCATGCAGGTTCTTAATCTAGAGACATGAAAATTAAAGAAAGAGAAAAGGAAAAAAGCAAAAAGAAAGACTCATAGGCAAGGAAAGGTTCAGGGAAAATCTTAATAGAGATACAAACAATACACATCCATTATCTTATTGACATTAGTGATTAACAGAACAAAAATGTCTCAGGTTACAGCAAAGTTATCAGTCTTGTTTTAACATAGTTCATCCAAAATTTCTGTTAATTTTTATGCCTCTGTTTTTATTGATAAAGAAATAGAGCAGATATGAGAAAGAAGTTTCTTGACTGTGAAGTTAACTGGAAGACTAGGGGTCTAGCAAATCCCAATCCTGGTAAAGGATACTATCTAGCTGTAAGGACCTTTGATGCTATTGCCAGTATACTTGTGATGCTAATTCGTAGAGCCATCATAAGCACTGTTTGAAGCAGCTGCAGTGTCAGTAAGAGTCTGAGCAATACCAGACTTTCCTAGGAATTTAGCAGACTGCCCCCCTACCTCCAATCATTTCCTTTATAGAAAGTTTCCATGACTTATTAACTCATGTGAAATTCTGATATGGCCACAACAAGAACGTTGCCTTTGCAAAGATATCTTTTTTTTACTGTACCTTGGCCATTGCCAGGAGGCCCAGTTTGACTATATCATTTATCTCATGGTACTTCAGTCACTCTTCCCTTCACTCATTCCACCTCCATCACTGCAAAAGAGGAATGGCTTAAGGCTATTTTAATTTTTCTTTGTTTCCTGGTTTCCATATCCAAATAATTCATCGCCTATTGGCCAGCCTATTAGTGATAAGCATCTTTGTACTTTACTGGGTTGGTCTTTGGACAGGAGATTCAGATTGTTTTCAGAACTGTGCTCCAAATCTTGCAATCTTCGAAAGGTTATCTATTAGCAAAGTTTTCAAGAGCCAAGACAAGCTTTATGCCACAATAAGGCTTCAGATTAGGACTTATTTATTTTATATTTTGATAAAAAGAAAACACTAGACTTATGGAAAGATAGTTCAGGGACAGCGATCTTATGTTTAAGCTCAACTGCCCTTTGTCACTTTAAAACAACAAAAAATGTAACAAAATAAAAGCACAGCATTTAAAAAAGTTAATTGGAAAGAAATCCTCATAGGAAAAAAAAACAGCAGAAAGCCTAAATAAATGGCCAACTAAAAAACTAGTCCTATAATTTGAAAAAATACTGTGGAATAAAAGAAGGCATTGAGAAATCTGCAGGAAAAAAAAAGAGAAAATAAGTTTGCTGTAATTGCACTTATAACACCAGAATAGGCAATATCATCAGAATAGGCAGTGAATTAGATAGAAGATATCTCCAGAGTATCTGAACCTAAGAAAACTGAATTAAAGAAAGCAATTAGGAGTAGAATTCTAATTCTTAGAGAAAAACTTTGATGGAAAATTACTGAATTAGAATAGAATTTTAGAAAACCCAAGGACAGCATTGTATAATCTGAAGAAAAAAACAAATGGATGAGATAGAACCCTAAAAAGCAGTGATGCAAAAGGAGATACTAAAGCAAAGTCAAAAGACAGGACAATTGGAAGAATATCTGGTGTAACAGATAATTCTAGCCAAGCCTGTTGTGTTTTTTAAAAACCTGTTGCATTTTGCATGACATTCTCTTAATTAAAAGAAACATTGGAATTGTCGGTGTTTTGGAGAAGAGAGATATTTTGAAAGAGAGAGAGAGAGAGAGACAGAGATAGATGGGGGTGGGAAGGAGAACACTCTCTATTGGGACCAATTCTAAATA
Source organism: Gracilinanus agilis (assembly GCF_016433145.1). NCBI lineage: Eukaryota > Metazoa > Chordata > Mammalia > Didelphimorphia > Didelphidae > Gracilinanus > Gracilinanus agilis. The sequence continues at coordinate 133,695,032 of NC_058130.1, read as the reverse complement.
TATAGTGTGAGACAGATTTCACAAAGGCACAAATATATGGGGAGGGAGCTCCTCAGTATATCTCTGATTTCTAACTTGTTGCCTTATGGACTTCAGGGAATTTCCCCTTGAGTGAGGTTGGAGTTTTTCTCTTTTTTGAGCCAAGATCTCATCTTATTCCCATCTAAATCATTATTTCATTTTTGTGTACTTTCTAGTATATTCTAATATATAGAACATCTCTGACTTCTGTTTGCTATCTGCTTGGATAAATGAGTTAATGCTCTTTTTAATATTTGAGTTGGTCTTTTGTCTAATTAGTATTTAATGGGAAGGAGTCAAATTGGTGGTGAGCATTTTGTATTAATAGGTACTAATATACATTCAGTCAGTTAAGGATAACTAACTAATTTTAATACAGAGTATAATTAGGAGTGGTCAGATTGGATTTATACTTGAATAGACAGACTCTCTCCTCTTATGTTAAATTTTATCTGGTCAGCATGACTTGCAAGATTATAGTACTGCATGATAGAGATGCCACACACTTCAGTAGAAGACCCCAGAGATAATATTAAGAGCCCGTTTAGTCTTTGTCATGTCCTTCTTGTGACCTATCTTAGGCAGACCTGGAGAAGAGGCTAGATGACCTAAAACCCAACAACCTCTCTCAGCTAGGTTAAGCCAGGCCCCATTGCCAGAGTATTGCCATGTGACTAGCAGGGGGGAAGGTGGGTAAGGGCCAGTTCCAATGTGCCTATGCTTTTTTTTTTCTTGAGGACAAGAAGACTTAGTGGTGTTCTAAGAAATTCAAATCCATGAATAGAAATACACACTTTGTACTACACTATTTGAACTGTCCAGGTACTTAAGGACTGGACTGGGATCCTGAAGGGTATACAATCTGTACTCTGGAGAAAGTAAATGTCTAAGACTATGAGGAAGGTCTGGAATCCTATTTGTTGAAGGGTGGCAGGTTCCTTTGATAAATAGTTATTGACTAAGAGTTCTGCCTCAGTTGTTTTATTGCAGATTGGATAAATTATGTACACATTGCATTCACATATCACAATTTATTAAGTCTTTCTTCAGAATAGAAACCTCTTCAGTTTCCATGTTCTTTACAAAAAGAAGACCACCACATTTTTTATACTATAAACATATATATTTTCCCTCTTTTTTGATTTTTTTAAAATTTTAAACCCTTAACTTCTGTGTATTGACTTACAGGTGGAAGAGTGGTAAGGGTAGGCAATGGGGGTCAAGTGACTTGCCCAGGGTCACACAGCTGGGAAGTGTCTGAGGCCAGATTTGAACCTAGGACCTCCCGTCTCTAGGCCTGGCTCTCAATCCACTGAGCTACCCAGCTGCCCCCTCTTTCTTTGATTTTTAAAAAACATGTATTTATTAAATCTGATAATATTTTATTTTTCCCCAATTACATGTAAAACCAATTTTTAATATTAAAAATTTGATGAGTCTCACATTCTCTCTATTCCTCTCTCCCCCTCACTGAGATGGTAAACAATATAATATGGATTTTACATGTATAGTTATGTACACAATTTTTCCATATTATTCTCTTTTGTGGAAGGAAACTTGAAGAAAAAAATTTAAGAAAGAAAGTAAAAAAGTATACTTTGGCCAAGATTCAAAATCCATCAGTTCTCTCTCTAGAAGCAGATGGCATTTTCATCATGAGATCTTTGTTATTATTTTGGATCATTGTTTTGGATCATTGTATTGCATTGAGAATAGCTATTATTCACAGCTGCTCATTGTATAATATTACTGTTACTGTGTACAGTGTTCTCCTGGTTCTGCTTACTTCACTCTGTAACTTTGCATCACTTTATGTATTTCTAGATTTTTCTGAAATTGTCCTGCTTTTCATTCCTTATAGTACAATAATCTTCCATCACAATCATATACTATAACTTACTCAACCATTTCCCAATTGATGAGTATCACTTCACTTTCCAATTCTTTGCCACCACAAAAAGAGCTGCTTTAAATGTTTTTCTACACGTAGGTCCTTTTTCTGTTTTGTTTTGTTTTTCTATGTTTTGGGGATATGAACCAAGGAATGGTTTCATTAGATCAAAGGGTATGTACAATTTTATAGACTTTTGTGCATAGATCCAAATTGCTCTCCAGAATGTTTGAATCAGTTCACAACTCCACCAACAATGCATTAGGGTCTCAATTTTCCCTCATCCTCTCCAAGTTTTGTCATTTTCCTTTTCTGTCATAATAGCCAGTTTGGTAAGCGTGGAGTGTCCTCTAATTAATAGTGATTTAGAGTACTTTTTCACCTGACTTTAGATATCTTTAATTACTTTAAGAACTATCTGTTCATATCCTTTGGTCATTAATCATTTGGGGAATAGCTTGCATACCCTTGAATCATTTCTCGATGTATTTGAGAAATAAGGTTTTTATTAGAAGACTAGTTATAAATTTTCTTCATCATTATAATTACTGTATATTACTTCATCCTATTTCTCGTCTGTTTGTCCTACTCTCTCCCCTTTCATTCTTTCCATCTTCAAAAGTGTTTTGTTTCTGACCATTGTGTCCCCCAATTTGTCCTGTCTTCTATCAGTCTCCCTTGTCTTATCCTCTCTCCCTCTTAGTTTCCTGTAGGGTAAGATAGATTTCCATATCCAATTAAGTGTGTATATTCTTCCATCTTTGAGTCAGTACCTATAATAGAGAATATGATTCAAGTGCTCCCCAGCCCATCTTCGCTTTTCTGTCATAATATTAACTTTATTGAATAGTTAATTAATCTTCTTTAAAGTCTTTTGATCTCTTTTTCCTTTTTTCCTTTTTATATTTCTCTTGAGTCTTATATTTAAAAGTCAGATTTTCTGTTCATCTCTGATCTTTTCATCAGGAGCACTTGAAAAACCTCTGTTTCATTGAATGCTCATTCTCCCCCCCCCCCCCGAAGGATTATACTCAGTATTTTGGGTAGGTGATTCTTGTTTGTAATCCTAGATCCTTTGCCTCTTGGAATATCACATTCCATACCCGCTAGTCTTTTAATATAGAAGCTACTGAAGAAAATAATTCCTTAAAAAATAGCATAGGCCAGTTGGTTAAAGAGGCACAAAAATTTACTGAAGAGGAGAACTCTGTAAAAGGCAGAATTGGTCACATGGAAAAGAAGACATGAAAGCTCACGAAAGATAATTCTTGGTGTGTGCTAGTGTTCCTCCTTACCTTGGGACTGTGACCTGGGACTACTACCTGGCTCTATTGTTATATTGAATCTCTGGGAGCTAGGAGTTCACACTGTGATTGACAGGTGGATCAGTTGGATATCAGAATGTTCCCAGAGAGGCATGCAGACAGGAGAGGGCAGTTGGCCCGGGGGTGGGGTATAAAACCACCCTGGTAGCCCTGGCAGGGGTTCTTGATTCTTGGTGCTTTCCCTGAGACCTGAGATCAGTGGATCCTGGTCTTTGTGGGATTGAGACTTGCAAACTCAACCCTGCAAGCTCCTCCTGTTTGTTCCTGTACCATCAACAACCTGTACCCAGGCCATCATCTCTGATTCTTCTGCCCCTAGATATTAGGAAGTCAATCATCTTAGTTATCTAGGTGTCCCAGGACCCGGGAGGGATCCGGGAAGTGGGCAGGAGAAGAAGAAGAGGGTGGAAAGGGGTGGATGTCTCAAACTGGTTAGGCTTATCATCTAGTGAAGAAGAAGCTGAAAGATTATACAGCAGTTTGCCTGCTCTGGTGTGGCTCTGGCCAGGCTGTACCAGAGAGAAGCTAATCATCTTAATTCCTTTACTTGCCTACAGTTTAGAAATTCATCAGTATCATTTTAAATTAGGGTCTCCCAATACCTCTATCCCATACCATTATCCTCCTTTGTTAAATACAACCAAAGTTTTAAAGTACCTTCCTGAAGTGGTTATTCAAAGCTTCTTTGGGAAGGGAGAGACACAGTCAGATTCCAATGTTATCCAGCTAAAGAGCCCATTAATAATATCAATTAACCCAGGTGGGTCCTGAAGGGATATCATCCATTGACCTAAAGGATCCTGCCTGGGCAACTGTTATAAAGGAGAGAGGTGTCATCTCATCCTCTCTATACTCCATCCACATCTACATCTAATAGATAGGAGTATCAGTCTTTTATTATAACACTATGTATGTGCAATACATTAGAGTCTTGCACCCAGAGCTAGCAAAGGGGCTCCTGAATCTCCTTTTGATCAATTCTATATCCCTCTTACCATCTGGAGCTAAGAATTCTAGAAGTCTTTGCTGATGATTCAGCTGTCCTCAAGGCCTATGCTGGCTTACTCAGGTAGGGCCTGCCTTGGTGAGCAGGTCTGTACTCTTCTCCTACCTAGGTGCAACAGATCTGCCTGGTAAACTTCTAAGTTATCTTTGCTTGAAAAATTGTCCTTTTGGGTGTTCTGCTGCTCCAGAAATCATTTTAAGGTTTAATATCAAAGTTGTTTAGAGGATAATTTAGTAGCAATCAGGTTAGTCCGTACTTTCTCTGCCATCTTAGCTCTATTCCTCAATTTAATCTTTTTTGGGGATATAGATCTAATAATGGTTTTACTGGGTTGAAAGGAAATATACAGTTTAACAGTTTTTTGGGTATGAATTAATGAGGATTCTAGAGGTAAAGGTCAATGAAACAAAGAATTTGGGAGGGACACAAAGGGACATAAAAATAAAAAGGGACACTTTTATGAAGGAGGTATAAAACATATATAAGAGGACAATAAAGTGAGCCAGGGCACTTTGATGTATTAGAGAGATGTATGAGAGGTTACTTTGTATTAGTATAGGGCAGTGATGGGCAAACTATGGCCTACGGGCCAGGTACAGTCCCCAGAAATGTTCTATCTGGCTGATTCCTAATCTGATGAATACAATGAGTAGGATACAATACAATGAAACTTTGAAAAAGTTGCCTTAAAAACAGACTGACAGATGAGCATTTCCTTTCCTTTGACCCCTCTTTAAAAAAGTTTGCCCATCACTGGTATTGGGTATTGTTCAAAGTAAAAGAAGTCATAGCTACTGATAAGTGAATTAAAAAAAAAGATAGGGGTATATGATAGGGCTGGGATCTAGTGATTTAAGAGTGGACTGAAAAGGGAAGAGAAAATAGATATCTGAGATCAGATTGCCCCTAGCAAAACAAGTTGCAGATGTCTTGTCTGTTTCATTTTCCTTTGAGAGAAATAACAAAGCAGGATTTTTTGGAGGAAAAAACCAAAGCTAAAAATTATAGTTTTGAATATTAAAGAAATACAGTTGACCAGAGAAAGAGGTTTGGAGAATTGAACGTAAAAACCAATATATGACATTTTTTACATATAAGCAATATGCTTAAAACCAAGATTCATATAGAGTTAAAATGAAAAGTTAGAGTAGAATTTTTTATCCTTTAGATGAAGCCAAAAAAAAAAAAACCCAGGATTGACAGCTATAATTTAATCAGTCAGTAAGCATTTATTATGTACCTGCTATATGCCAGAAATTATGGTAGGCACTCAGGCTATAAATACAAATAATGAAATAATCCCTACTCACAAGCAACTGAACATTCATTTGGAATGGACAATAATTCATGTCACAATGCTGCAAGACAACCATAAAAATATTTATTGTTAAACAGCAATGATAACAAAAGGACCTCAAAGGCCATTACATCTTATCCTTTTATAAATGAGGAAATGAAACTCAAGGAGGTTAAATGATTTGACCAAGGTCCTACAAGTAGAACTAGAGATGGGACTTGAACACAGGCACTCTGACTTTAGAGTCAATATTCTTTCAGAAACTACTTAAGGAGACATATTGTGCAGTAGTAGGAAACAATGCACTGAGCCCCGCTTCTTAAAAACATCCAAAAAGATCTAGAAAATGGACTAGACTGAAAACCCAGAAAAAGTAAAAATATGACATTTTCCCAGCCCAGCTTAGCATAGGGAAACAGATTGGGAGACCTGCAGACACTGGGAAGGGGTAAGACTAGGTGTACTCTGTACGGAACACTTCAGTGTACAGGGAGAAACTGCACTAAGGCAAGAGGAGATCTTATACCAGGGCACCACTGGAACCATACTAGGACATTGCAGTGGGAACAGTGCAAATTAGCCATTTGTTTGCTCACTATCCAGTTTTAAGTCACAAATCCAGAGGAGACTGAGAAGGGAATTTGTGCATAAGGTTGGTATTCCTGAGGAATGAGGCTATGAGAAGGGAGGAAATTAAAAAACCAGGAAAAGAAGTGGTCTGGCACAGATTCCCATGTTTTGAGAAGGGTTTCATTTCCAGTATCTAGCTCAGTCTTCAGAGGAATAAACAGAGCAACAATCCCAGATTAAAGGGAAATCTACAATTCTGTCAGCCTGAACCAGTAGAGCTTCCTAGCTGGTTGATAGGAATTGAGTTTAGCGGTAGTTTACTCTTGTTCTGTCCTAAAGTAGGTCAGGAACTTGCAAATCTTAGACCCAGGGGAATAGCAGTTAGACTTTGCCCTGGGTCATACCATGTAGAGAGCACTAAAAACTTACAGGAATAGCACAACACTCAAGATCCCAAGAAAGTAGCACAGGACTGGCCCATACTTTCCTTCCAGAGATGTCTCAGCTTCATCAAATCTGAAGTCAGGAGGTAAGCTTGAAGAATGAGAAAACCAAAAAAGAACCCTACCATAAAAAGTTATTATTGTTTCAGGGATGCCGAGTCATAAACCCAGGAGAAGAGAGTGATTCCAAAACATCCACAAGAATAATTTCAAAAGAAAAACATAGACTAAAGACAATTTAATTAGAATTCTTGGAAGAGATAAGGCTTTTAAGAGTTACCTTTTTTAAGGGACAGAGGCCCTGAACAGTGTACTGAAAAAGGAGATGGTTCAGAAGCCAGGAGCAGCAGTGGTAAAACTTAGATCCAAATCTCAGAGCAAGATCTCACTTCCAACATCTAGGCTAGCCCACAGAGGAATAACCAATGTAGGAAATCCAGACCAAAAGGGAGCCTACAGTTCCACCACTTTGAACCAATAGAGCTTTGCAGCTGGCTGATAAAGGCAGAGCCTAGCAGAACTCTACACTTGCACATACTTAAACACAGATCAGGAACTTTTAGAGCTCAGATCAAGAGGTGAGCAAACATATTTTACCCTAGACTAGACCCCTTTCAGAGTATCTAAAGCTTAAAGATCCCTACCCTATCCCTGAGATCCAGAAAAACACAACACTCAGTATTTGAAGAAAGGAACAGGACCAACCTAAACCTTCTTTCTACAAGTGCCTCATAACCCAGTCCTAATATCAAGTCCAAGTCAAAAAGAAGGCTGGAGAATTAAGCAAACAAAAAAAAGAATCTCATAATAATGAAATATTATTGGGCAGGGATATTATAATCATAAGCCCGGGAGAAGAGAATGACTCCAAAACAACTACAAGGCAAGAGGAGGTCTGAGAGAAATCTTGGAAAAAAAATCTCAGAAAAAAACACTGCTTGGGCAAAAATTAAAATAGAATTCCTAGATTAGAAGAAACAAGAGTTTTAAAGAGTTAAATGTTTTTACAACTGAAATCAGGGCACTTAAGGAAAAATTTTTAAAAAGAGCTATGGAAGAATTGGAAAGAGAATTAGCAGCTTGGCACAAAAGGTATAAAACCTTGCTTAAGTAACAAATTCCCTGAAAATTAGAATGGGCCACATAGAATTTACAGAATTCATGATGAAACAAAATATATTAAAACAAAATCAAATGACCAAAGATAAAGAAGAAAATTTAAGTTATCTCATAGTAAACATGATTGTCTTGGAAATCAGATGTAAAAGGAAAAAATATATAAGAATCACTGGACTATCTGAATGTCACGGGGGGAAAAGCAAGCTCAGACATATTTCAATTAGTCTTTAAACTTCCCAGATCTCTTATAATCAGAGGGTAAAGTAGAAATAAAATTAATCCTAAAAGATACTCCAAACTAAAAATCTAAAGATTATAACCCAAAGATTATAGTCCAGGTCAAAGAAAAAAAAATCTGTAAGTAGCTAGAAAGAAAGAATTAAAATATTGAGGAGCCACTGTCAGGATCACACTTGATTTAGGAGCCACCATTATAAAGGAGAACAGGATTTGGAATATGATATTTGAGAAAGGATACAGGTTTTTAGCAATTACTTAGCCAAACTGAGGATAATACCACAGGGAGGAAAATGATCTTCAATGAAATAGGAGGCTTTCAAGTCTTTCTAGTGAAAAGACTGGAGTTGTGAGCTGTTCAAGAATGAAAAGAAACATGAATGAACTATGGCATATGTGGTAAATAAACAATAATGGACAATGATAAAGGACTAATATGGGGAGATGATATATATCTGAACCGTATAATCATCATCATTCATAGAGGGAGTTGAATCAGACAAGGCCTGGAAGTGGTTATATGATGTTTTGATGATCTCAAGAAAAAATGGAAAGAGGGAAGAGGAATACCCTGTGGACTAGTGGGGTTGGATAGGGAAGATTAATGAAGATTAGGAAAAATTATGTCATATAATACAGTTCACAACTAGACATCTATACAAACAAGTAGGAGGGTGTGGCTGGAACTTGAAACTCACTCATATGAACTGGTCAGAAGAAGGAAGGGTACAAACACAAACACTCAGTACAGAAATACATTTCACTCAAAGGAAAACAGAGGGAAAGAGGAGAAGGAGGTCAAAAGAATTAGAAGGAAGGCAGATTAAGGGAAAGATAAGGGAAAGATTATTCCTAAGCAAAAAAAAAGAAGAAGAAGAAGAAGAAGGAGAAGGAGAAGGAGAAGGAGAAGGAGAAGGAGAAGGAGAAGAAGAAGGAGGAGGAGGAGAAGGAGAAGGAGAAGAAGA
>NC_058130.1:133655542-133681158 GCF_016433145.1 Gracilinanus agilis | reverse complement strand
GAAGAAGAAGGAAGAAGAAGAAGAAGAAGAAGAAGAAGAAGAAGAAGAAGAAGAAAAGAAGAAGAAGAAGAAGAAGAAGAAGAAGAAGAAAAGAAGAAGAAGAAGAATGGGGCTAAGGATGTACAAAAATGTTTATAGCTCTTTTTGTGGTGGCAAAAAATGAGAATCTGAGAGGATGCCCATAAATTTGGTAGTGGATGAGCAAGTTATGGAATATAATTATGATGGGATATTGTGTGTTGAATTCCTTATCAATTTAATGACCAACCAAAGATTCCAGAGAATTAATGATGAAAAAATCTTACCTCCTAATAGAGAGGTGAAGGATCCAGAACACAAAATGAGACAAACTTTTTTGAACATAGCCAATGTGGAAATGTGTTTTGATTGATCATACATTGTTTTTTTTCTTCTGTTCTCAATTAGAGGTAGGTTGGGTTTGCAGAGTAAGAAGGTTAAACTTAATTGATTTAAAACAAATAAAATATTAAGAGTTTTTTTTTTTAAGTAGCAAACCTGACAATTGAGAATCCAGATGCACAAAGGTTTCCAGGAAAAGAGAAAGAATATTAAGGTCCTTTAATCTGAGGTGAGAGTTGCCTTGGTCACACATTCCTTGCATGAGTGCCTTGCTACCGATGTACCCTAAGTTAGCACTCACTCTTTTAAAAAATACAGTGTATATTTGTAAGGTAGTATTCCATGATTTTTTTGGGAGAAAAACATGGCCAAAAAGAGGCGTTTAAGCCTTTTCCAGTGTCTACAGACTAACTCCCCCACCTCCAATTTCCTTTTCACATCTAGAAGAAAAGGGACAAGGTGCTGGAGGTAGATTGAATGGGAAATGGCTGGCAGGAACATGGTGGGAGCAGAAGCTGGGTGCTCGGGTCAGCCACCCGTTCACAGTTTGCTGTCCGAGGCATAGCTCCCCTGCTGCTGCCCCTTCCAGGAGGATCTTCCAGTTCTTAAAGGACCAAAGGGTCAGCCTAGTTCACCTGGGTCAGGAGACCTGACTTCATTAAGTCATTTAGGTGCTTTATTGCTCTTTCCTTATTTTGGCTCTCCCATTTCTTCTCGGTCATTTTTGTCCATGAGAACTGGGCAACTCTGCCTTCTTTCTGTTGTTATTCAGCTGTAGGTTCATTCTCAGCTGCATTTATTTATAACTGTGCTCTTTGTGGTGGCAAAAAATTGGAAAATGACGGGGTGCCCTTCAATTGGGGAATAGCTGAACAAATTGTGGTATCTGTTGATGATGGAATACTATTGTGCTCAAAGGAATAATGAACTGGAGGAATTCCATGTGAACTGGAACAAACTCCAGGAATTGATGCAGAGTGAAAGGAGCAGAACCAGGAGAACCTTTTACAAAGTGACAGATACACTGTGGCACAATTGAGAGCAAAGGACTTCTCTACTAGCAGCAATGTAATGATCCAGGACAATTCTGAGGGACTTATGAGAAAGAACGTTATTCACATCCAGAGAAAGAATTGTGGAAATAGAAACACAGAAGAATAACAACTGCTTGGTCATATGGTTTGATGGGTGTATGATTGGGGATATAGACTTTAAGTGATCACCCTAATGCAAATATTAATAATATGGAAATAGGTTTTGAATAATGACACATGTAAAACCCAGTGGAATTGCTCGTTGGCTATGGGAGGAGGGTAGAAGGAGGGGGAGGGAAAGAACATGAATCATGTAACCATGGAAAAATATTCTAAATTAATTAATTAAATGAAAATTTTCAAATAATAAAAAAAGAAAACACAAATAGATTTTTAAAAAAGACTATATGCCAAAATGGTTGTCAGAAGATTTTCTGGTGAGTTGCTGAGTGTTATTTTTTTAACTTCATATGGATCTGACAATCCTGTCTCATTACAGGAAATGATGAATTCTGCTGGGAAGCAGGATTGTTCAGCAGCTACAGAAAATCCAAAAATGGATATGGGATATTCAATTATAGTTTTGCACCAAGCCACTTGTTAAGGACAGTATAAAAATGTGGTGGTAGTGGTGATGGTTGAATACCTGAAAAGTATCAAAATGGCATCACTGGCGATATCTTTCTGACTTACTTATATAAATTGTATATAAATAAGGCAGAGTTGTGCAAAGCAGCCTGTCTTTTCTATAGTCAGCAAAGTCCAGGGACAAGACAAAAGTCAGGATGACTGGCGATGGCCCATGATGCAGTGAGTGACCTTGACATCTTCCATGTCTCTTCCAAGCTCTGAGTGCTCCACAGTACCTACTTCTTCTGCCTTCATGGCCATTGGAACAAATAGTTCTCATCTGTTCCTTCCACTAGAGAAAGTCTTCACATACCTGAGGTAGACACCCTACTAACTTACCAACAGGTTTGGGGGCTGTTGCTTATCTTCCACCTGGTTTGGCTGGCCTCCTGAAACAGTTTACTAGAGTGTGGCCACCGTGCCTGCTACAGCTTCTCAGAGCCACAGGTGAGTGTGGCAAGTGGACATAAAAAGAGGAAAGCATCCCTGAAAAGCCCTCCCACTATAGATACTAATCTTCCCTGAACACCCTAAACATCCAGGAAATTTAACCAAGAGCTGAAGGAAACCATGCTTCAGTTACCTTCATGGTAATTCACTTGATTTTAACTCCACTGAAATCTTAGAAGCTTTGAGGAGAGATGTTCCAATGTGATATGTGTGGTTTCATTATGAAGAATTAAATATGTATCAAAAATCTTGGAAACTCATTGCCAAATCATATACAAATGATTACAGCAAAAGTCTTTTTTTTTCAACTTTTCCCCTCACCATAGGTTTTTTTAAAAAAATAATTAATATTTTCCCATGGTTACATGATTCATGTTTCATGTTCTTTCTCTCCCTTCCTCCCCTACCCTCCCTGGAGCCAACGAGCAATTCCACTCGGTTTTACATGTATCTTATTCAACACCTATTTCCTTATTATTATTTGCAATAGAGTGATCGTTTAAAATCAACATCCCCAATCATATCCCCATTGAACCATGTGATCAATCATATGTTTTTCTTCTGCCATTTCTATTCCCACAGTTCTTTCTCTGGGTATGGATAATGTTCTTTCTTATAAGTTCCTCAGAATTGTTCTGGATCCTTGCATGGCTGCTAGTGGAGAAGTCCATTACATTTGGTTGTGCCACAGTGTGTCAGTCTCTGTGTACAACATTCTCCTGATTCTGCTCCTCTTCTCTCTGCACCAATTCCTGGAAGGCTTTCCAGTTCATATGGAATTTCTCCAGTTCATCATTCCTTTCAGCACAATAGTAGTCCATCACCAAAGATACCACAATTTGTTCAGCCATTCCCCAATCAATTGGACAACCCCTCATTTTCCAATTTATTTTTGTTAACACAAAGAGTGCAGCTATAAATATTTTTGTGCAAGTATTTTTCCCTATTATCTCTTTGGGGTATAAACCCAGCAGTGGTATGGCTGGATCAAAGAGCAGGCAATCTTCTAAAGCTGTTTGGTCATAGTTCCAAATTGCCTTCCAGAATGTTTGGATCAACTCACAACTCCACCATCAATGCATTAGTGTCCCAATTTTGTCACATCTCCTCCAACATTTATTACTTTCCTTTGCTCTGTCATATTAGCCAACCTGTTAGGTATAAGGTTGAGTAAATGAAACGCTGACTTGTTTCTTAAGAGACTAGCTTCCATCTTGGAAGATGCTGCGTGGTTACTCACCAACAGCCTTCCTGGTTGAGAGCTAATTAATTTCTGTCTGGTTAAGCAGACCAGGAGTAAACATTTAGGTTGATAGGATTGATAACCTCTCTAACCTCTTCATATTTTTCAACTTTATTGTTTCCTCTCCATTTTGTAAATATTTGTAAATAAATTTCTGACTCAAGATATAATAAATACTGGCGATCACATAATTTCATATAATTATTGTCCAACCATTAATTTTAACCCTTACACCTGGTAATTCTTGATCTTGACTATTACCTTTCTTAGGGTTATCTTTTGAGCATTTACTGTAGAAGGTGATCTATGGACTCATTCAATGTCTATTTTGCCCTTTTGTTCAAGAATATCAGGGTAGTTTTCTTGGATAATTTCTTGTAATATGATGTCAAGGTTTTTATTTTTTTCCTAGGCTTTCAGGTAGACCAATAATTCTTAAATTGTCTCTCCTGGATCTGTTTTCTAGGTCTGTTGCCTTTTCAATGAAATATTTCATGTTCCTTCTATTTTGTCATTCTTTTGATTTTGCTTTATTAATTCTTGCTGTCACGTGAGATCATTGGCTTCTACTTGCCCAATTCTAGTTTTTAAAGACTGGCTTTCAGCTATGATCTTTTCATTTTCCTTTTCAGTTTGATTTATCCTGCTTTTCATGGCTACCAGCAGGTCAATTCTGGCCTCCAATTTGCTTATTATTTCATTTGATTTCTGTGCTTCTTTGTCCATATGGGCCATTTTGTCTTTTAAACTGTTATTTTCTTTTTGAATTACTTTCATTTCTTTTTCCCCACTTTTCTTCCCATTTTCTTCTATTTTTCTTACTTGATTCTTGAACTCCTTTTTGAGTTCCTTGAGAACTTGTGACCAATTTCCATTTTTTTTTTGAAAGTTTGGATGTGTTTACTTGTTTGTGACTCTCTGCTGTTGCTTCTGTATTTTGCTCTTTTTTCCATAGAAATTATCCAGGGTCAAAAGTTTTTTTGCTGTTTATTTCTTTTGCTACTTATGGATTGAGTTTCTTGTATGTTGGTGGACATTGCTTTCTTAGTTTCTGTCTCCCAGGGCTTTGCATTGATAGTATTGTCTAGGCAGTTCTTGTACTTTTAAGCAGTTTGCCCTGAGGCTATTTTTCCAGTCCCAGCTGTCCCAGCCACCTCACTTCTGCCCAACCTCTGTGCTCTACTGCCCAGACTGCACTCTTCACCTTTGGGTCCCAGGTCTCACTGCCAAGGCCTTGCATTGCCCTCAGGGTAAGTCAGCCACTGAAAATTTAGAGAATGCCCTGGTACTCACTCTGACTGGTGTGTAGGTGGTGTGGGGGAGGAGTGATCAGCTTGTGCTTGGATAAGAGTAATTTTGTCCCCTTATAGCATGGAAATTCTCAAACACTGCCTACCTTTCAGGCTGCATCCCACAGGAGAGCTGCTTTACTCATCTGTTTTTGATTTTTGTCCTTTTGAGATGCTTTATAGTGATTGGTTGTGAGGAGAATCTGAGAGTTCCTGCTACTCTGCATCCATCTTAGCTCTGCCCTCTATAGCAAAAGTTTTAAAAATTCAATTTTATTTTACTTTGCTTCTAATTTACCTACCTCCTTTACCCTTTCCAACACCCTTGTACATATTCATTACATATTTAAAGTCATGGTTCAAAAAAATCTAAAAAGAAGCAGTAAGAAATTTAGTTCAATACTATAATCTTAATTTTATTTTAGTTCTCTTAGCACAGTTTGACTTACATTTATTTAAACCATCCTATGCATTAATTAGCAAAGTAGTTCACTTAAAATTCTTTTAGCTACCTAGAAAAGGAATTTGTGTTTAAGAACTATTTAATTATTTTATGTCTTCCTTTGTCTTTCTGAAATATCATTTATGTATATGACTGAATTGTCTCAATGATTATTTTATAGGTGAATAATAATGTGGCAGTGCTCACAAAAAGTGATCCATCTTTGGTGTTTTTATTTCTAATATGTTTTGCTATTTCCACCATCTCCTTCAGCTTTATGATTTCTGTGTTCTTCAGTAAAGGTGAGTTAATGAAAGTTTTATCTGACAATTGGCTTAGTTTTTCATGCAGATTCATCAGGAGTTCTTAGAGAGAACAAAGATACTTAGGGATTATGTAGGCCCTTCAGAGTCAATTGTTTATTCTCATGAGTTGCCATTTTAATTTATTTGAGGAATTAGAGAAAAATAATTCCAGAATCCTTTCATAGGACCCTTTGAAAATTAATAGTACATTGGTTTTTTGGTCATATTTCTATGTGGAAGCCCTTTTAGTGTCCTTCCAATTCATGACAGGGTGGATTCCCTGACAGATTATCACCCAGGTGTAATCAAGCATTCTGTGGATTCTCATTACCCAAAACACACTTCACCAGCTCCCACAAGTGCACCAACCTTTAATAATCATGCAAATGACACATACCCAACTCAAAAGCAAAGTTATTCACTGAAATTACTTTGCAAAAACAGTAGCTACAAAATATTAACCTCTACTCCCAACCCCATCCTGTCAAAAAAATAAATGATACCATCTAGAGCCTATTCTCCCCAAAACACATGATATCTGCAGGAATTGTAGGTACTCGCATAGAATATACAGAAAACACATAGCCCAGATATCTCAAACCACTGGTATCATAAAATTCCACTTTTCTTTCTCCTTTTGTGTCACAATGCTACTTGTTCTGGGCACAATATTTCTATTGTCAAGTCTCTCACTTGGTGCAAAGTTACTGTCAACTCTCTTATTTCCTCAGCACTTGTGCCCTGAATCATTTGGCTTACTTCTTGCTCAATGTGATATGTGTGTATATGTGTGTGCATGTGGTGTGCATATGTGAGTGTGTGTGTAGTGGGGATGGGAAAGAGAGAAATTACCTATCCCCCAAGAAACAAGGAGCAATTCCTTCACAAAAACGAGGTTCTTTTTTTCATAGTGAGCTGCCTTATTGATAGTGTTCATAATTCCTAGAACTATCTTCTGCTTTGACTCAGATGCCTACAGGGCTTGAATACCTTTTGGGGAGGGCAGGTTTCAGCAAATTTAATTTTTTTGCACTATTTTATTTTATTTTTTAAATTAATTTGTTTAGAATATTTTTCCATGATTACCTGTTTTTTCCCACCCCTCTCCCAGAGCTGACAAACAATTTCACTGCAGTATACATGTATCACCATTCAAAACCCATTTCCATATTATTACTATTTGCAATAGGGTAATCTTTTTAATGCCAATACCCCAATCATATATCCATTGAATCACGTGATCAATCATTTGTTTTTCTTCTACGTTTCTGCTCCCACTCCATCTTTCTCTGGATGTGGATAGCGTTCTTTCTCATAAATTCCTCTGGATTGTCTTGGGTCATTGCATAGCTGCTTGTAGAAAAGTCCATTACATTCAATTATGCCACAGTGTTTCCGTCTCTGTGTGGAAAGTTCACTTGGTTCTGTTCCTTTCACTTTTCATCAATTCCTGGAGGTCTTTCCTGTTCACATAGAAATCCTCCAGTTCATTATTCCTTTCAGCATAATAGTATTCTATCACCATCAGAAAAACAATTTGTTTAACCATTCCCCAATTGAGGGACACCCCTTCATTTTCTAAATTTTTGCCACCACAAAGAGTGTGGGCTATAAATATTTTTGTACAAGTATTTTTCCTTATTATCTCTTTGGGTACAAACCCAGCAGTGGTATGGCTGTAGTTGCACTATTTTAACAATTGCACTACATATTTTCACTGAGCTGGAAGCAATGAACATATTTTACATCACTATTACTTTATTTATTTTGTATTTCTATTTTTTATTTTTTAGAATATTTTCCTAAGGTTACATGATTCATGTTCTTTCCCTTACCCCAAAATCCTCTCCCACCCTCCCCGTAGCCAATGCACAATTCCACTGGGTTTTTACATGTTACACTGATCAAGTCCTAATTCCATATTATTGATAGTTGCACTGGGGTGCTTGCTTAGAGTCTACATCCCAAATCATATTCCCATCAGGCCATGTGATCAAGAAGTTGTTTTTCTTCTGTGTTTCTACTTCCACAGTTCTTCCTCTGACTGTGGTTAGTTTTCTTTCTCATAAATCCCTCAGCCTTGCTCTGGATCCTTGCATTGCTGCTAGTAGAGAAGTCCATTACATTCAATTGTACCACAGTATATCAGTCTTGAATAATTTTTTAAAGGACCACCAGTAGTTGTGAATTGATCCAACCATTCTGGATGGCAATTTGGAACTATGCCCAAAGGGCTTTAAAAGACTATCTGCCTTGGGGGCAGCTGGGTAGCTCAGTGGAGTGAAAGTCAGGCCTAGAGACAGGAGGTCCTAGGTTCAAACCCGGCCTCAGCCACTTCCCAGCTGTGTGACCCTGGGCAAGTCACTTGACCCCCATTGCCCACCCTTACCAATCTTCCACCTATGAGACAATACACCAAAGTACAAGGGTTAAAAAAAAAAGACTATCTGCCTTTTGATCCAGTCATAGCACTGCTTGGTTTATACCCCAAAGAGATAATAAGGAAAAAGACTTGTACAAAAATATTTATAACCACGCTCTTTGTGGTAAAAAAATTGGAGAATGAGGGAATGTCCTTTGATTGGGGAATGGCTGAACAAATTGTGGTATCTGCTGGTGATGGAATATTATTGTTCTCAAAGGAATAATGAAATGGAGGAATTCCATGTGAACTGGAATGACCTCCAGGAATTGATGCCGAGTGAAAGGAGCAGAACCAGGAGAGCATTGTACACAGAGACTGATACACTGTGGTAAAATCGAACATAATGGACTTCCTTACTAGCAGCAATGTAAGGATCCAGAGCAAGGCTGAGGGACTTATGAGAAAGAAAACTAGCCACACTCAGAGGAAGAACCGTGGGAGTTGAAACACAGAAGAAAAACAACTTCTTGATCACATGGCCTGATGGGAATATTATTGGGATGTAGACACTAAACGATAACTCTAGTCCAACTATCAATAATATGGAATTAGGTCTTAATCAATGATACATGTAAAACCCAGTGGAATTGTGTGTTGGCTATGGGGGGTTGGAGGGTTTGGGGGAGAGGGAAAGAACATGAATCATGTAACTATGGGAAAATATTCAGAATTAAAATTAAAAAATAAAATAAAGGACCACCAGTGATAAATGAGTCCTCAGCTAGTCAATGACTAGTTGCCCTTTAATTTGATCAAGATCTTTGTTTAAGATATTCATACCCCATAAAAGGATAACAAAGTATAAATATTTCTTTATATACTTTGTTTACTTACTCAATCAACAAGCATTTTTAAAACATTCTAGGCACCGTTTAAGATCTGAACACTATTTTCTTTTTAAAATCTCCCTTATATTCTACAATTCATCAACAGGGCTGAGGGAAAACAAATTCATCAGAATCTCCTTATCAGCACCCCAAAACTATATCCATTCATTACTTAAATATTTGTTGCCCCAGCAAATCAGCCATGGTGGTCTTGTCCATATTCCCAATTTTGGATAGTACTCTGGTCACTAGGAGATGCTCAAGATTGACCCACCAAAGAATCTCATGTGGTATAGTTCTTAACTAAGCCAAAAAGTAATAGACTTTTCTATCACAGCTCAGGCCTACTTTATTTGATGGGCCTGGGGATTATACTCTCTCTCAAATACATAAGTTATACAATTTCAAAGGTCATATGTTGCCTCTCATAGTATTTGCAAAGGCTTGTCTTGACCCCAAAACAATTAAGAAATAAAAGTCAATCTTCCCCACTTATAGGAAAAGTTTTATCTCAATCGAACTCCCAATAAGTATGAGGAATGTGGGGCAGCTGGAAGTCACCCTTTCACTTCATTTGAGAAATTGACCTTTATGAATTGAAAATTTATTTGGATTCTTGAAACATATGAGCCGCCTAAAATTTTCTCTCATGGATCACTGCAATGCAAAGGATACTCCAAATGGTGGTCTATATTCACCCACCACTAAGACAAGAAGGCTAGCTTAAAAAGGAATTTTATTTTATTTTAAGAATTGTATCTTTATTTTATTCCAATAACAAATTTACACATAAGTTTTCCAAAGTTACATGATTCATGTTGTCTCCCTCCCTTCTTCCCTCCTACTTCCTGGAGTTGACAAGCAATTTCACTGGGTTATACATGTATTATCACTCAAAACTTATTTCCATATTATTCATTTTTGTAAGAGAATCATCTTATCAAACCAAAACCCCAAATCATATACCCAAATAAACAAGTGATAAATCATGTTTTCTTCTGTATTTTTATTCCAACAGTTCTTTCTCTAATATGGATATTCTTTTTCATAAGTTCCTCAGAATTGTCCTGGATCATTGTATTGCTCTTAGTAGCACATTTGATCATCACACAATATTTCAGTTACTGTGTATAATATTCTCCTGGTTCTGCTTATTTCACTCAGCATTAGTTCATGTTGATCTTTTCATCTCTTTCTGAAATCATCCTGTTCATCTTTCCTTCTAGCACAATAGTATTCCATCACCATTATATACGACAATTTGTTCAGCAGTTCCCCAATTGAGGGGCATCCCTTTAGTTTCCAATTCTTTGCTAACCACAAAAAGCACAGCTATAAATATTTTTGTACAAACAGATCCTTTCCCACTTTTTAAATCTTTTTGGGATACAGACTGAGTAGTGGTATTACTGGATCAAAAGGAATTTTTAAAACTTAGAAAAATCCAAAAGTTATATGGGATTCTTAAAAAAGAGATCAAGCAATAGATACTAAGATGGTAGAGAAGGAGGGAAGCACTATAAGCTTCCCTCTCCTCATGAGTACTCTACAAAGATATAGAAAATGCAGTACAATGAACCTTGTTAGGAAAATCCAAGAAAAACCCATTTTTCTAGCCCAACTTTCCAAAGAGACACAGAAGTATGAAGGCACTTGGGAGGGAGTCTGGCTATCAGGTCCCACTGCAAAACCTTCCAGTGTGTGGACTGAACCGTGGCCTATCACTATGCATTAGGATAATCCAGCATTGTAGGGCATAACATTGCATGGGGAGCAGGAATAGGTGCCAACTGAGGGCACTGTTGTTCTACCCCAGATATGAACCACAAATCTAGTGTGCTAAGAAGGGTGATATTCACCTCTGAGTGGTAGAATAGGGTGAGGAGTGATGGTGATCTGTGGCTATATACTACACAAAGGAAATGAAATATGAAGTAGCTATTTGGCTCTGACTCTGGGAGAAGAATATTTCTCAGATCCAGCCTCTAGCTCATTATACTCTGCAGTGAAATAGCAGGCAGTGTGGTAGGTGAAAATGAAATGAAAATGAAAATGAAACAGGAGTTCAAACTTCTGAGCATCTCAATTTATTAAACAATGCATGCCAACTTTCCAACAAATTGGGTTCAGTTGACTCCCTCAGTTGGCACTAAACCCCAAATACAGGAGGATAGAGTTTCATACACTAAAAAAACAACCCAATAAGGCCAATTTACGAAAAGGAAATAATTAGCCAGGATAAATTTCATCTAAATTTAGTGATTTTTAAGTAGAGGAAAGATTAGGGACTTTCCAAATTGAGAGGGAGGGAATGAACAAGTGCAAATTCCCTGAAATCAGAAAAAAAAGGTGCCCCACTCCCTCCCAAGTGTCTATAAACAATCAAGGGAGCATGGAACAAATAATATTGTTCAGTCAGTCTTCAGAAAAAAACATATGGATTGCCTGAGATGTACAATTGCAAGAAAACTCCTTGCATCAATCTTTGAATCTGACTGGGTTTCTGGTCAGCATAACCTATATCCTTAGTAAAGGATCTCAAAATAGCAGATAAAGGTGGTCCAGCTTCCCACACAGGGCTAGATTCAAAGAATGCAATAAGATTTTCTCACAATTGAATAAAAATTTCCCCCCAAACAGAAACTGGATTAGACTAACTGAATAAAAAGGGAACTGATTCTAGCTCCAGAACGAGTCACAAGATAGTCAATGTGGGTTCAATTCTCACTATTGCACACTGCTCCAGTCCCCTCTATTCCCTCAGCAGGGAGCTATTGCTTTGGACCTGCAGAGCCACCCAGCTAACTGATGTTAGGGTCCAGCAGGAGTCTATTGGAGTTCTAGTTAGGGCAAGCTCATCTAGGTCAAAAGCTTGCAACGTGTAGATCAGAAAGTAGTGATTTTATCACCCTGGATTAAACTATTTTAGATGTACTAAAAGCTCAAAAATCTCAAAGTTTGAAATCCTTGAGGAATGTAAGTAGCCTATATCTAGAAAAAGCAGCAGCAGGAACAAAGATAATTCAAAAATAGAACCAAGCATGTTCTAAATTTTCCCTCCAGAAATACCTGGAGCTGGCCCGTATAGAGCCAATAAAGTCCAAATTCAGAAATTAAGTATAAAGAGATTATGGGTGAATTACTGAGAAGCAACATGTGTTCATTAGACCATGAGTCAAACAGTTTATTAACAAAATCAAAAGTGAAGGTAAAAAAAATCATATTAAGTAAAAATTAAAAGTTTTTTAAAAATAGATAAAATATTAGCTAATTTAATTTTTAAAAAGAAAGAAATATGAATTTATCAGGATCAAACATAAAAAGGTGAATTCACAACAAATGAAAAAATAGAAATTATAATTAACTGTTGACCATATGCCAAAAAACCTGATAAAATAAATGAATATTTACAAAAATTTAAAATTTCCTGATCAATAACAAAATAGAAGACTTAACCCAATTTCAGAAAGATAAATTGAAAAATCTATAAATGAACTCCCAAAGGAAAGTCCCCAGAACCAGATGGATTCGCAAATAAATTCTATGAAACATTTGAAGAATAAACAATTTCAGTATTAATCATGTACTTTGTTTTTTAATATGATTTTTCCCAATTACGTATAAACAATTTTTAACATTCCATTAACAATTTTTTGAATTCTAAATTCTTGCCTGCCTTCCTTCCCTTCCTACCTCCCTAAGATGGTAATCACTCTGATAATAGATTTTATATGAGTAATCATGTAAAACAGCTTTCCATATTAATCATTTTGTTGAAGATCACTTGGATAAAAAAATGAAAAAAGAAAGTGAAATATAATTGTTTCATTCTGCAGTCAGACTCCATTAGTTCTCATTAGTAAGTGATTTGATAAAAGTCATACATGCGCAGTGATGTAAAACATATTTTCATATTGGTCATAGATGAAAGAAAACAGAAAAAGCCCAATAAAAATATAGAAAGTAAAAATAGTATGTTTTGATTTACACTCATTACTTAAGTTCTCTTTCTCTGGTAGTGGATAGCATTTTTCATCATAAATCTTTCAGAATTGACTTGAATCATTATATTGAAGAGATTAGATAAGTCATTCACAGTAGATCATTGCACAATATTGCTGTTATTGTATTTAGTGCTCTTTTGGTTCTGCTTACTTCACTATGCATCAATTCATGTAAGGCTTTCTAGGCTTTTCTGAAATCATTATGTTTTTCATTTCTTATAACATAAAAGTATTTATTTAAAAATTTATTTTCAGTTCTGAAGTCCCTTCCTCCCTCTAATCTGTTTCAAATCCATTTAGAATAAAATAAATATGATATCTATTATGCATATGGAGTAATATAAAATATATTTCCAAATTAGCCATATTACCAAAAAAAGGCAAGAAAAATAAACTGAAAGAAATATACTTCAATCTGCACTGAGTTCTTCATTTCTCTCTCTGAATGTGGATAGTATTTTCATCATGATGCCTCTGGAATTGTCAGGGATCATTGTATTGATCAAAGTAACTAACTCTTTCATAGTTGATTATCATTATCATAGTAACATTTATAGCCTTCTACTTGAATATCCCAATTTTGTGAGATCTTCTTTATTACCTAGTATATAACTCCCTCTCACTTTTCTTTCAACATCATAAAAACACTCTCAACCTTCTTTTCTTTATTAATTGACTCTCTGTATGACTTATGATGACACTA
Source organism: Gracilinanus agilis (assembly GCF_016433145.1). Taxonomy (NCBI): domain Eukaryota; kingdom Metazoa; phylum Chordata; class Mammalia; order Didelphimorphia; family Didelphidae; genus Gracilinanus; species Gracilinanus agilis. The sequence goes on along the minus strand of NC_058130.1, from coordinate 133,667,446 downwards.
GGGTTCTGATGGAGTGCTTTTAGTGTTCACCTGCCCTCATTTGAAATGAAAAGACTTTATTTTTATATTGCCCCTTCTCACTTGTATTGGTTCTCTTGTATTTGTTTTTATATTTTAAAGTTTCTATTCACCTTCAGTCTTTTTATCAGAATGTTTGGAATCCTCTATTTCAATGAAGATCTATTTTTCCTTGGTAGGATTATACTCAGTTTTTCTGGGTAAATTATTTTTTATTTTATGTTTATATCTCTTACCTTTTTGAATATCATATCCCAAGCCCCTTGCTTCTTTTTAGAGATGGCTGTTTAACCTTGTATGAGCCTGATAGCTTCTATGGTATGTGAATTCTTTTTTTTCTGGCAGTTTGCTGTATTTTTTCTTTGAACTTGGAGTGCTGAATTTTGACTATCATGTTTTGGAAGTTTTTATTTTGAGATTTCTTTTAGGAAATGATTCACTAGATTCTTTATATTTTCATTTTGCTCTCTTATTCTAATATGTCAGAGAAATTTTTTTCATGAATTCTTGAAATAAGATATCTAGACTCTTTAAAAAATCATCCTTTCAGTTTAATAAATTTAAAATGATCTTGCCTTGATCTATTTCCCATGTTTTCTTTTATTTCCTCAGTCTTTTGACTTAGATTTCACTATTTCTTGTCTCAAGAAGATATTGACTTTTGTCTTGTCCCTTCTTATTTTCAAGGAGTCTGTTACTTGATTAAGGTTTTGTGTATTTTATGCTAAGCAGTTAATAGATTCCTTCTATAACTTTCCTAAAGAATTCTTGCTTTTTAAATTTTTCTTTCATGTTTTCATTTCACTTTAAACTAGCAATGCTACTTCTAAGTTTATTCTTCAAATAGATTAAAGAAAGAGAAAAAGGACCAGTGTGCGCAAAAATATTTATAACAGTCCTGCTCTCTTCAACAACACTAATGACTTCTTAGATGAAGATATAATTAGCATGCATATGAAATTTGTAGATGGGATGAAATTCAGGCATAGCTATTAAATTGGAGAAGAAAATAGGAATCCAAAAATACTTTTTTTGGCTAAAATTATAGGACAAGACAATGTGATGGTAAGATAAAGATTGATAAGAATAAATATAAAATACTATAATGGCCTATGCACATTATTTGTTTGAAATTATTAACTTTTTCCCTTTGGTTTTTGTAGCTAATGTAGCAGTTGCCGCAGGAGCTATTGTCTATTTCTTCTCCTATATTCCATTCCTTTACATTGAGTATCACTATTTTGAGATGAGTCATGCAATGAAGCTGACCTCCTGTCTCTTATCAAATGTTGCAATGTCACTGGGAATAATGCTCATAATCGTATATGAAGCAAGAGGTGAGCACAGTTTTTAAGACTTTATAAAATTAATTAATTTTTTTTGTTGGTTACATTAAAATTTCCAGGTATTTCACTCTTTCCTCCTTGTCACACCATAGAATGCCATCACCCAACCCCCTCAAATTATATATATAAATTATTTCATTCAAGTTTCTATTTAACCATTCTTTCTCTGGAGGTGAACATTCACAAATTATTCTTCAAATATCAATTCTGTAGCTGTATATAATGCTCTCTTAGTTCTACTAATTTTTCTCTTCATTATTTCATGTAGGTCTTTCTAGGTTTCAAAAAATTAGACTGCTTATCATTTCTTATGGTGCAATAATATTCCATCACAATCATATAGCATAGCTTGTTCAGCATTCCCCAGTTGTTGGCCATCCCCTCAATTTCCAGTTCTTTGCCACCACAAAGAGAGCTGTTTTAAATATTTTGGAACATATAGATTCTTTTTTTTATTTCCCTGATTTCCTTTGGAAACATACCCAATGGTAGTATTGCTGGATCTAAGAGTAAACACAGTTTTATAACTCTCTGAGCATAATTCCAAATTGCTCTCCAAAATTGTTAGATAAGTTCACAGTTCCACCAACAGTGTCTTATTGTCCCCATTTTTCCACATCCCCTTCAACATTTGTCATTTTGCCTTTTTATCATTTTAGCCAATCTGATAGGTATGTGATATTTCAGAATTAATTCTTTATTTAATTTAATGAGGGACCTAGAGGTCCTCTTATCATAGAGATGTGTAGGGATTAACCAGGCCACAGTAACAGGAAGTAGGAACCAGGGAGCCCCTTGCTGGGCCAGTGTCGGTTGCAGGCTATCAGCTGCTGACAATTAGGAGAGTCAGTTGCTAACAATTGGTGGGTCAGTTGCAGACAGTTAAGGCTGGTAGCTTTGGGGGAAATTGACTGCTGGGTGTGAGTTGTCACTGGGGGTTGGTTGCTGGTAGTGTGGGTTGGCATTTAGTTGCTGGAATATAAAGGCAGGCCTGAGCTAACTGAGAGGGCTTTTGGCTTTAGCCTTTAAAGGACTTTTTGCCTCTGGGATCCCTAGAGAACAGGAGGTCTGTCTCATAGATAAGGATCTGCTGTCAGTTGGCTACTGACAGTTTGGGCTGTTATAGAAAACTGATTGAAGGAGTGAGTGGTAGCTATTATTTTAGGGACTTAAGTAGTTAGTGAATCATTTATAGATAATATAGGTTAGATAGGCCTGGTATTTGCCATGCAAGAAGAAGCTATCCTCAGAAGACAGAGGTCATTACTAGGAATTTTAGGTAGTATTAAGAATTTTAAGTATATTTATAGGGTATAAGATTAGTAACCTCTCTTTCCTCTTTTCTATCTTTCTATTGGAACTTTGTAGGGTGGCTTCTAGAAGTTTTCTTTTCTTTGGCTTATAGGGATACTATTAATTTATAACTCTACTATATTCTCATTAAAACTTAAATTATTAAAAGCTGCTCTCTTATTTTGTCAAGACCCCTATTTTAACCCTTACAGATTTAAGAGAATTTTTTTCATATGCCTATATATGGCTTTGATTTTGTCATTCAAAATCTACCTGTTCATATCTTTTGCCCATTTATCAGTTGGAGGATGGCTTGTATTATATATCTGACAAAGTTCTCTATACATTTTAGACATGAGAACTCTCTCCAAAAACTGTCTATAAACCCTGCCTCCTCCCTAATTTTCTGCTTTCTTTTTGATCTTGGCTATACTAGTTTTATTTTTACAAAACATTTTCAATTTAATGCAATCAAAATTATCCATTTTATATCTCACAATGTAAGTAAAGTTTTTTTCCAATTGTTTCTTGTTTTGGTGCCTAGAGACAGCAGGGATAAAGGTTGTATAAATAATGCTAACCTGATTTTTTTTTACACATAGAATTTTAAGTGCCAAAAGGCTTTGGCTTTTTCTAACTAGTGAATATTAATTTTTTGCATTCAACATTATAACATAACACATTTTAAAATATAATTATTAAAAACTTTTATTTGTATCTAATTTTTACTTTTATTATTTTTCAGCTCTGTAATATATATTATTTTAAACTTGACCTGTCACATTTTGTGGATGGCATGAAATTCACAATTTTAATTTTTTCTATTTCATTTAATAAGCATTTATTGTTTCTTTCTCTCTTCTCCTGAAAGGTTCACAATTTTTAAAATTATGCCTTTTGGGGGCAGCTGGATAGCTCAATGGATTGAGAACCAGGTCTAGAGACAGGAGGTACTAGGTTCAAATCTGGCCTCAGATACTTCCTGGCTATGTGACCCTAGGCAAGTCACTTAACCCCCATTGCCTAGCCCTTACCTCTCTACTGCCTTGGAACTAATACATAGTATTGATTCTAAGATGGAAGGTAAAGGTTTAAAATAAATAAATAAAATATAAGCATTAACATCCAATATAAGAAGCACATCTGACTATATATATATACACACCTCTATTTCTTTCCATCTTTCTTTTCACCTTCCTTCTTTCCTTCCCTCCCTTCCTTCCTTCCTTCCTTCCATAAACAGTACTACTGTATTTTTGTAAACATGTCTTTTTTCTCTGCCTTTTACTTCTTTCTTGCACATGACTGTGTTATCACTGAGTAAATGGAGGTACATATGTCAGCATCTTTTTGGATATAGTTCCAAAAAAATTTTCCAAAATTGTAGGGTCCAATCATTGTTCCACCAATAATGCATCAATGTATCTGTCTTTCAACAACTGTCATTTTCAAATGTTCTCATTCTTGCCATCAGATGAATATGATGAAGAACGCTAAAGTACTTTTAATATGCATTTATCTTATCAGTAATCTGAAGCATTTTTTCAGTTGGTCGTTAAGAGTTTGAATTTCTTTACTTGCCCTATAACTTCATTGAATTTGTTTGTACAGAAGTTTTTCATGTCATAAATTACTTTATGTATTTAAAATTTTCTGTTTAGAGGTGAACTACTAAAGGTGACTGCTCTCCTTTGTTTAGTTAAAAATTCTCCATGTTGACAAAACTGTGAAAGGTATTTCTTTCCTTTCTCTTTTTTTCAAAATTATATAACCTCTTATAACTGGATCATTCAATTATTTTTTAAAATAATTTATTTTCTCACAAATAAGCATTTATTTTTATTTCACTTCCCTCCTGAATAGAAAAAAAGAAAATCATTGATACAGATATACATAGTAAAACAAAACAAATCTCCCATTATCTATGTCCAAAAATATATGTCTTATTTTTCATTTTAACTATCAGGATGTGAGTAACATAGTTCATCATTGGCCCTGGAATATTTATTGGTCATAAAATGGTCAGAGATCTTAAAGTCTTTCAAAGTTGTTTGTCTTTACATTTTTATTACTACATAAATTAATTTTTAGAAAAATTTTCCATGTTTACATGATTAATGTTCTTACTCTCCCCTCAAACCTCCCTCAACCTCCCAGTCCCCCACCCCCATAGCCGATGCGCATTTCCACTGGTTTTAACATGTGTCATCAATCAAGACCTATTTCCATATTATTGAATGTTGCCATGGGGTGGTTGTTTAGAGTCTACATCCGAAATCATATTCCCATCAACCCCTGCCTTCAAGCAGTTGCTTTTCTTCTGTGTTTCCACTCCTGTAGTTCTTCCTCTGAATGTGGATAGCGTTCTTTTCCATAAGTCCCTCAGCCTTGCTCTGGATCCTTGCATTGTTGCTAGTACAGAAGTCCATTACTTTCTATTTTACTGCAGTGTATCAGTCTCTGTGTACAATATTCTTCTGGCTCTGCTCCTTTCACTCTGCATCAGTTCCTGGAGGTCATTCCAGTTCACATGGAATTCCTCCAGTTTATTATTCCTTTGAGCACAGTAGTATTCCATCACCAGCAGATACCACATTTTGTTCAGCCATTCCCCAATTGAAGGGCATACCCTCATTTTCCAGTTTTTTTGACACCACAAAGAACGTTGCTATAAATATTTTTGTACAAGTCTTTTTTCCTATGATCTCTTTGGGGTACAAACTCAGCAATGGTATGGTTGGATCAAAAGGCAGGTAGTCTTTTAGCACTCTTTGAGCATAGTTCCAAATTGCCCTCCAGAATGGTTGGATCAATTCATAACTCCACCAGCAATGCATTAATGTGCCAATTTTGCCACATCCCCTCCAACATTCATTACTCTCCCCTTCTTTCATTTTAGCCAATCTGCTAAGTGTAAGGAGGTATCTCAGAGTTGTTTTGATTTGCATTTCTCTAATTATTAGAGATTTAGAACACTTTCTCATGTGCTTATTGATACTTTTGATTTCTTTATCTGAAAATTGCCTATTCATGTCCCTTGCCCATTTATCGATTGGGGAATGACTTGATTTTTTATACAATTGATTTAGCTCCTTGTATATTTGAATAATTAGACCTCTCTCAGAGTTTTTTGTTATAAAGATTTTTCCCCAGTTTGTTGTTTCCCTTCTGATTTTGGTTGTGTTGTTTTTGTTTGTACAAAAAGTTTTTAATTTAATATAATCAAAATTATTTATTTTTTCTAACTCTTGCTTGGTTTTAAAATCTTCTCTTTCCCAGAGATCTGACAAGTATACTATTCTGTGTTCACCTAATTTACTTATAGTTTCCTTCTTTATATTCAAGTCATTCACCCATTCTAAATTTATCTTGGTGTAGGGTGTGAGACATTGATCTAAACCTAATCTCTCCCATATTGTTTTCCAATTTTCCCAGCACTTTTTGTCAAATAGTGGGTTTTTGTCTCAAAAGTTGAGCTCTTTGGGTTTATCATAGACTGTCTTGCTGACGTCATTTACTCAAAGTCTATTCCACTAATCCTCCCTTCTGTCTCTTAGCCAGTACCATATCGTTTTGATGACTGCTGCTTTATAGTATAGTTTAATCTCTGTTACTGCTAGGCCACCTTCCTTCACGGTTTTTTTTTCATTATTTCCCTTGATATTCTTGATCTTTGGTTCTTCCAAATGAACTTTGTTATAGTTTTATCTAATTCAGTAAAAAAAGTTTCTTGGTAGTTTGATAGGTATTACACAAAATAAGTAAATTAATTTGGGTAGAATGGTCATTTTTATTATGTTAGCTCATCCTATCCATGAGCAATTAATGCTTTTCCAATTGTTTAGATCTAGTTTTAATTGTGTAGAAAGTGTTTTGTAGTTGTGCTCATATAATTCCCGTGTTTGTTTTAGTAGATAAATTCCTAAGTATTTTATATTGTCTAGGGTGATTTTAAATGGTCTTTCTCTTTCTACCTCTTGCTGTTGTGATGTGTTGGAAATATATAGAAATGCTGATGATTTATGTGCATTTATTTTGTATCCTGCAACTTTGCTAAAATTGTTGATTTTTAGTTGATTCTCTAGGATTTTTTAAGTAGACCATCATATCACCTGCAAAGAGTGATAGCTTGGTCTCCTCATTGCCTATTTTAATACCTTCAATTTCTTTTTCTTCCCTAATTGCTACTGCTTGTGTTTCTAGTACAATGTTAAATAATAGAAGTGATAATGGGCATCCTTGTTTCACTCCTGATGTTATTGGGAAGGCTTCTAATTTATACTCATTGCATATGATGCTCGTTGATAGTTTTAGATATATACTGTTAATTATTTTTAGAAATTCCTATACTTTCTAGTGTTTTCAATAGGAATGGGTGTTGTATTTTGTCAAAGGCTTTTTTAGCATCTATTGAGATCATCATGTGATTTTTCTTTCTTAGCTTGTTGATATGGTTAATTATATGGATGGTTTTCCTAATGTAGAGTCATCCTTGTATTCCTGGTATAAATCCCACCTAATCATGATGGATAACCCTCATGATCACTTGCTGGAGTCTTTTTGCTAGTATTCCATTTAAGATTTTTGCATCTATGTTCATTAGGGAGATTGGTCTATAGTTTTCTTTCTCTGTTTTTGGTTTGCCTGGCTTTGAAATCAGTACCAAAATAGTGTCATAAAAGGAATTTGATAGAACTCCTTCTTTGCTTATTATGTCAGATAATTTGTATAGTATTGGGATTATTTGTTCTTTGAATGTTTGATAGAATTCACTTGTGAATCCATTGGGCCCTGGCGATTTTTTCTTAGGGAGTTCTTTGGTGGCTTGTTCAATTTCTTTTTCTGATATTGGATTATTTAAGTATTCTATTTCTTCTGCTGTTAATCTAGTCAATTTATATTTTTTGTAAGTATTCATCCATATCACCTAGATTGCTATATTTATTGCCATATAATTGGGCAAAATAGTTTTTAATGATTGCCTTAATTTCCTCTTCCTAAGAGGTGAGGTCTCCCTTTTCATCTTTGATACTGTTCATTTGGTTTTCTTCTTTCCTTTTTTTTTATTAGATTGACCAGTACTTTGTCTATTTTATCTGTTTTTTCAAAGTACCAGCTTCTAGTCTTATTTATTAATTCAATAGTTCTTTTACTTTTAATTTTATTAATTTCTCCTTTGAATTTTAGTATTTCTAATTTTGTTTTCATCTGGGGATTTTTAATTTGTTCAGTTTCTAGTTTTTTAAGTTGCATGCCCAATTTATTGACCTCTGTCCTCCCTAATTTGTTAATATATGCACTCAATGATATAAATTTCCCCCTTAGTACTGCTTTGGCTGCATGCCATAGGTTTTGGTAAGAAGTTACATTTATTATTTCTGCTCTTTTGAATTTGTTTGCCATGTTTCTATGCCCTAGTACGTAGTCAATCTTTGTAAATGTTTCATGTGCTGTTGAAAGAAGGTGTATTCCTTTTTGTCCCTATTTATTTTTCTCTATGTATCTACTAACTCCAATTTTTCTAAGATTTCATTTACCTCTTTTATCTCTTTCTTATTTATTTTTTGGTTTGATTTATCTAGATCTGGTAGGGGAAGTTTCAGGTCTCCTCCTAGTGTAGTTTTATTATCTATTTCCTCCTTGAACTCTGTCATTTTCTCCTTTAGAAATTTAGATGCTATACCATTTGGTGTATACATGTTGAGTACTATTTCTTCGTTGTTTATACTGCCTTTTGTCAGGATGTAATTACCTTCCCTATCTCTTTTAATCAAATGTATTTTTACTTTGGCTTTGTCAGAAATCATGATTGCAATTCCTGCTTTCTTTTTCTCAGTTGAAGCCCAATAGATTTTGCTCCAGCTTTTTATTTTTACTCTATGTATGTATTAACCTGCCTCATGTGTGTTTCTTGTAGACAACATATGGTAGGATTTTGGTTTCTAATCCACTCTGCTATTTGTTTCCATTTTATGGGCAAGTTCATCCCATTCATATTCAGAGTTATAATTATCAATTGTGTATTCCCAGAAATTTTGATTCCCTCTCCTTGTCCTGCCCTTTCTTCTTTCATTATTTCTTTCTATACCAGTGTTTTGTTTTTAATCAGTTCCCCTAATTCCCTCCCTTATTGTACTTCCCTTCCCCCCTCCCTTCTTATTCCCCTCTTATTATTCTTTAGGGTCTTTTAAAGCTACACTCACCCCTCCCCTGCCCTCTCCCTCACTAGTATTGCTTCCCTCCCCACCAGTCCATTTGTTACCCTTCTACTTCTCTATAGGGCAAGAATCAATTCTCTGCCCCAATGGATCTGATTGTTCTTCCTTCTTTAAGTTAATTTCAATGCACTTAAGAATTAAGTATTTCCTTTCTCCAACCTCTTTACCCTTCTATTGTATTGGTCTTCTGCTCTGTTCCCCCCACTCCCTTCTTTATGAAGCCAGGATGGGGTTGATCTGTGGAGCTTGATGTACCCTGAGGCTAAAACCTCAAGAGAAGGGTGGGAGACGTAGTGTTTTCACTGTGTCTAGATTGCCTCTCTGTTTTTCTCCTCTAGCTGTCTCCCTGTGTCTGTGTTCAGTCCCCTGAGCCAGGCACAACAGCAAGGCCTTCTCTCCAGACTAGTGTGTTTGTTCGCCCAGAGATTCCAGGAACCACTGGAGACACAGCATGTGGGGGAGGGGTTCTGGGATTCTCCTTCTTCCTTACTCTCAAACCCAACAGTTCAAGAATTCAGGCCTTTTTCTTGGTGTACCTCTTAAGTTGTCCAGCAGTAGGATCCCCAGCTCTGTCCTGTTATTTTCTTGGGTTTTCTTTCCCCTCAAAGAGTTGTTTTTTAATTGGTGTGGAAGGGTATAGAGGTCTGAAGTTTTGCTCCATCTAAGCCTCCATCTTCTACTTGATTCGGAATAAAGAAATCTAATTAAAAATAATAGCAAGTCTGATTTCTAGCTGAAATGGAGATACATGAAGTTTTGCTCCGTCTAAGCCACCATCTTCCCAGAATCCTCCATCCTTTTTCTTGATATGTATTCCCCTCTGGGAATACCTCCCTTATCTCATCCCTTTGCTCTTTTTTCTCTTAATTTACACTCCCTCCTTTTAGTCTTTTAGACCCTAGAGGGAACCTTGCTTATCTTATATCCTCACCTTCCTGTTTCTCATTAAGTTAAGAAGACATTTACCCTTCTAAATGTATATGTTATTCCCTCTTTAACCTGAATACAATGAGAACAGGATTCTAGTACCTCTAACCCCCTACCCCCTCTTCTCCTTTGCTGTAACATTTCTACCATTCATGCCTCTTTTATATGAGATAATTATTTCAATTTATCTTTTCCTATCCTATTTTATTATATTTTAGTTAATTACATTATGTTCAACTTGACCTCATATTTTCTATCTCTGTATACTCTTTTGAACAGTCAAGTAGTGATGTCATTCCTAAGGGTTATAGGTAACATTTTCCCATAAAAGAATTAAACAATTTATCTTTATTTAATCCCTTATAATTGGTCTTACATGTTTACCTTTGTAACCAGAAAATCAATAATTAATAGTTTAATCAGTGCTTGGAGTGTGATCTAGAATTATAAAAAATGTAACTGATTTATAGTAAGAATTTAGTCCCAGGGTTCCGGGTGAAGATGGTGGCAGAGTAAGAAGCAGCTCTTAACCTCTCCTGACCGAAAACACACAAAACTCCTCAAGGGGACATAAAAACAAGTCCAGAGGAACGGAGGAACCCCCACAACAGGGCATAGCGTGGAAGGTACGTGGAATCGAGGCATTTCCATGCTATAAAAGGGTGAAACAGCCCTCACGAAATCACGGGCTGAGTAACCACCCCACCCCCACCCCTTCCACACACAACACCTGTAGCTCCGAAGCCAGCTAAAAAGAAATAGAGCAAGTTTGGGGCACCCATTGAGTCATTGGCAGCTCCGGGGCCTGTTCCTGAGAGCAGCAAGATTTAGGACCCCATTAAGCCAAAAAACGCAGGCGAAATCTGAACTCGGGAGCAGGACGCAGGACGCACAACGCAGGCTGAGCAGAACGCAGGCACTGCGGAGGCGGGGGTGGAGGCAGACACAGCCAGGAACTAAAGCCTAAGTGGGGAACCAGTGTGGACGGGTATACGACTGTGGAAGCAGCGCCCTGAGACTTGTAAAGAAACCTCTGGCAGAGGATCAAGCAAGGGGGTCTACCAGGGGGCTTGACCTTGGAAAAAACCAGAACTCAGACCTCAGGAGCCAATAGATTGCGGACAGACACTGAGCGCGAGGATAAATCTGAGAAGCTGCTGGGGTAATGATGGCTACTCAGTCTCAGGACGTTCAGAAGAGAAAGAATAACAACAAGAAAAAGAAGTCTTTAACACTCGACAGCTTTTACACAGAGAAAATCCAGACAACCGAGCAAACAGAGGAGGAGAACAAACAAGCATCCGGACCCTCCTCAAATAAGGAAAACTCCTCACAAGTTATGGAAGAGTTCAAAACTGAGATTTTGAGGAAAATGGAAGAGATCTGGCAAGAAAATAACTGTTTAAAAGGTAGAATCATGCAATTGGAAAGTGAGGCTCAGAAACCAAATGAACTGATAAGCAAATTGAACTCCAGAAATGACCAGATTGAAAAGGAATACCAGAAGATTATGGCTGAAAACCAGAAGATTATGGCCGAAAACCAGAAGATTATGGCCAAAAACCAAAAGATTATAGCCGAAAATCAATCCCTAAAGGCTAGAATTGAGCAAGTAGAAACTAATGATCTCTCAAGACAACAAGAACAAATAAAACAAAGCCAAAAGACTGAAAAAATAGAAGGAAACATGAAATATCTCAATGAGAGAGTGACAGACCAAGAAAACCGGTCTAGAAGAGACAATTTGAGAATAATCGGTCTTCCAGAAAAACCAGAAATTAATAGAAACCTGGACTCCATACTAACAGAAATAATTCAGCAAAATTGCCCTGAAGTCCTACAAGAGGGCAACATAGACATCGAAAGGATCCATAGAACACCCACTACATTCGATTAAGAAAGGAAAACACCAAGAAATATCATTGCAAAATTCAAGAGTTTCCAAGCAAAAGAAAAAATCTTACAAGAAGCCAGAAAGAAACAATTCAAATATCAAGGAGCACCAATCAGGATCACACAGGATCTGGCAGCCTCAACGCTAAAAGACCGCAAGGTTTGGAATACAATATTCAGAAAGGCAAGAGAGCTGGGCCTGCAACCAC
>NC_058130.1:133633083-133650542 GCF_016433145.1 Gracilinanus agilis | reverse complement strand
GGGAATGGCTGAACAAACTGTGGTATATGCGGGTGATGGAATACTATTGTGCTAAAAGGAATAATAAACTGGAGAAGTTCCAGGCGAACTGGAGAGACCTCCGGGAACAGATGCAGAGCGAAAGGAGCAGAGCCAGAAGAACATTGTACACAGAGACTGATATACTGTGGTAAAATTGAATGTAATGGACCTCTGTACCAGCAGCAATACAATGATCCAGGACAATTCTGAGGGATTTATGGTAAAGAAAGCTACCCACATTCAGGGGAAGGACTGCAGGAGAGGAAACATATAAGAAAAACAACTGCTTGAACGCATGGGTCGGGGTGGACATGATTGAGAGTGTGGACTCGAAACTACCACACCAATGCAACTACCAACAATTTGGAAATTGGTCTTGATCAAGGACACATGACAAAACTAGTGGAAATGCGCATCGGCCATGGGTGGGGAGGGTACAGGAGGGGGGGTTGAAGGGGAAAGGTGGAGCATGAATCATGTAACCATGTTAAAAATGAATATTAATAAATGTTAAAAAAAAATTTAGTCCCAGGCAAAAGTCCATATATGTAACCAGATTAAGAATGTAGTCCCAGAATAATACCTGAGTTATAATTTCAAATATGTGTATTGATATAGTAATTTTAAGTGTTCATGTTACCATATTAATCATGTGAGTTGCTATGTTAATCATAAGCGTATGAATCTATTTTATAATGTACTTTATACCAAACTAATTCATGTAGGAGACTTTGGGGATCAGGAGGTCATCCAAAGGTCCAGGGTTTTTTGGAGGTTCATGAGAGTTAATATATGCTTTGCCAGAATGACCTGTGAAGAAGTCCAGGTCAAAAGTGTTCTGACCTCTCCATGTCCTCCTATAAGTCTCTATTACTCACATCAAGAGTGATCTCTATAAGTCATTACCTTCACTCTATAAATCTCTTTTTACCTTTAAAAATCTGTCAATGTCAATGGTAAAGGTCTCAGGTTTTGAAATGGGAGGAAACTTTCAAACCCTGGCCATGTGATTTCTCTGTCAAAATAAAATCCTAGAATCTAATTTTTATGCCTTCTTTACCCAGAGGCATCTTCCATAATAAAAAATAACAATTTTATTTTTACACCTTCTTATGGTTCTTATAGTAGATCAAATTGTCAGTTCTGACCTTTTCCCTGAGAATAGTTTGGAATTCCTTTAGTTTTTTAAATATCCACTTTTTTCCTTCTACAATTATGCTCAGCTTTGTTGAGTATGTTATTCTTTATTATAAAACCAACTCCTTTGCTATTCAAAATATTGTATTCTGTACCCTTCATTCTTTTAATGTGAAAGCTGCTAAGTGTGGTATCCTGTCTGTAGCTCCACAGTATTTAAATTGTTTTTCTTGTTGTTTGCAATAGTTTCTCCTTAATCTGGAAGTTATGGAATTTAGCAATAACATATCTATGAGTTTGGATCTTGGGATCACTTTCCAGTGGTTATCAATAGATTCTTTTGATTTCTATTTTGCCTCTGGTTCTAAAACTATGGGAAATTTTCCTTAATAATTTCTTGCAGTATAGTATCTAAACTCTTTTTTTGATAATTGTTTTCCAGTATCCCAACAATTCTTATACTGTCTTTCCTTGATCTGTTTCCTAGGTCAGTTTGAAAAAAATGTTTCATATTCTCTATTTTTTCATTGTTTTGATTTTGCTTTCTTATTTTTCCTGCCTTAAGAAGTTCTAATTCTATTATGTGCAAAGGGCTTGCCCTTTGATCCAGCCATACCACTGCTGGGTTTGTACCCCAAAGAGATAATAGGGAAAAATACTTATACAAAAATATTTATAGCCACACTCTTTGTGTAGCAAATAATTGAAAAATGAGGGGGTGTGTCCATTGGTTGGGGAATGGCTGAACAAATTGTGGTATCTGATGGGGATGGAATATTATTGTGCTGAAAGGAATGATGAACTGAAGGACTTCTATGTGAACTGGAAAATCCTCCATGAATTGATGCAGAGCAAAAGGAGCAGAACCAGGAGAACATTACACAAAGATGGATAAATTGTGGTGCAATTGAATATAATAGACTTTTCTACTAGCAGCAGTGCAATGATCCAGGACAATTCTGAGGAACTTATAAGAAAGAACACTATTCACATCCAGAGAAAGAACTGTGGGAGCAGAAACACAGAAGAAAAACATATTATTGATCATGTAGTATGATGGGAATATGATTAGGGTTTTGATGTTAAAAGATCACTCTACTGCAAATACGAATGACATGGAAATGGGTTTTGAACAATAATACACGTATAACCCAGTGGAATTGCTTATCAGCTCTGGGAGGGAGGAGGGCAAGGAGAGGAAAAGAACATGAATTGTATAACCATGGAAAATATTCTAAATAAAAAAAGTTCCAATTCTAGTCATTAATGAGTTATTTTCTTCAATGAGTTTTTGTATCTCTTTCCAATTGGGTGATTTTCTTTCATAAATTTTCTTGAATTATTCTTTTGTTTCTAATTTTTCCTCAACCTCTTTCATTCATTTAGCTTATGAAGTCTTTTTTGAGCTCTTCTAAAACATCTTTTTGGATGTGATGATGACTTTTTTATGTTTTAGAAGTAGATGTTTTAATTTCAGTGTTCTCTGACTTTGGACTCTAGTTTTCTCTGTCCCCATAGTAGTTATCTGTTGTATTCTTTATCTTTTGCTTATTAATTTTTAAAATGTTACAAGCCAATAAGCTTAATTGTTAGCTTTATGCTAGAGTTGGATTTTTGAACTCATTCTAAAACCTTTGCATCCCTATTAATTGGGCATCTTATCATTTGCTTTCAGTGGGGTGGAGTTGGGGGTGACTTGATTGAATAAATCAGTCAACCCCATACATTTGCTGGCTGTGTGAATGGATTTTAAGGATTTCTGTATTAATACTAACATTATACATGAAAGTTATTTTGGTTCACCAGGATATATATTTGTTTAGGAGCTAATATGTGTAAAGAATAAAAGTTTCTGGGCCATAATCCCAAGTTGAAGATCTGTCTTTATATCACACACTGTGGGAGGAGAATTAAAGGTAAACAAGAGACACCTATCTTGATTATATAACTCCGAGGAGCCTATAGCGAGTATGAATCCTCATAAGAGCAAGTATCACCTTGGATCTGTCAAGGTTGTCTTCCTGTTGTCTCATTAGGACAAAAAAGTCAAGCTATGCATTCAACATTCCAAATGAACACAGCTCATCTCCTGCTTCATGAGTTACAGGTCTGCTCAATTACTTCAAAGACCTAAAATGTTATTCTTCCAGAAGAAGCTTTTAATATTGTTAATTGCTATTAAATTCTAACCTACTAATATGATTGATATTCTACTTAGTTATTATTATAATTAACATTATGAAAAGTTAATAACTTGGTCAAACTATTTCTAAAATCATAGTTGCAATTGCCTAACTAAAGGATTATATGTGATTCCTTGTTTTTGTAATCTCTGATATATAAAGAAATAAAGGCAATTTCATTTACATATGTCCCCCAAGTAGTGAATATAATTTTTAGTTTTTTGCATGTCGCATATTCATACTCCATTTTTAAAGGAGAAATGATATATTTGTGCTTTATTGGAGTATAATCCACCCAAGTGCTTTATTAGCAAATTTAAGATACCAGAATTATAAGTATTAAATTTTTCATGAAAATGTAGGGAATCTTCTCATTTATAGCTTTGATAGAGAAGGAAGACTCATGAACAGAATTTGAACAATCTTTGTAACAATACTGTGAAGTAATATATCCAAAGCAATGATTTCAACTAATAGCCATTATCCTTAAATTGTGCTTTCTTTTATAGACTGAATAAATAAGTTAAAAGAAAAGTAATATTCTGTACTTCACTATTTAAAATCACAGCAACAAAATAGAGAGCAGGCCAACATTTTTGTCTTGACAACACCAAGTTGAACTGGGACACTGTGGAACAGTGATATCAAACTCAAATAGAAATGGATCTCTGTAGGCTGAATATTGACTTAGAAAATCACAAATTAATAACATCTACTTGGGAGATATTTTTATACTTCATTAATTACTAAACATTTCCCAAGTACATTTTAATCTGGTCCAGTATAATCCTTATGCAGCAGGACCATGTACTTAATACTTCTGCAGTAGAGTAATTCTTTTTCAGTGTCAGTGTGGCAGGCAAAGTAACTATTTCTTGTTGAATTTTAGGGTCAGGTATTCAATGGCAGCATGTGTTGAGGATTTCCATGCATGATCGTTTGACCTTTGTGGAGGTGATGGCAATGCTGCTATTTGACAGTGTCTTATATAGCCTGGTGACCTGGTATGTGGAGGCCACATTCCCAGGGAAATATGGTGTACCTCAGCCTTGGAACTTCTTCATAATGGTGAGTTCTGATATTGGAATCCTTCAAATTGCCATAGTCCATTTATTTTCAAACATCATGATTCCAACTTTTCTTACGATGTCCTTAAATTAGCCAAAGCTGACATAGACAAATGGAATTTTTCCCTAAAGGAATACTTGCCTTCCTAGCTTGGAGAAGACTTAGATTTGAAGGGAATTCAACCATAGTTCTCTAGAAGAAACACTCCCTTCAGTGGGGAAGTTCTACTAGGGGTACCCAAAAGAAAAGAAAGAGAATTTTGCAAACTAGGCTCCCTTGCATGATCTCCCATGACAATAGGACTTCTAAAATTGTCTTGAGTAAATTTTATAAAGGTAGGCTGAATTACATGCTCAGAGTAAAATTAGTTTATTAACAATGACATGTATAATTACTAACCAAGTGGGTCAGACTGTCCACCTCACCTTACTGGTCAGTAAAGCCAGTGACTCTAATGAGGAGGGGTCCCTCTTTATTAAAAAACAAACAAGAAAAAAAAGAGTCTTGGTAGTCATACTAATGGCTATACTAAGAAAGATGAGCTGACATTTAGATAAGGTTATTCACAGCCCTCCCTGACAATTAAGGAATGTTAATTGTTTTATGAGACCCACCTGTTTCTTGTAATCTTTACTAGGGGATCAAAACTACCAGACTTGCTATCTCCTTGGAAGAGATAAAAATCTCCCCTAATTATAAAAGGACAAGAAAGGACAGACAACATATCTTTTGGGGGTGTTGTCCCCAAACTTGTGGGGCTTAAAAATAACAAATAAATATCCTGAAAATATCCCAGCATATATTAACACGAGAGATAACTCTTCTTTTAATTATACCTGAGCTATATAGCCTTGAGCTCAACTAAAGGACATAGAAAGATGACTTGAGACATACACAGATTCAGTTGTAAAAATCAACACAGCAAAAAGACAATTACATTATAGGATCAATATAGTAGAAATTTGAGGCAATAGTTGATCTTTTTTGGTCCTATAATTAATCTTCTATTCAAACTTGAGTATAGCTCTTGAGCAGACAAGCTTGCTAATGGAAGCTGCACTTCATATCATATAGTCCCTCAATAGAGTATATATATATATACATATATATATATATACACATACTCTATCTTCTGAAATTCTTCCCCTAATTTTTACCTTTTCCTGTCTTCTCTAGAAATAGGCTTGTTCTTTGAACCCATTCTTCCTTCCCAAAGATAGGATGGATTCTCTAAGGGGAGAATGGCATATGTTCTATATTTTTTGCTTAGCATTGTTGCAACTAAAATCTGTGATGAAGAGAAACTGAAGAACAAAGTTCTGAGCATGACCAGTTTATTAGCAAAGCTAGCAGTTGCCAATTAAATTAAATACCAAGCCCCTCAGAGGACAAATGTATTTGACTATCAGAGAAACTTTTTATACAAATGGTTACATGAAGTACAGTGATGTGACTGGTGTATAACAAAGGTAAAGGGTGGGTTATACATTTTGCTTAATCATGCTGACTTGCAAGAAGGGGTCTCCAGAGTCCATAGCAATGGGGAAAACAACAGAATTGAACAACATCTGCTGGAATGTCCTGTGCCAGATAGCACTCAATACCAGAAATACCTAGTTTTAGGCAAAACATATCCTGACATTCTATTTATAATTCTTATCTTCCTCATGAGACAGGACCAATGTTTAGCCCTTAAAATTAGGGAACCTAAACTGTAAGTTCTACTACTAAGTACCTATATAAGTATACTATATAAGTAAATCCAAATCTGATCCAAAGATATTAATAATCAATTATTAAAACTTTAAACTATTAATCAATAATCTAAATTTCATGTTACATACTTTGATTCTATAGAGCCATCTCCATTGAATCACCAGCTGTAAACCAAACTGATATGTTCAGACATTTTCAGCAGGCACTGCAAAACAAGAACTACAGGTTTTACCATTTTATACAAGGCCAGCCATGAAAGGTTTAATTGTTATTACTGGTGCTGGTTGACTGTTACAAATGGCCTAGCAAAAAGTGATGTCTCTCATGCCTTCTTCAAGTGCATGTCATGATAGTTGGGAATGGCTTGGGAATTCTTTGGTACTATAGTTTTTATACCTATGGCTGGCATATTGACAAAAATCCTTTGGGAACAGTCTTTTGGCAAGTTAGCCTTACAGAAGAAATGGCACATGAAAAAAGTTTCCTCTTTTAGTCCTGCCCTTTCTTCTTTCACTATTTCCTTCTACACCAGTGTTTTGCTTTTAATCAGTTCCCCTATTCCCCATCCTTATTTTACTTCCTTTTCTCCTCCCTCCATTCTTATTCCCCTCTTATTTTTCTTTAGGGTCTTTTTAAGCTACTCTACACACTCCTCCTCCCTAGTATTGCTTCCCTCCCCACCCTTCTCCTTCTCTATATGACACAAATTAATCCTCTGTCCTAATGCATCTGATTATTCTTCCCTCTTTAATTTCAATTAACTTAATTTCAATTAAGAATTAAGTATTTCCTTTCTCCAACCTGTTTACCCTTCCAGTGTATTGGTCTTCTGCTCTGTTTCCCCCCACTCCCTTCTTTATGAAATATAAATTTACCCCATTTTGTTTCTTTTCCCATTTCTTTTAATATTATCTTTTTTTACCTGTAGTTTTATATATAATACATATATATTTATACATGAATATGTATCTTGACATTTCATCCTATATAGTTTGTCACTGTTGCCTCTAAGTATACTTCTTCTAGCTACCCTGATGATAATAACAATTTTTAAGAGTTGCCAGTATCATCTTTTCTCATAGGAATACAAATCATTTGAACTTATTGGGTCCCTTAAGAAATTTTTTGGTTTCCCCCCCCCCCTCTCTTAATTACCTTTTGGTGATTCTCTTGACTTCTGTGTTTGGGCATCAAATTCTCTGTTTAAGCCCAGTCTTTTCTTTATGAATGCTTGGAAATCTTCTATTTTATTAAATGACCATACTTTCCCCTGCAAGAATACAGTTAGTTTTGCTGGATATTTGATTCTTGGTTGTAGACCCAGTTCCCTTGCTTTCTGGAATATATTCCAAGCCTTCTGGTCTTTCAATGTAGATGCAGCCAGATCCTGTGTTATCCTAACTGTGGCTCCCTGGTATCTGGATGACTTCTTCTTAGCAGCTTGTAATATTTTTCCCTTGGTCTGGTAGTTCTTGAATTTGGCTATAACATTCCTGGGCATTGTCAATTGGGAATTAAATGTAGGAGGTGATCTGTGGATTCTTTCAATCTCCACTTTTCCCTCTTGTTTGAGAATGTCAGGGCAGTTTTCTTGGATAATTTCCTTTAGGATGAAGTCTAGGCTTTTCCTTTTGTCAGGATCTTCCAGTAGTCCACTAATTCTTAAATTGTCTCTCCTTGATCTGTTTTCAAGATCTGTCATTTTGTCTATGAGATGTTTCATATTTTTCTCAATTTTTTCATTCTTTTGATTTTGTTTTACAGATTCTTGCTGTCTTGTGAAGTCATTTGCTTCTAGTTGTTGGATTCTAACTTTTAAAGACTGGATTTCATCCTTGGCTTTTTGGTCATCCTTCTGGTCTGATTTTCTTTGTAGGTCATCTTTCACCTTCTTTGCTTCATTTTCAAGCTGGTCAATTTTAGCTTTCAAGACACTATTTTCTTGTTTTAGTCCATGTATTTCCTTTTTCCAATTGTCTTCAGCCTCTCTTGATTTTTTTTTGAGTTCTTGAATTAATTGAATTTTAAGTTCTTGAGTTAATTGAATTTTGAGATCTTCCAAAGCCTGTGTCCAGTTTGCTGGAGTTTCTTTGGTTTTGCTTGGAGTTCCTTGATTTTCTTTTATTTCATTTGCTCTTTGTTCACTTCCTGAAAAGAAGCTGTCAATTGTAATTTCTTTTTTCTTTTTCTGTTGTTTACTTATATTTTTTCTTTCTTTCCCCCCTGTAATCTTGCTCCTCTGATTATTTGCTGGATCTGTGGGTTTGGGCTATTCTGTCCTGAAGGGGCTTCTTCTCCGCTCTGCTGATTGATTGGGTTAGGCTGATGGTTTTAATGAGCCCTGAGGTTAAATCTTTCCCAGCTGGCAGCAGAAGCTGAAGGTGTAGGTGCTTACAGCTACTTTCAGTGCAGTCTATGGGGGAAGGGTGTTGGAGCATCTCTGCCCTCTGAAGACTTCTTATCTGCCCTATTGATAAAATTAAGCCACTGCATAGTTGATCTGCAGAGCTGGATGTACCCTGAGGCCAAAACCCTGAGAAGGGGGGTGGGACAAGATGGAGTGTTTTGGCTGTGACTAGGCTTCCCTCTCTGTGCTTCTCCAGCTGCCTCCCTGCCATCTGTGTTAAACAGCCTGAGCCTGGCACACCTGTGCCAGCAAGCACTCCCTCTGGACTAGCTCCCTTGCCCGCCCAGAGATTTCAGAAACCACTAGAGATTCAACACAATAGGTGGGGGAGGAGGCCTGGGATCTTCCTTCTTCCTTTCCCTTAAACCTGACAGTTCAAGAATTTAGACTTTTTTTTATATACCTTTTAAGTTGAGTTCAGCAGGAGGATCCCCCAGCTCTGTCCTGTTGTTAGATTTGGTTTTCTGTCCCTTTGAAGCACTTTGTTTTTGATTAATGTGGTAGGATTTTCAGAGGTCTGGAGTTTTGCTGTGTATAAGCTGCCATCTTTCCAGAATTCTCATTTGTATTTGAGAGCCAATGTTGTGCACACACATATCTTATTGATCTTCAAAATTGTGTGCGCCATTTAATTTTTTAAAAATTCATATTTATTTTCATTCATATATTCATTTTTGCTCACTTTATATAAATCTGATTCTAATTCATTCCCCCCAGGAGGATATTATGATTATATTAATAGAATGGTACTATAGTATTGTTCTCCTATAAACTAAATGCCCTATCAATTTATAAGGTTCATGGTCTCCATTATTTGTAATTCATATGATAATTCAAAATTGTTGCTTACTATACTAGGATTATACTAATATATATTATTCAGTCAAAAGTCACCAATAGGATTTATTGCTTATGTTTATTACAACGAAGAAATGAGGCATCAGTTTACACTTGTCTTTATTAATGAAATTTGTAATGTGGAGAAAAAGGGAGGTACACAGTAGTGCCAATATTGTTCCTTAGTTCTGTTCGATTTCAGATATGAGTCATAGTCAATAGCTAATCACATAGAAGAGTTTATCATGAAGTGGCTCAGCTATATTTATGTGGAAAAATTTCTTTTATGGGAGTCAAGAAAGTTTTACCTTAATTTTCCTAATTTTGGCCCCCATAACTTTTCCCTCCATAGACAGACATCGAAACTGCAAGAGCACATGGTATTTCCCTTGAATGATTGACTAGTGAGAAGTCCTTATGAGAAGTCAGACACTTGTGCCTGAAATTAAAACTTAGAATATTTATTATTCCATTAAATAAAAGCAGATTAAAGTCCCAAGCCCTCAAAGAGCAAAATTTTACCAAGTACAGCTTAGAGCTAATATTGTTATTTTTCTTATGTCCGTTTTCTCATATAATTGTCATGTCATCTTATTGAACTTTCATATAAGAATAATTATATTCTGGATTTTTATTCATAAATAGTGAATACCATTTCACACATATGGTGAATAGTTGAGTTATATACTAATTATTAACAGATACAACTTAATGATTTTCTAAATGACCTTAAGTGAAACACTACTTAAAGTTGATTTAGAGTTGTGTTATGTGATTGTGATGAAATACTATTGGAAAAAATCTGTAAAGAATTACATGGACTGATGTAAAGTGAAGTGAACAAAACCAAAAGAACATTGTACATAATGACAACAATATTTTTGATGATCAATTATGAATGACTTAGTTATTCTCAGCAATATGATGCAATCCCAGAAACTTGGATGAAATGAAAAATGCCATATATCTTCTGAGAAAGAACTGATAGAATCTGAATGCAGACTGAAACATACTATATTTAGCTTTCTCTACTCTTTTTTTTGTTTTAGATCTCTTCCACAAAATGACTAATATGGAAAAATGTTTTACATGATAGCACGTGTAAAATCTATTTTAGATTACTTATCATCTTAGGGAGCAGGGAAGGATGGGAGAGAGGGAATTTGGGAAGGAGGGGGATAATTTGGAACTCAGAATTTTTTAAAATGTTAAAAGTAGTTTTTACATGTAATTTGGGAAAATAAAATATTTTAAAAAGAACAGAAGAAGAAAATGAAGTTAAGTTGCAAATTTTTCTATTTTAGCAGGTAGAGTTCCTCATACTGTGCTACTACAGTTTTATACCATACTGTCAGCAAAAGCTTTCAGAGCTCTCAGTCCACAGGTAGTATGTGTGAAAGGGAATTCTGGGTTCTCTATGAGTTCACACCTTACTTGATGCTAGGTGAGAACAAGCCAGAAATTTAAGAGTTGAGGAGCTCACAAACCACTTAGTGAGTTCACACCTTACTTGAGAACAAGCCAGAAACTTAAGAGTTCATACACTTAGAAAAGTGTGGTTCCAAAAGTGAGAACTCAGACAATTTGGAAACTGTGATTGGCCCTTGTGAAAAGGAGCAGGAATAGGAAACAACCATGAAAGTCATGAAAATCACTGAGCAGTCAGTCTAGTGAAGAAGTCTGGTGAAGGAGGTCTGGTGAAAGATTGTAGTAGAGAGTCATTCCAAGAAAGAAGTTGGATTCAAGAAGAAAGTTGGCTCAAAGAAGATAGTTGGCCTCAGGAGCCACCTTCAACTTCAGTCATTGTCTTGGATGAGTGGATAGATAGCTGATTTTCCCTTCCTGTCTTCTAGAGATAGTTTAATTCTGATTGAAGGTTAACAAGTCCTGGCTGAGCCAAGCACTGGAACAATATTTAGTTAGATAGGTTAATGTCTTTTCTACCCTTTTTTACTTTCACTCTTTCTATCTCTTTTATAAATAAAAGATTTGTAATTTTCATATATTTAGCCAAACTACTAATTTTAACACTTACATATGGAAGTTGGACACATTGTCTTAAGGAGATTAAGGCCCTTTGCTGGCACTGGGGGCAAGACTGTCGCATTGCTCATATTTGGGCCATACTCTTGGATCAAAGTCCCAGGGTGAGGAGGAACACTAACACATCAGCACTTGCCACAGGGGAACTGGTCACAGCTCTGGGAGGTGAGGTTGGGGGGAAGAATGCAGAGTACAGGCCAGCAAAGTAGTAAATACTCCTTTTCTTAGGCTTTAACACCTTAGAAGAACTGAATATTTACAAAACTCCAGGACTAGTTCTGAAAACAGCTGCACAAAAAAACCTAAAGCTTAGAATAGTGCCCCTTACAAACCCAGGAACAGAGCCCTACTTTAACTGCTCTTAAAATTAAAAGTGGAGAAATAGGATAGGAAAATAAACAAATAGCAAGAAAAGAAACTGGCCAAAGAAAATTATTTTGGTGACAGAGAATATCAAAATACAAACTCAGGAGAAGACAATGAAGTCAAAACTGTACCATTCAGTTCCTCAAAGAAAAATCTAACTTGGTCTAAGGCCCAAAAACAATTCCTGGAAAATCTCAAAAAGGATTTCAACAAATAAGAGAGGCAGAAAATAATTTGGAAAAGAAATGAGAGTGATGCAAGAAAATAATGAAAAAAGAATCAACAGTTTGGTAAAGGAAGTACAAAAAACACTAAAGAGAAGAACTCCTTAAAAATCAAAATTGACTAAATGGAAAATGAGGTACAAAGGCTAACTAAAGAAAATATTTTTTTAAATTAGAATTACCCAAGTGGAAGCTGATCACTCCAGAAGATATTAAGAAACAAACAAAATCAAAAGAATGAAAAAAATAGAAGAAAATATGAAATATCTCATTGATTAACAACTGACCTAGAAAATAGATAGATCCAGAAGAGCTTAAGAATTGTTGGACTATCAAAAAGCCATCATGAAAAAAAACCCAGCTTAAATACCATCTTTTAAGAAATTGTCAAGGAAAATTGCCTTAATATTCTGGAAGCAGAGGATAAAATAGAAATGGAAAGAATCATCTCCTGAAAGAGATCCCAAAATGAAAACTCTCAGGAATATTAGAACCAAGTTCCAGAGCTCCCAGGTGAAAGAGAAAATATAGCAAGCAGTCAGAAGAAACAATTCAAATTTCATGGAGTCACAATAAGAATAACAAGATTTAGCAACTTCTACATTCAGAAGTTCTGGTATATGGTATTCTGTGAGGTAAAGGAACTAGGACTACATCTAAAAATCATATACTCAGCAAAAGTGGATATAATCCTTTAGAGAGAAAAATGGGTATTCAATGAAATAGAGACTTTTCAAGAATTCCTGCTGAAAAGTCAGAGCTGAGTAGAAAATTTGACTCTCAAATACAAGAATCAAGAGAAGTTTAGAAAGGTAAACAGGAAAGAAAGATCATAAGGGATTCAATAATTTTAAACTGTTTACATTACTACATGAGAAAGTGGTACCTCTATAAAAATTGACCACACAAAATGGATAAAATTGGAACATTAATGCACTGCTGGTGGAGTTGTGAACTGTCCCAACCATTCTGGAGAATGATTTTTTAACTATACCCAAAGAGTTTTTAAACCATACATACCCTTTGACCCAGCAATACCACTATTATAACCCAAGATATTTTTGAAAAGAGGAAAGGACTTGTTTATACAAAAATATTTATAGCAACTCTCTTTGTGGTAGAGTCTCAATACAGGCTGAAACATAAATATATTTCACTTTATTTCTTAATTTTTATTTTGTTTGTTTGAATTCTCTTTCACAAAATGACTAATATGGATAGATGTCTTATATTATTATCATATTATATTACTATTATACATGTAGATTCTATAACAGATTGCTTGCCATCTCAGGAAGGGGGTAGAGAAGGGAGAGAAGTAGGGCAAAATTTGGCTCAAATTAAAAAAAAACTAAGGATAAAAAGTTATTTCATGTAATTGAGGAAAAAAAATAAAAATTTTTAAATTGACCATATTTTAGGGTACAAAACATTATAGTTAAATATAGTAAAGCAGAAATATTCCTTTCAGACCATAATGCAATAAAAATTGTATGTAGTAAAAATTAACTGGAGATCAAATAACCTAATCTTTAAGAATGAGTGGGTTAAAGAACAAGTTATAGAAACAATAAACAATTTTATTAAACAGATTGATAATAATGGAGCAACATACCAAAATCTATGGGAATAGCAAAAAGCAGTAATTAGGGAAAATTTATATATCTAAATGCTTATATATCAATAAAATAGAGAAAGAAAAAAAAAACGAATTAGAAACACAATTTAAAAAACTAGAAAAAGAACAAATTAAAAATCCCCAAGTAAATACCAAATTGGAAATCCTAAAAATCAAAGGTAAGATCCATAAAATTGAATGTTGAGAAAATCATTGAATTAATAAATAAAAGTAGTAGTTCATTTTATGAAAAAACCAACAAAATAGATAAACCATTAGTTAATAGGAGTTTTTAAAAGAGAGAACAACTTGTGATATATGGTTGTAGTGGAATACTATTGTGCTATAAGAAATTATAAGTAGGATGCTCCTAGAAAAATCTGGAAAAACTTACATGAATTGATATAAGATGAAATGAGTAAAACCAGGAGAACATTATACACAGTAACAGCAATATTGCACAATGATCAATTGTAAATGCCTTTACTGTTCTCAGCAATGCAATGATCCAAGACAATTCCAAAGGACTTAGGATGAAAAATGTTATCCACCTCCAGAGAAAGAGCTGATGAAGGCTTAATGCAGATCGAAGCATGCTTTTTAAAACTTTCTTCATTTTTCTTGTGTTTCTTTTTGTGATCTGTTTTCTTCTACAACATAATATGGAAAATGTGGGAGGGGTAGAAATCTGTCCACTTTACAGAGAAAGAACTGATGGAATCTGAATGCAAATTAAAGCATACTAATTTTTCACTATATTTTCTTCTTTTTCTATGAAGAAATTTTGATATGTCTTCTTCCACAATATAACTAATACTGAAATATTTTTTGCATGATTGCACATGTATAATCTATATCAAATTCCTTATTGTCTCAGGAATGAGGGAACGGAGAGAATTTGTAACTTATTATAAGAAAAACAAATGTCAAAGTGTTTGTAAGGCTGTCAGATGTTTTGTAATTCATTCATTAGATAGAGACATTTTTGATACAATGGTTTCTCATATTTCACGATATAAGAAAGATTTTAGATAGAAACAAGAACACACACAATTCCATGTATTTAACTCTTATTGCCAATTAGGTGATATTAATTCAGTCAAATCCATTTTTAAATGATCAGTTCTTAGAAAATCATTTACCTTATTATCCTGGCTTTTCATAATAGTCATGCATTAATAGTTTATATCAGTGGTTCCCAAACTTTTTTGGCCTACCACCCCCTTTCCAGAAAAAATATTACTTAGCCCCCTGGAAATTAATTTTTAAAAATTTTAATAGCAATTAATAGTAAAGATAAATGCACCTGTGGCCATCACCACTCTCCTGAATCGTTGTAGCGTCCACCGGGGGCGGTAGAACCCAATTTGGGAATCACTGGTTTATATAGTGATTACCACATGCTAGACTTTTTTTTTTATTGGTTTGTAAATCTTAAAGAGTTTCAGAGCCATGCCTTCTGTAGTCCTTTAAAGTGTTTAGTTTTCCATTATAATTTAAAATTTTGAAATGGAACAACAAATTTGTTAATTTTAAATGCCAATCAGAAAAGGCATTTTTTAAGTGTTAGAGTATTTTGTCCAATTGAATTACTATAATGTCTGAATAATTACCATGCTCATCCTTTGTACAAGTAAATCATTGTGTTAAGCACTTCACAATTGTGTGCTTCTCCCAACAAACATAGGAGGTAGGTGCAAATATTTTATGTTTTTGCTTCAGAACAAAAAATTCAATCAAATCAATTCTTGATTTAAAATTACTACTGGCAATATATAATTCTCATTTCCTCCAAGGATCCACTATTTTTGGTTGGCTTGTGTTCCAAAAATTCATGGTGGCATTCTCAAACTGTTCATTTCTTTGTCACCCAAAGAGCCAAATCAATTCTTTTTATTCTCCTGATTTAACTCTATAAATGTACCTTAAGAGAGCATATAAAGGACATCTTTTATTATTGGAGATTATTTTTTTTACTTTACTTTAATTACTGGAGAAAATATAAGATTACTTATATCTTTTTAGATATAACTCAGGCAGGAAAAGCTATTTACTATATTTTTTTACAAAAGTCCTTTAGCATAACTATTTAAATCATACCAAAAAAAATTTTTAAAAATCAGTTAATTATATATTTGTTAAATTTACACATAACCCTTTAAAGTCTTAAGAAATTTCTTTTGTAATCTTAAATTGGTTAGGGAAAGGAGGCATGCAGTACTTATCAAAAAGGAATTTTTAAAAAACTTCCTCAAATCTTATCAAAACCCTTCCTCAAATCTCTTTTCTCAAAATTCTAAATCCTTTACATTCAAACCCCTCTATTCATATTGTGTCAGTGCAAATAGCTTCCAACTTTCCTTTAATTCTCTACCTAGTTTTCTCTTATCCCTACTTGCTTAAAACTTTCTTCCATTTCTTTTTATATCACTCCAGAGGACTTGGATTAAAGTCCTTCAAAACTGGTCCTTTTGTGGTAGCTCTGTGGCTTAGTGCATAGAGAGGCAGGCCTAGATGATGAGATGTCCTGGTTCAAATCTGGCCTCAGACTCTTCCTACCTGTGTGATCCTGGACAAGTCACTTAACCTCAATTGCCAAGTCCGTACTACTCCTCTGCCTTGGAAACAATACTTAGTATTGATTTTTTTTAAAACTGGTAAAGCCCAGGGAGAGCTTTTTTTTACTTTTAAAATTTTTTACAAGTTACATGTAATACCAAATTTTCACAGAAGTTTTCTGAAATTATAGGATCTAAATTGTCTCCTTCCCTCCCTGCTCCTGGAGCTGGCAAGCAGTTTGATTTGGGTTATACATGTGTTATCATGCAAAACACACTGCTACAGTGTTCACTTTTGTAAGAGGATAATTATATAAAACCAAAACCCCCAAACGAAAACCAAATAAACCAAAGTGAAAAATTGTATGCTTTGATCTGTATCCTGACTCCAAAAGTTTTTTCTGTGGATGAGGAGAGCATTCCTTGTCGTAAGACCCTGAGAATCGTCCTGGATCATTGTATTTCTAAGAGTAGCTAAGTTAAAGAGTTGATCATTACACAATATTGCTGTGTACAATGTTCTCCTGGTTCTGCTTCTTTCACTCTGCATCAGTTCATATAGGTCTTTCCAGCTCTTTCTGAGATCATCCTGTTCATCTTTTTTTTTAATTTAAACATTTATTAATATTCATTTTTAACATGGTTACATGATTCATGCTCCACCTTTCCCCTTCACCCCCCGCACTCCCCACACCTATGACTGATGCACATTTCCACTGGTTTTGTCATGTGTCCTTGATCAAGACCTATTTCCAAATTGTTGGTAGTTGCATTGGTGTGGTAGTTTCGAGTCCACATCCTCAATCATGTCCACCCCAACCCATGCGTTCAAGCAGTTGTTTTTCTTATATGTTTCCTCTCCTTCAGGCCTTCCTCTGAATGTGGGTAGCGTTCTTTACCATAAATCCCTCAGAATTGTCCTGGGTCATTGTATTGCTGCTGATACAGAAGTCCATTACATTCGATTTTACCATAGTATATCAGTCTCTGTGTATAGAGTTCTTCTGGCTCTGCTCCTTTCACTCTGCATCACTTCCTGGAGGTCTTTCCAGTTCATCTGGAATTCCTTCAGTTTATTATTCCTTTTAGCACAATAGTATTCCATCACCCGCATATACCACAGTTTGTTCAGCCATTCCCAATTGAAGGACATACCCTCATTTTCCAGTTTTTTGCCACTACAAAAAGCGCAGCTATAAATATTTTCGTACAAGTCTGTTTATCTATGATCTCTTTGGGGTACAAACCCAGCAATGGTATGGCTGGATCAAAGGGCAGGAA
>NC_058130.1:133607866-133629607 GCF_016433145.1 Gracilinanus agilis | reverse complement strand
GGCAATGGGGGTCAAGTGACTTGCCCAGGGTCACACAGCTGGGAAGTGTCTGAGGCCAGATTTGAACCTAGGACCTCCCGTCTCTAGGCCTGGCTCTCAATCCACTGAGCTACCCAGCTGCCCCCTATAGCTGCTCTTTTTGAAGTGGCAAAGAATTGGAAATTGAGAGTATGTCCATCAATAGGGGAATGGCTGAAAAAATTGTGGTATATGTTGGTAATGGAATACTAGTGTGCTATAAGAAATGATAAGCAAGATGATTTCAGAAAAAGCTGGAAAGATCTATGGGAACTAATGCAGAATGAACTAAGAAAAACTGGGAGAACAGTATATATAATCACAACAATACTGGATGATGATTATCTGTGAAAACTTGGCTATTTTCAGCAAAGCACTGATCTGAGATAATCCTGAAAGATTTATGATAGGGAACTTTATCTACTTCCAGAAAAAGAACTGTCAGAATCATCTTTCACATCACTATATTTATGGTTTTATTTTGGGGTTTTGGTTATGTATGAGTTTGCTCTTACAACAGTGACCAATATGGAATCACGTTTTGCATGACAATAAAAAATGAAAAAAGAATTATAAGTTTTTATCATATAAAACCAATTATAGGTTTTAAAAGCTTTCTTTGAGGCCTTTTGGACAATTACAATTGATTAAAGTCTTATAATTCTTGTAAGTGATAGTAAAAAACAGCACAACTGCAAAATTTAAGGTCATAGATTTCGATAAGTGGGTTGACTGTGGAGAAGTCATCACTCCCTTTCTCAAAGTTAACCTCATTTATGCTAGAAAAGCATCCATCCATTCATTCATTTTACAGAGAAGTTTGGCCATAACCAGGAGGATCAGTCAGATCTCAATTATGTTTTCTCAATTTATAGTCTATTATTTAAAAACAACTTTCATTTTGGTGTTGATACTTAAATGTATAAAGAAAATTATAAGCACTTTTTCTTTGGCTGTGAATGGTTTTAGTTCCAAATTGCCTCTTCCTTTCACAAAGTTTGTGATGTTTTCCAAAACAGTAGGTTATTGAATGGTTATGTCTAATTGAGCATATTATTCCTTATCATTGTGCTTAATAATGACAACTACCTACTCTGCCACCAGGTAAGCAAAATAGGAATACACATCAAACTGATGAATCATTAAATGTCTGCTCCAGCCTGCAAAGCCTCCATGAAATCCTTAGAGCCAGACTTGGCAATGGTACTCAAGTTACTGATCAAATCAGCTTTTGTCAATGCCAGTTTTCACCAAAGTCTGTCTGCACCTGAGGGTTGGAGATGATGTCAGTCTTCAGCTCTTTACTGCTGTCCAATTTGGAAAGATCTGTCTCTCTGTCTCTCTCTCCTCTCTCTCTCTCTCTCTCTCTCTCTCTCTCTCTCTCTCTCTCTCTCTCTCTCTGTCTCTCTCTCAACAGGTCTTGTCCAAGCTTCAGAGGCTTTGGAAATGATCTTTCAAAGGAAGATTTCTTTATTGCAGTAGAAGATGTTGATAATCAAGGACATGAACTGGACAATCTCTACCTAGAAAACAAAGATCTCCAACCCCCTCCTTTTCTTATACTTCTTCAAGTATCTTGAGCGGTTATGACTAAGAAGGCTGGTGCAGGGAAGTGCTGAGTCAAGAGGCTCCAAAGACTGAAGAGTTGGCACAAGAAAGATCCAACATATTATTTTAATATTAAATAACAAATTTATTTCATTTTTGCTGCAAGTATTTCAGATAAAGGACTAATTTCTCAAATACATAGAGAACTAAGTCTAATTTATAAAATAAAAGTCATTCTCCGGTTGAAAAATGGTTAAAGGATATAAATGGACAGTTTTCAGAGGAAGAAATCAAAACCATCTATAGTCATATGAAAAAATGCTCTGTCACTCTTTTTTTTCCTAAATCTCTCTTGATTAGAGAAATGCAAACTAAAACAACCCTAAAATACCACCTCACATCTATCAGATTGATTAATACAACTAAAAAGGAAAATAATTCATGTTGGAGAGGATATGAGAAAATGGAGACAATACTATGCTGTTGGTGGAATTGAGATCTTATCCAGCTACTCTGGAGAACAATTTATAACTGTACTCAAAGGACTCTAAAACTATATCTACCATTCAATTCATCAATACCATTATTAGGTCTGTATTCCAAGGAGATAAAAAATAATGGGAAAAGGACATATTTATACAGAAATATTTATTGCAGCTTTTTTTGTTGTAGCAAAGAATTATAAATTTAGGGGTTGTCCATCAATTGGGGAATAGCTGAACAAGTGGTTTATGATAGTTGTGGAATACTATTGTACTATAAGAAATAACAAGCAGGATAATTTTAGAAAAATCTGGAATGAAGTGAGCAAAACCAGAAGAATATTGTGCATAGTGACAGCAATATTTTTTCCTTCTTAATTTTATTTTATTTAAAAACTTTTCCCATGGTTACATGGTTCTTGTTATCTCCCTTCCCTCTTCCTTTTCCCCTCTCAGAGTTGCCAAGCAATTTCACTGGGTTATACATATATTATCACTGAAATCCTATTTCTGTATTATTCATTTTTGTAATAATTTTTAAAACCAAAACCACAAATAATATACCCATATAAACAAGTGATAAATCATAGTTTTTCTTCTGGATAAATCATAGGATCTTCTGGATGAACTCCCTCAGTTCTTTTTTTAGATGTGGGTATCATTCTTTCTCATAAGCCCCTCAGAATTGTCTTGGCAACAATATTTCTTGATAAACAATTGTGAATGACAGTAATTCTTAGCAATATAGTGACCCAAGAGTCTCCCAGAAACTCATGATGAAAAATACCATCAGCCCTCTGAGAAAAAAACTGATGGACTCTGAAATCAGACTAAAACATTTTGTTTCATTTTTTCCCTTTTTTTTCTATTTGAGATCTCTTCCACAAAATGAATAATATGGAAAAATGTTTTACATGACTGCACATGTAAAATCTTTATCTGATTGCTTACCATCTCAGAAAGGGTCAAGGGTAGGGAAAGAGTATTAGACAGTCAGAATAAGCGAGAGAATTTGGAACTTAAAACTATAAAATTAATGTTAAATTGTTTTTACATGTAATGGGGAAAATAAAATATTTTTTAAAAATTCAAATCATAGTTTATATTTTGTCAGTAAACTACCTCCCTTTAAAAAAATTAGCCTCTAATTGCTTTTTAGATCTGTCTTTCATTTCCACAATTTCCAATGTGGCCAGTATGCAAAACATATAGAGAAAAGAAACATTTTCTTTTCTGAAGACTTTTGAAAGTTTTACTTTTTACAGTCTTTTTCCTACAGAAGAAAGCATAATGGGGAAAATAACTTGGAAACACCTGAAATCTCTAGTAAAATGCCTTTTTGAGGACAGCAATAAAAGCACACCTTTTCTTTGAGGTTTTATGGTCCGATGAATTAGGACCAGCTCAACATGCTGCTACTCTGCCAGAGGCAACAAAACTGCAAAACGGGGAATGAGCCCAGCCTGAACCACTCCATATAGGTAGAAGGTAGGGTGGGGGACCATCTCAGCCTAAGCCACTCCATATGAGTAGTGAAGGCAGAGAGGGCAGGAACCAGTGAACTCCCAAGTGGCAGCAAAACACCTAAGGCAGCAAAGTAGCAGAGTGGGGAACCAGTCCAGCATAATATTAAAGAACATTTTTCAACCCTTGAAATTGGAAAGAGTTCAACTTCTCATTAAGAGTTCTGATTTTCCAAGCATTGAAAATGATCCATGGACACACTGAACCATACATCGTTCTCTGAGAACAGGGAATAATCTTTTAATAAGCTGGTTCTCCCCCAAACCACAGCTTTATTTTTTTTAAGACACCATTGTGTCTTAAAGTGTCCTTGCCAAAAGTTGATTCATTGCTATTGTCCCTAAACATGTAGGATAAAGTCAAGCACATGGAACCTTTTTTTCCTGATAATATTATATCCCAGGGAGGTAGCCTAGATTATAGTGCACAAGAAGAGGTGAGTATACATACATCATGTAATAGCACAGAACTAGATAGAATCTAGAAGTTGACCAGCCAGGGTCCATTATGGTTATTTGACTATAGGTCAGAATGGAACACAATAGCAAGGCAGGACTGTGCAGGATTCAGGGCAGACAGGCCAAAACCATCAATTCTTGTCTTAGTATAAAATATGAGAAGCAGGGTAGGGCTAGGCTGAGCTGGGGGAACTTTTTCAAATGAAGTACTCAATGCTCCTCCCCTACATTCTAGTTGTGAGTGTGTGTGTTTCTAGGTTAGACATACAATTTAATTAATAATATGTTTTAAAGACAAAATACAACTTTATGGCAAAAAAACTGGAAACTGAGGGGTTGTCTGT
This sequence comes from Gracilinanus agilis, assembly GCF_016433145.1. Lineage (NCBI taxonomy): Eukaryota > Metazoa > Chordata > Mammalia > Didelphimorphia > Didelphidae > Gracilinanus > Gracilinanus agilis. Next base: position 133,625,233 of record NC_058130.1, on the reverse strand, counting down.
CATTCAGAGAATGGATATATGGTTGTAATAGAATACTATTCCTAAAATCCAGGAAAGACTTATATGAACTGCTGCAAAGTGAAGTGAGCAGAAGCAGGAGAACAATGTACATCATAACAGAAATATATAGTGATCAACTGCAAAGGACTAAACCATTATCAGCAAAGCAAGTCTCTAAGATAACTACAAGGAACTCATGATGAAAATACTATCCATAACCAAAGAAGGCACTATTGGAATCTGAGTGCAGTTAAAAGCTTGCCATCTTCCACTGTATTTCCTTCATGAGATTTCTATTGTATGTGTGATATATGTCTTCTATCATGATGAGCACTATGGAAATATATATTACACAAAAGTATGGGTATAATCTATATCTGACTATTCCCTAGGAAAGGGGAAAAGTCTGAATTTTTAAATGTTAAAAAATGTTTCTACATATAACTAAAAAAATACAAAAATTGGGAATTTTAAAAAAAGATATAATTTTAATTAAGAAAAACACAGCATCTTTTTTTTATATAACTGAGTTGATATATGCTTTCCTTTAAAACTGTTAAATTTTTACCTCCCTGAAATTAGTATAATAACTATGTACACTCAAAGAATTTAATTTTGGATGAATCCCTAGCTAGTAATTGATGGCTATCTTTGTAGTCTTTTTTTGGTGTTAATACCAATGACAGAAAAAAAAACAATAGATTAATCATGGGATTTATATGCTTCTTTTTGCTAATTTAATTTTCAGGGAGTTCTGGTATTTGGCTATTATATTCTGAGGAGTTATCAGTTTGGAATCTCTTTTAGGAGATGATCAGTAGATTCTTTCAATTTCTATTTTACCACCTAGCTCTAACAATGCATTTTTTCTTTTTCATCCCCTCTGTATCATTTATATTTTTTATTATATTTCCTCCCCAGTTATGTGTACAAACAATTTTTGACATTTGTTTTCTGATATTTTGTGATCCAAATTCTCTCCCTTGCTCCCTCCCCTGACCCATCCCCTGAGATGGCAAGTAATTTGATACATTATTCATGTACCATCATGCAAATCCATATTAACATATTCATCAGTTTGTAAAAGAAGACATATATTACTCCCACAAGAAAAAACTCATGAAGGAAACTAAGGAAGTGACTGGTAAATTCTTTCAATTTCTCCTTACCCCTTTTGTTTGAGATTATCAGGATTGGGTGTTTTTTTTTCCTGATAATTTCTTGTAATTTGGTGTCTAGGCTTTACATTTTTTTTATCATGACTTTCAAGTAGTTCAATGATTCTTAGATGATCTCTCCTGGATCTCCTTTCCAGGTTAATTTTTTCCTCAGTGAAAAAGTTCAGATTTTCTTCTATTTTTTATTCTTTTGATTTTGTTTCATTGTTTCCTAATGCCGTGTATAGTCATTAGCTTCCATTTGCCCAATTCTAATTTTCAGAGAGTTATTTTCTTCTTTGAGCTTTTGTACTTCCTTTTCCATTTGGCCAGTTTGGGAAATTCCTTTCTTCAGTGAATTTTTTTAATATCTTTTATTAAGCTATTGATGCTTTCATTTCGTTCTCAATTTTTCTTTTAACTCGCTTATTATTTGATTTCTTAATCTCTCTTCTTAAACTCTTCCATTAGTGCTTTTTGGGTCTGATACCTTTCACACTTTTTTTTGAGGCTTCACATACTTACATTTTTGCTTTGTTGTCCTCTTCTGAGTTTGTATTTTGATTTTTCCTGTCAGCAAACTAACTTTATTCCAGATTTTCTTCTTCTTTTGTTCATTTTTCCAGCCTTTTTCATAAATTTGCCTGTATGTTGAAGTTCAGCTCTATTTTTCGGGTGGAGGGAATATTGTTTCGACCTTGTATTGTGGTCTACTCTGGTGTTTTTAGTTGGCATGGCTGCATTTGGGTACTGCAGTCTGCACTTTGAGGGAGAAATCTGCAGTTGTTTTATCCAGGTGCTGAGTGAGGTGGATCAGGCTAGATCCTGCTCCCCATTGCCAGTTCTGTCAAATGTGGTATATACTGAATTACTCCCTGTTCTTGCTTGAGATAGATGAGTCTTTCCTGTTGTCCTGTTTTGTTTAAGTTGGAACACTGTTTCACCATGTATTTTTTGGTTCTGCTGCTCCATAATAGTTTTTGAGTTATGTTTCTTTTGGTTACTTGGAGGTGGGTTTGGGTGAGCTTGGAGTGTGCCTTACTTCATCATCTTAGTTCCCAGAAACAGAAGTTCATCAGTGTGGTTTTCCTTGATAATTTCTTTTTTTTTTCAATTAAAAATTTTTTTTACCAATTACATGTAATAACAAATTTCCACATAAGTTTCCCAAAATTATATGATCCAAATTGTCTCCCTCCCTTCTTCCCTCACCCTCTCAAAGCTGGCAAGCAATTCATCGGGTTATACATGTATTGTCACATAAAACATATTTCCATTTTATTCATTTTTGTAAGTGAATAGTCTTATAAAAGCAAAACCCCAAAACATTTACCCAAATAAGTGAAAAATCATATGTTTGATCTACATTCCAACTCCAACAGTCCCTTCTCTAGAAGCAGATAGAATTCTTTCTCATAAGTCCCTCAGAACTGTCCTGAGTCATTGTATTGCTAATAATAACTAAGTCTCTCACATTCCACAATATTGCTGTTACTGTGTACAATCTTTTCCTAATTCTGCTTATTTCACTCTGTATCAGTTCATGTAGGTCTTTCCAGCTCTTTTCGAATTGATCCTATTCATCATTCCTTATAATATAATAGTATTCCATCACCATAAATGTTCAACCATTCCCCAATTGATGGACATCCCTTTAGTTTCCAATTCTTTGCCACAATAAAAAGAGTAGCTATAAATATTTTTATGTGAGTATGTCCTTTACCAGTTAAAAAAATCTCTTTGAGATACACTTAGAAGTGGTATTACTGGATTAACAGGCATTCATTGTTTTATAGCTCTTTGGACATAATTCCAAATTGCCCTCCAGAATGGTTGGATCAATTCATGACTCCACCAGTAATTCACTTGTGTCCCAATTTTGCCACATCCCTTCCAGCATTTATTTGATAATTTCTTAAAATATGATGTTTAGGTTGATTTTCTTTTTTCATAACTTTCAGTCAGGTAGTCTAGTTCTTAGATTTTTTCTTCTGGATCTATTTTCCAGGACAATTTTTTCCAATGAAATATTTCACCTTTTTTTTTTGGTTCTTTTGATTTTCCTTTAATATTTCTTAAAATCTCCTGAAGTCAGTTTCCAAGAAGCCAATCCTAATTTTTAAGGAATCATTTTCTCGAGTGAGCTTTTATACCTCCTTTTCCTTGGCCAATTATACTTTTTGAGGACTTGTTTGTGATTTTTTTTGTCTGTACTTTCTGTCTTAGAATCAATTCTGTTTATTGATTCCAAGGCAAAAGAGTAGTAAGGGTTAGGCAATTTAGGTTAAGTGCCTTGCCTAGGGTCACACAGCTAGTAAATGTCTGAGGCCAGATTTAAACCCTGGACCTCTCATATTTAGACTTGACTCACAATCCACTGAGCCACTTGGCATACCTCTTCAGTGAATGTTACATGATTCGTGATTCCCGCCTGCTTTTTCCTCTCCCCTCCTGAAGCTGACAAGTAGTTCCATTGTGTTATACGTGTATCATTGTTCAAAATCTATTTCAATGCTATTCATATTTGCAGTAGAGTTATCTTTTAACATCAAAACTCTAATCATATCCCTATTGAACTACATGATCAATCATATATTTTTCTTCTACATTTCTGTTTCCACAGTTCTTTCTCTGGATGTGGATAGTGTTCTTTTTCGTAAGTTCCTCTGGATTGTCCCAGGTCATTGCACTGATTGCTCAACATTTCTTACAGAACAGTAGTATTCCATTACATTCATATACTATAACTTACTTCACCATTTCCTAAGTGATGGGTATTCCTTCACTTTCCAATTCTTTGTCTCCTCCTCCCAAAAAAGCTACTTTAAATATTTTTGTACATTTTTAGTTTTTATGTCTTTGAAATACAAACTTAGTAATGGTATTGCTGGGCCAAAGGATTTGTACTATTACAGTCTTTACTCTCCAGAATGGATGAATCAGTTGACAACTCCCCTAACAATGCATTTGTGTTGAGACTTTCCCATATCCTTTCCAAGTTTTGTTATTTTCCTTTTCTATCATAGTACCCAATCTGATAGGTATGGAATAGTACCTCAGAGTTGTTTAAATTTACCTTTCTCGAGTGATTTAGAGCATTTTTCACATGACTATAGAGAACTTTATTTTGTCTGAGAACTGCTTGTTCATATCCTTTGACAATAAGTCAATAGAAGAATGGCGTATTCATATATAGTCAATTCATTTCTCTTAAGTATGTGAAAAATGATACCTTTAGAGAAATTTGTAAAAATTTTTACACCATTATGATTACCTTGCCATGAGTCATTCTCCAACTTGTTTAGTTTCTAACCACCTTCTCCCCCAATTTGCCTCTCTTTTCTATCAGTCTCACCCCTCCTTCTCTTATCCCCTTCCCCATCTATTTTCCTATATGGGAAAGATAGATTTCTATAGCCAATTGAATGTGTATGTCTTTCCCTCATTGTACCAGTTCTGATTAGAGGAAAGTTCAGGTGCTTTCCTCCCTACCTCCGTTATTTTCCCTTCCACTGTAAAATCTCTTTCATGTGCAGTAATTTACCCCATTCTATTTTCCCTTCTCCCTCCTCCCAAAGTACTCCTCTTTCTCATGCCTTAATTTTATTATTTATATGATCCCATCATATTCTATTCATACTCTTATGCTCTGTCTATGTATATTCCTAATTGCTATAATAATGATGAAGTTCTTACAAGTTATAAGGATCACTTTCCCATGTTCAAACTTATTTAATGTCTTTTCATCCCTTCTTTCTGTTTACATCTTTACGTATTTGAGAGTCAGGTTTTCTATTCAGTTGCCTCTTTACCTATTTTTATGCCTTTAATTTTGTTATCTTTCTGTTGTTGCTAGCATTTCAGAACTATATCCAGTAATAACAAGGACACTAGGCATTCTTGCTTTATTCTCATATTCATTGGGAAAGTTTCCAATGTATTTCCATTGCAAGTGGTGCTTGTTTTTAGTTTTAAACAGACATTTTTTATTATACCAAAAAAAGGTTCCTCTGTGTTTATATTTTGTTGGTTTTTTATTATAAGTAAGTGTTGTACTTTTTCAAAGGTTTTTTCCACATCTATTGAGATAATCGTGAGATGTGGAATGTTTTTTTTTATGATTTTTATGTTCATTATTTTTTAGGATTATGTCAGGTTATTTTCCAAATGTTGAACCATTCCTGAATCCTCTAGTATACATCCAACTCAGTCATGATGAATGATTTCTTGAATGAATCATTGTAGTATGTTGCAGTATTAATTTTTTAATATAAGTTGGATTCTTAATTGTAATTTTTATTATGACACTGTCCTTTTATGTGGAAATAAATCTCTAAAGTTATAAGGTAAGTTAATAAAATAACATAGATTAAAATAACAAAATATGACTTAAACATTATTATTTCAGAGAAACAGAATATCAAAAGAATCAAATTTATAGTATAATCCAAACTTGATTTTCCTTTTTAGCCCTCCTATTGGCTTGGAAAACCTCATATTCATAAAGAAGAGCCAAGTGAACCAGTGTACACATCTCTGATAAACCCTTATGTTCAGGATGAGCCTTTAGACTTGTTGGCAGGAGTAAAAATTTTGAATCTGTGCAAGGTATGTTTCTTAGGCTTCCTTTCAAAGGCATGAAGAATATCACCATGGATTAGTCTAGTAGTTCTCAAGCTTTAGATCTCAGAACCCCTTTACTTTCTTCATAAATTTTGAGTACATAATTTTTGGGATATATCAATGAATATTCACTCTATTTTAAGTTAAAACTAATAAAGGGTTTTTTTTTTACATTTTAAACCCTTAACTTCTGTGTATTGACTCCTAGGTGGAAGAGTGGTAAGGGTGGGCAATGGGGGTCAAGTGACTTGCCCAGGGTCACACAGCTGGGAAGTGTCTGAGGCCGGATTTGAACCTAGGACCTCCTGTCTCTAGGCCTGACTCTCAATTCACTGAGCTACCCAGCTGCCCCAAAACTAATAAAGTTTTAAAGTATTAATTTATTAATCTATTTAAAAATAATAAACCTTTATGTTAACACAAATAACATTTTAAGGGAAAATAAATATATTTTCAAAACATTTAATAAGGAGAATAGCATTGTTTATATATTTTGGACAATCTTTTTAATATCTGGATCAATAGAAGACAGCTGGATTTTTTAAAAATCTGCTTCTGCATTCATTCTGTTCTGATCTATTATTTGGTTAAAGTATATGAAGAAAATCTGGCCTCAACACAAATATGTATTTCAAAAAGAGAAGAGTATTTTAATGGGCATTTAATGTTTAGTACTATTATGAAAACAGTTTTGACCCTGAGAACCTCTCTGCATGGACTTGAGGACCCCCAGAGATCCTTTGACCATACTTTAAGACCTGCAAGATTAGACTAATGACCCCAAAATGATTTTGTGAGAGATAATTATAATTGTTTCCCTCTATTATACTATATGCAAAGATTGGTTACACAAATGAAAGATTCCCCTTTAGTAATAGGGAATTATTTTGAATTCACATTCTGAATCACAAGTAATTGACAGCAATTTCAATTGGATGGTTTAGTTGAAAGCATTAAAAAAATACAACAGTTGAGAAGGAGCTAGAATTCACATAAAAACTAGAGATTATTTTCTTTTTAATTTTACTCTTTTATTTGTGAAAAAACTACAAGCAGAATTAATAAATAGATATTTTCTATTTAAAGCTGGAAAATGATAAGGTGGCTTCTAATAACATAGTCATACACATGCCAGTAACAGGAATATATTAATATCTTTTGTTTGCTAGACAGAGCAGCATTCGATATAAATTTTCCCAAAACACTTAAGACTTGTGAATTTCTGACCAGTTCACAAAACCACTAGTTGACACTTTAGCATGAAGATAAAAACAAACCTAACAGACTGTCAGCTCTAAAGACTTTATAGAGCAGAAACTTTCAAAATTGTTATATAAGCTGTATTTCTAGGCAAATGAAAAATATACCTCATATAATACATTAACAAAAATTCACAAGATAAGATTATGTTTTGGCAGGCATACTTAACAAGCACTCTCTGTTGAGACTATTTTCCATGAGAATTTCCTTTGTGAAATATAGGAACTGGCAACTAGCAGCTCACAAATTGCATATAACTTTTTTTGTAGTTTATCTGAATTTTTTGAAATTTCTTTTTTATTAATGTAAACATGACAGATGTCAAATAACATGGGCATTTCTTTATTCAAAGAACAGAGAAAGAGAAGTCCACATGAAATGATGAATCTTGGGTTTTTTATTTATTTTAAAAATATATTTCAAATATAGCACAGTGATTACAACATTGTCTTACTTTTCTGTTCCCTTTCTGAACTTTATTCTGCCCTCTTCTGTTTATTTTTGACCACCAATTGATGTTCTTTTCTATCATTTAAAAATATTCTCTTTCCCTTAGGTTTCTCCTCTCAGCTAAATAAAATTCTTCCTTGTAGCTACTCGGTGTAGCAATTTAGAACAAATCCTGTGACTGAAAATGTATGTCTCATTCTTTACCTCTATCCCACCAACTATTTCCCAAAGATGGGAACCATAATTCATTGTTTATTTTCCAGAAGAGTCATTGATAATTACATCAGTCATTTTTCTTGTCTTATACAGTTGTTTTTCTTTACAATATTGTACTCATTGTATGAATTACTTTCCTGTTTTTTTTCTGAATCTATTCACACAAGGTACTCTGGTTTTCTTGTAGCCGAATAATGTTATAGTCACTACTATAATTTATTCAGTTATTTTTCCAGTTGAAAGCTGCCCATTTTTTACAGTTCTTTGCTAAAGCATAAAGAACTTCTATAAATATTTGTGTACATGTGGCTCTGTTTCCTCTTTCCTTTACCTATTTGGGATTTTGATTTAGTAGAGGCATTGCCAAGTTAGACCCTCTATATAGTGTCTTTCAGAGTATTGTTCCAAATTGTTTTTCAGAATGGCTGAACCAACTCCACCAGGGGGTCATTTATCCAGTTTAGGTCAGTATAAAGAGAAGGAAAGAAGTCTTTGGACACTGGGGGCAGGCACTAGCCAGGCCCACTATGTGGCAAAGTAGCATTCCAGTGCCACTCTAGGAAAAGGCTGTGAGACAGAGCACAGGGAAGTCCCAAACTCATACCTATGTATGGTGTGCAGTGTGTAGAACCAAGTGCTAATGGGGAGCTTCGGGAAGCCACTACCCAGGTCTGGTTCAAAGATCCATGATGGACTAATAAAGAGGACCTATGCTGTCATTCCCCAGTAGGAAGCCCCCAGGTGCGCTTCCAAGAGAGGGGCAAGTTCAAAAGCAAACTGCAGCAATGTGTCTCAGAACTCAGAAATAGAGCAGGATCTTAGTTGCAACGTCTAGCCTAGTCTGAAGCAGAGGAATAACCAGGCTAGGAATTTCAGATCAAACAGTTAACTTGCACTTTTGTTATTCTCAACCAATAGAGAAGAAACATGACCTCCCTAAATAGGTATACCTCAGAGATAGCACAGGTTCAGTTCCCAGCCACCACAATCAAACAATTATTGCAATAGAGTTACAAATTTTTTGTTTCCCAGCATATAAAAGTTATGTTTATATTATACTGAAGTATATTAAGTATACAATAGTATTAGCTTTCAAAAAACAATGTACATACCTTAATTTTAAAATTCTTTATTAAAAATGCTAACTATTATCTGAGTCTTCATCAAGTCGAAACCTTCTTGCTGGTGGAGGCTCTTGCCTTGATGTCAAATAGCTATTGATTCATCTGGATGGTGTTACTGAAGGTTAGGGTGGCTGTGGCAATTTCTTAAAATAAGACAAAAATGAAGTTTATTGGTCAGATTTATCAAGCCCAGACTGACCTTGAACAAGTCATTCACTTTACATATATGAGCCTGCCTCAAGTGCATTGCCTATAAAATGAAATTGTTAGGTTAATGTTAAAATTAAAAATGATAGAGACTGATATAATAAGAGAAATTAGTAGTTTAATTAAAACCATGGCCATGTTGGTAAAATATATATATATATATGTATATATATGACCACGCCTATCTTTTAATTTTACCACCAGAGCCCATTCTCTCTCCTGCTCGCTAGCCAGTTCTTCAGGAATACCAAAAAAAAAAAAAAAAAGGACGTTCTCTAGGCCTTCCTCTGAATTTAAACTGCCCCCCTTGTGTGGGGACCTTTGATGTCCCCACGCCCTAAGACCCATTGGAATCATGGGTAATGTAGTCTCAAAGCCCCCACGTGTCCATAGGGAGTCTGGTAGACACTTCCAGATAGCACTTCCCAGAATTTAAAACAAACAACTAACTTATTAAGCAGTCTGGTTCAGGCACCACTAGTTATTGCTATTTGTTTTCGATATGTGGCAAGGGCCCACCTATTGACTTTCCTTAGCTTCATAATACCTACCTCTAATTTCAGAAAATCTCCATACTCTTGACTACCACTTTTAGCATTTTTAAATTTTAATTTAATTTAATTTCCCTCCAATTACATGTAACAACAATTACTAACATTTTTCAAAGAATATTGAGTCTCAAATTCTCTCCCTCCTTTTCTCCCTCCGTTCCCCAATACCTATATTGAGATGGTAAGCAGTCTTATTTGTGCAATATACAATCATGTAAAATATTTTCCCATATTAATCCTTTTGTGGAAGGAAACTCAAATTTAAAAAATGAAGAAAGAAAATGAAAAAAAGTTCACTTTGATCTGGAGTTAGACTTTATAAATTCTTTTTCTCTGGAAGCAGATGGCATTTTTTATCATAAGTTCTTTGGGATAGTTTCATATCATTGTATTGCTGAGATAGCGATTGTTCATTGTACAGTATTCCTGTCACTGTGTTCAGTATTCTGCTGGTTCTGCTTATTTCACTCAGTTTCAGTCCATGTGAGACTATACAGTTTTTTTTTCTGAATTCCTCTTGCTTATCATTCCCTACAGCACAATAGTATTCCATTATAATCATATATTATAACTTAATCAGCCATTTCTCAATTGATGGATATCCCCTCACTTTCTAACTCTTTGCACCCCACACAAAAAGAAGAGTTTCTTTATATATTTTTGTACATATAGGTCCTTCTCCTTTTTGTGATACAAACTAGTAATGATATTGCTGGGTCAAAGGGTACGTACTATTATAGCCATTTGGGCATAGGATCACATTGCTCTCCAGAATGGTTGAATCAGTTCACAACTCCCCCAAACAGGGCTTTGGTGTCTCAACTTTCCCATATCCCCTCAAAGTTTTGTCATTTTCCTTTTTTGTCAGAAGAGCCAATCTGATAGGTGTGGGGTGGTAGGTGTTTTAATTTGCATTTCTCTAATACTTTAGAGGATTTTTTTTGCATGACTATAGAGAGCTTTAATTACTTTGTCTGATTACTTGTTCATATCCTTTGATTATTTATTGACTGGGAAATGACTTATATCCTTATATATTCAACTCATTTCTCTACGTATCTGAGAAATAAGGCCTTTATTAGAGAGACTTGTTTTAAAATTTGCACCATTATGATTACTGTGTATTTACTCTCTATCCTACGTACCCCCATTTAGGTTCTCACCTTCCTCTTTTTCATCCTTCTTTTCTATATTTTTTATCCCTTTTCCCTCCTACTTTCCTATTGGGTGAGATAATTTTCTCTATATCCAATTGATTTTGCATGTTCTTCCCTCACTGAGCTGATGCTCACCTCCTCATCTCCCTCAGCTTCCCCTCCATTGTTAAAGTTCTTTCATGCCTCTTTTATGTATAATAATTTACCCCCCATTCTTTCTCTCTTCCCCCTCCTTCCAATGTATTCTGCTTTCTCATGCCTTAATTTTATTTTATTTTATATCATCCCATTATATTCAACTCACACCTTTGCCCTCTAACTATGTATACTCTTTTTAACTGCCCTAATGATGTCAAAGTTAGAGTTATAAGAATCATTTCCCCATATGGAGATGTACACAATTTAACCTTATGAATGTCTTTTGATTTCTCTCTCTCCTGTTTACCTTTTTATGCTTCTCTTGAGTCTTTGATTTGCAAGTCAAAATTTCCATTCAGCTCTGGTCTTTTCATCAAGAATATTTGAAAGTTTTTTGTTTCATTATGTAACAGGCTAAGACACTCAGGAAAAAGCCAGGACCCAGGGACCCTCAGCATCATGGCTTTCAAGTAGTCCAGTAATTCTTAGATTATCTCTCCTGAATTAATTTTCTCCAGTGAGATATTTTCCAGTGAGATATTTTCCATTTTCTTATATTTTTTCATTCCTTTGACTTTGTTTGCTGCTTGCAGGCCCTTTGCCCTCTCTGACTTTTATAAACCTTGAGACCATTTCTTCTGATTCTAGTGATTTTGTCATTTTTTTCTAATCCAGGTTAGATTTGGTCTAGCACAAATGAACAGCTGGAACCATAATGCTCAAGTTAGATAGCTACTTTTATGGAGATAAAAAAAACATAGTGAGCATGGCCCCCAATCACTAATCCCAGATAAAATTGACCTGCTTGGTTGTATAGTAAATGTAAGAAGGGTCTCCAGAGAGATAGGGTATTCCCTGAATGCTTCTCAAAAAGGACCCTTCTCTAGGTGGTCTATTTCAGCCTATATTATACTAAAAGGCCTGCCTTTTCAGTTTTTTTTTGAAGGAAAGTTAACATAGCTTACTAAGTTTCAATATTCTTTAAGAAGCTGTATATGGTCACTTTCTTTGCCTCTTACACAGGTATTTAGGATGGGGAATAATATTAAAAGAGCAGTAAAAAACCTGACACTGAACATGTATGAGGGACAAATCACTGTGCTTCTTGGACATAATGGAGCAGGGAAGACCACCACCCTATCCATACTCACAGGTATGTATATACTTCAAAATTTGGAAATAAAAATAGGCCATCTGCTTCCTAGTATAAAAGAGTCTGTTCTAAACTACTGGAGAGCTAGTATTGTTTTTAATTTTTAATTAATTTTCTTTTTATCTAATTATAAATGTTGTTACTAACAATATTCATCAGAAGACATCATAAAATACAAAACATTTACAAAACATTTAAAATATACAGCATAGGGGCAGCTGGGTAGCTCAGTGGATTGAGAGTCAGGCCTAGAGGCAGGAGGTCCTAGGTTCAAATCTGGCCTCAGACACTTCCCAGCTCTGTGACCCTGGGCAAGTCACTTGACCCCCATTGCCCACCCTTACCACTCTTCCACCTATGAGCCAATATACAGAAATTAAGGGTTTAAAAAAATTTTTTAATAAAATAAATAAAATAAAATATACAGCATAAGTAGGCAACAGTATATTACCAATGATGATTTTCATGTAAGAATTGTTATTAAAGATATCATTCAGAAGATGTGGTATCATAAAAGAGGTGGCCATGCCAAAAATGATGGGTAACAGACGAACAGCCTAATTGCTGCAATGGCAACAGAATATAAAATAAGAAGATCTTTAGCATGTCATATTGGCCTACTATAGAGGATCCATGGGAGTACATGGACAAAAAAGAACAGTGGGTATGGATGGAAGAGTCCTCCATATTGATGAGATCACACATCCATTAAAGTATAAAAAGTTTAGTCTGTATGGATGCAGTTCTGATTTTGCCAATATCAGTTTGCTTTTTTCTTTTTTTTTAAAGATATGTTTCACTCCTCAAGGAATTATAGGATTGTTATATTTAAATTAATATCCCCAAGTTCTTATTTTCCATAAAGTTTATTAATAATCACTTGAAATTAAAAAGCAGATATTTAAAGATTTAAGCCTAATCTAACCTAACTCTGACCAAGTGGTCCTCCACATGGCTGGCTGACTCATCCATAGTGTTCCACTGCCGCCTCCAAAGGAATAGAGACCAGTCAGATCACACCTACACCTTTTTATTCACATTCATGGGCACAGCACAGGTACACAAAATGGGATGAACCAGGTCAGCAATCCAGGAGGGGGAGGGGATGAAACTCCCTCTACGCAATTCCCCCCTGTGATTCTATTGGGAGACGAGCATGTTGAAATCTCCCAGATTTTCATGCCTACTCTCCCCAATGAATTATTTCATATAACCAGCTTATACCTCTAAATATTCTGACTAAAGGTGCATAACCTGTTGCACCTTACAAAGGGAAAATTACAACAATTTGGGGAAAGAGGGAAAGAAAAGAGAAAGAAAACAAAAAATGATTGATAGATACATTGACGAAAAGCCAATTATGGGGCAGTCCCCTTTGGCATAAGAGTTTACATTCAGAATAATTATGTTCAACCCCCTTCAGTTCAGTTCATTATACCCCAAAGTTCATTCTGGATCTTTTGATACATTGTGTGGTTTCTTCAGGCATCCTTGTGGCACCTTCTCCAAAAAGATCCACTTTCTTGATTCAGGGTGTTGACAAGTTTCTTTTCCTGAAATTTCTCAAAAGATTTTAAACCTTGGATTTTAGGATAATTACACAATCCCACTGAGGAGGGTATTGACCAACACCAGAATTACCCTAGGATACATGGCTGAGTTATGAGGTATATGAATCAATTGTCAAAAGAAAACCAATAACCCAAAAAATATCGCAAATAAAAGAGAAAAAAAATTCTGCATAAAAATAAATTATCAAAATCTTATGTAGATAGAATTATGAGTAAAAAAGAATAAATCTGTAACAGATCCTTAAATCACCAGCAAGGCCCAATTAAAATGATTTATGTCCCATAAGCTTGTAGGACAATTGCAGCAATATGGCACATTACCCATCAGCAGCCAGGACTACAGAAAATTGCCAAACTATAAGAGAAAAGGGATTAGGCTTTGAGGTAAAAGGGAAGTATGATTCCCTGGTCTGATTTTACCTTCACTCTCAGGGACAGGGGAGCCAGAATGAAAGACAAACTAAGGTACTTGTAGGAAATCTGGCAAGAAGGGAGTCCTGTATCTAAAGTTGTCAAACAGTTGCTTCCTTGAGCCTCCAAAACAAGTCATCTGTCTTGGCACAGATTCTCATCAATCCCATAGGATTTCATAAAATCAGACACAATTATTAGTAAAAGTCCCATAATACTTAACAATCAATGACAGGTTTCCATAGTCTTGAGCTTTGGGGTATGCATTGATATCAGGGCTAATAGATATTGTAAACTTATCCTTCAAGATAAAAAACATTAATACTGATTCCACATGCTTCAAGTATGAAAAGAGAAGAAAAAAGAAAAAAATTAAATATGTGTTTGCAAATGTAAAGAAAAACAACAATAATAATAAAAATCATAAATTCATATTTCACGTCCCATGTGACAATGTGTTAGCCAAGCAGAGGCACAACACAAAGATTTCTCACTCAAAAATGAGTTCTATTTCTTTTTTAACTTGGTCATGATCCACAGTGTGAATGTACATGATTTTTTTTATCAGGTAACAGCTTTTAAAAACAGTAGTACAACAACTAATGCAGATTCTAAGAAATACCCAAATCCCCCAAATCATAAGAGCCTATTTGATGACAACTGCAAACAAACCTACTATCATTAGGATTCACATGAGTCTCTATAGCCACTTGCTGTGTGTGTGTCATTTAAAAACTTTTGAAGCTCATGGATATTTGTCACAAGTTCTCCAAATCTAGCCATCTTTCAACTTCAGATTTCTAACAGTCTATTATTGCCATTATTCAAAAATTTGGCACAAGAGCCTAGGGGAGAAAAAAAACCCCAACAACTCTGTACTGCTGATGCCACCAAGAACATATACCATAAGACAAATATAAAACCATCCTCCTATGGGATGAGACCATAAAATTGTTCAGGGGTTACCAAGTCCCATGTGAAACCCTCCCTCCTCCAGGATGAGACTATAACATTTGTAAATGGCATGTATTTATATGTCCCATCCATTGCAATATGGAGGTGAGGAATACAATAATGAAAATCACTTCTGATGTGTCATCCATTACATTTTTTTATAAATGTGGAGGTGGAGAACACAATAGTGCACCCATGTTCTTACTACTAAGTGGACCCTTACCTCTTGTTATACACAAGTCAAAGGTAGGCAAATTAGACAGAGGTAGTGGTGATCTGAGATATCTGAAAATCACTGAAAATTACTTCTAAAGACCATTAAAATCAATTGAGATTTTTAGCTCATTAAATTCTCCAAAGGTTACTGATACAGGTTGTAATCAGTTTGATGGAGTCCATCCACCATCATCCATGTGACAATTAATAAAAGCAAAAAGAAGCAAAAGGCCTTTTAGGCAACATGTCACCTCCGTGTGTAGCAAGCTGTGGTAATGTTCCTATGGCTTTGCCATAGAAAAGTTTATCCAACTTGTCTATGGACTTTTATAATGGTATTTTCTCCAGTCCAGTCATGGAGTGGGTGGGTGGGTTGGTACAAATAAAGATAATGTTACAGAACATATAGCTAATAGCCAAAACATAGTAACTAAAAGTGACAGTGTAACAGAATGTTATAGATTAGATTAATATGTTAACTTAAAAACAAAATTAAATCTTAAAACAAACAATCAGCAAATACAATATATGTGACACTCAGTGCCAATACAAGGTACCCATGTGAACAATGAACCCAAGAGTTCTTTTCTCCAATTTCAATAGCTTATGGAATGGTTAACAGTACTTGAATTGGACCTTCCCAAGCAGGCTGAGTTTCTCCAGGGTCGTGGAGTTCTCACAATTTGACCTGTAAATCCTGAATATAAGGAGCAATAGAAATACAAACCCCACCACCACCCCAAGTAATGATGTGTATGCAGGAGAAAAAGATTTAGCCCAAAAAGCATCTCAAATGGTGAGATGTATAGATCTCCCCTGGAGGGGAGAACCTCAGACCATCTCAAGTAAGTCTCAGTGCACAATTTTCCAATCATATTTTTAAGTTCCTTATTCACTCTCTCTACATAGCCTGAGTTCTTGGGGTGATAAGGTACATGGAAATGGGGAGTGATCCCCAAACAAGAATAAATCTGAGACGAAACAGAATTAGTAAAATGAGTTCCCCTGTCTGAATCAATTCATGCTGGTGGGCCAAAGCAAGGGATAATTTCCCTTGAGAGCATCTTAGCAACAAAAGTTACTGTGGCCAGACAAAATGTGTAATGTCCAGCCTTAGGCATGGTAATAAAGTCAATTTGCAAATGCTCAAAAGGTGTGTAACCCAGAGGATTCCCACCAAAAGCTTTGTCACGAAAAGCATGTTGAGTGGGATAGGCTACATACACTTTTGAGGCTATGGTGGTTATACCAGGGGCTATCCATATCTTTTTAACAGAGTCTACAATACCCTGAGTGCCAAAGTGACCATTTTTATGAATGGATAAACATATTTGGTGATAAAAAAAACTTCTAGGCAGTAGGGATTTTCCTTCAAATGACACTCATATCCCATTGATCTGTTTTGCTTTAAATTTTTCTTTCCATTCTCCCACTTCCTGTTCATTATAAGAGAGAGATAAATTTGAGTCATTACTATGTGTCAAAGTTAAAATCAGTTCAGGTCCTTCTAAAATAGTGAGCTTTCCTACAATATCTGCCTGGTGGTTCCCTCTAGAGACAGGGTCAGTTCCACCGGTAGGAGCAAAGCAATGAAGTACAACTTAAGCTTCAGGTAGTTGGAGAGCAGAAAGCACTTCATTAATGGTCTCTGCATCTGTGATACACTTCCAGCAGAGATTTCTGTTAGCAGAACCATGGCATTATAAGAGGGGTAAATGCTTTCAAAATTAGTCGTGATTACAATGGGATCATCTTCAAAGGAAGTACTCTTTTCCTTAAAGCTCTCAATGTCTTGTGGAGAGAAAGGTGTATGATGGCCAATGTTCACCAAGCTCTCCTGCTTATTATAAGTGGGACCATCCCCTGGCCTAGAGGGAATAGGCCTCTATTTGAATTGTCTGTGATAACTGCTGCTTGACCTGTGGTCTGGGTTGCAATGGAGTGGGTTGTAGTTTGGGTTGTAGTGGAGCGGGTAGAGGAAGTGGGGAGGGGAGTGAGTGAGCAGAGAGGGAGGGGTTGGTAGGGTTTGAGGAGGCAGGGTGAAAGGATCAGAAGCAGGGCTAGGGGCAGGATGGAGAGAAGGGGGTTGGGCTGGGAGAGGGGGTTGGGCTGGGTGGTTGGGGGAAGGAGATTGGGGTTGGGAGGAGACAAAGGAGAAGGAGGGCGGGGTGGAGAGGGG